>NC_134432.1:15924545-16236363 GCF_030867145.1 Opisthocomus hoazin
ATAACAGTGAAAAAAAGTGAAGTGATCACCAGGATCCATCCACACAAACCAAGGCCAGTATCGGAGTCATCTGCAAGAAAATTGGTATTTTTAGATTTTTACAACCAAAAGTGCCTGTTACAGAAAGGGCCTACAATGACATTTATGTTGAATATTCCTTGCAATAATCCACTCTTCACACTATTCCTCTGGCCAAACGCATTAGGCTTAGATCAGAAGTCAAATTAAAAGCCAAATTCTGCTTTCATTTTCACTAGTCTCTAGAAGTTGTGCGAGATAGCTGAGGGCAGAATGTGGTCCAAGTAACATTTATACAGAATTAAGTATGCTAACATTTAAGTGCAGACTCTCAAATGCCTCCCTCCTTCCCAGCTTTTCCTAGCAAAATGACCAACAGGCAGCAGTAGAAATCCTGTTCTGTTATTGTCTAAGTAAGTCAGAGCAACACTTCCTTAACGACCAAAATGCAAAGACCCCACAGCCTATCAACCCCAGTGACAGGACGTTTAGAATTTGGTTTACGTTCCAGTTGTCACACGTGCAGATCTAAGAAAGCCACCATTCTCAGAACTGCTGTGTCTAGGAAGTCAGACAAGCTGTGGTGCAACACCAGCTGGACATGAAATAAAGTCTCTATAAAGCATTTCTTGTCCAAAGCCTCCTTACGCTTAGCAAACAGATGTGATAGTTCTCTGTCACGGACTGACACCAACTGAAGGCATTTCCAGAATCGGCAAATCACAAGAGCTAGTGATTTCAAATACTACACAGCTAAAAAAAAAAAAAAATCAATGCGCCACGACAAAACGCAGACACGCTGGGAAGCATTCATAACGCCGCAGGAAGCCTCTCCCCCTGCCAGCTACGACTCCTAACAGGCTGCCAGGAGCCCGCTGCCAGGCAGGGATGTCCCAGGCTGAGACCGGGCACTTGCAGCCGCCACATTCCTGCCGTAGAGACACGAAGTCCATCTTTCTCACACCGCCCTTTAACAAGTCCAAAGCGCGAAATGCCAAAGCAGCACCCACAAAGCTTGGAAAAACACAATTCTCACATTTAGATGAAAGCATGTTGCTTCAGGATCACACTTCCCCATTTTGCTGAACTGTGAATACCTGCTTACAGTGCTGCAGATATGCCAGCCTTATCCTGACTGGATCAATGCCACAGATGCTTCAAGGACTGGAGTCTTGCTACCTAACGGACTGCATTCAGCAGCTTGCTTGGAAAGAAATCGCATTAAAGAATCTAGAGCTTTTAGTTTAGCTCTACCTTGAATTATATACCGAATTGTCTTCTGTGTTCACCAAACACACCTGCAATTCAATTTGTACAACAAAACTGGACCATTCTAAGACATAAGTCTCCGAGTCTCCACCCTAACCAGTTATTTTAAGTAGAACCCATCTTATCATAAAGCAAAACCTTGATTTTGAGCAACATCCAGTGATTTTAACAACCAGGTACGTGAGTAAGCATTTTACTGCGCCCACAACTGAACTCAGCATTAGCAGTGCACGCCTTCGATAACGAGGGAAATGAGACCGATCGGTCATTACATATTGCAAACCTTGAAACTGAGTAATAGCAAATAATAGTATATACTGTGCAAATTTAGATCCACAATATTTGACTAAAGTCACAGAAGTCAGCAAAATAACTGGGAACCAATATTGAAGTTTCCAGTCCTCTTTTCCACTGACTATGGGGTCTTCAGTGCTACTCCTCGCCCTTCAAGTAAGACGGAACATAGAGGTGGTGGAGCATAGTAAGTTTTTTGGTTCACACAGTACCTTGAACTCTATGAAATTATGCAAAGCTTCTGAAGCCAGTTGGCTATCTTATTTATAATTTGTATCCCTGTCACATGCCAGTATAATAACCCTCAAGGACATGTTATATCATGCATCATTCTGAAGTTCCTCTATGGAAAGTTACCTAAAGATACTGCCCCACAGGTTTATTATTACATAGTGGAAATACCAGATTCAAGGAGTCATTTCCAGGCCTTCTGTGAAAGCCAAGGAAATGCATTACCTACACATATCGGTATTAAGCAGCTGTCAGCATTAAGCAACATCTGTAAACTCATTAGTGAGGGGAACATTACCTTTTATTTAGCAACAAGGCATTAGCCTAAAACCATAAAAAGTATTCACAATCTACATGGATAAGGAGGAAGTCTCTCTCTCTCTTTTACTTCGCAACTTTCATAAACCTAAAGAAGCTAAGGACCCTGCTTCAGTTCTGCTCTACATTTTAACATCCAGTCTTCACCACCAAACAGCAACCTGCTCTACAGAACTACAGCATGGAAAAAAAATTATCCATTTGCTTCCCTGTTGAACATGAAAGCAGAAGTTACAACTCAAATGATTTAAAATTTCAAGATCGAGTAAGTTCACACTTTATTTAGCAACAAATGACCGTCCCATCATGCGGTGTATTTCACAATACAAAAAGCGAGAGAGATGCTGTCTCGGGGAAAACTATAGGAAATACAAGAAGCATGCTCGGCATCTGTGGAATGAGCTTTCTTGTTGTAATTTTTGAACATCTCATTCATGGGATTTGGGTAACTTCATCAACAGGCTGCTCTTGCCACTTTTCTCCTTCAGGCTCACTGACACTGGATTCTAGACAGCAGCCAGTCCAGCCGCACCAAAACAGGACCGACGGAGACGGCGCAGGTGTAACACGCACCCTCAGATGCACCCCTTGCACAGCCCTGCCCACCCAGCGTGCTCAAAACAAAGATTTTACACCCCACTAAGCGCTGGCTACGGCGTACCGCCTCCCAGCCCTCTTTCACCCATCACATATGTGAACCTTTTAACAGAGGCAAAACATACATTCGTTTTTGGCAGGCAGTGTCAAAGAACAGCTCAGAGAGACACTGTTTTCATTAAGTCCCCACAAAACAACTAGAGAACTACTCAAAACAGACTTTTGTCATATTTGGTGATCCAGAGGCAAGGCAAGAATAAAAGTTTGCCTTTCATTTCTTAGCTGCACCTGGAGCAGTCGAGATTAGCGAAGGAGAACTGGAGTAAGAAATAAGGCAAAATGGTTTTGTAGTGAGAGTTCTGCCTGGGAACTCTTGAGAACCAGGTTTTGCTTCTCCCTAAGCCAGACTCCCCATGTGACATTGCCGATACCATTACATAATCAAACTCAAAAAGGAGAAATGCAATTTACTCCTTCCTGAAGAAAAAAAGAAACCAAACCCACACACAAAACGTTGCTCATACAACAGATGCATGATCATTAACAATAACTGCTGGGGATATATATTTAAATATTAATATACTGTAATGTATGCAGCTGCTGAAAAAGCAATGAGAAAAACAATGACTTCAAAAAAGAGTCACCACCAAAAACTCAGATGATGTTAAACACTGACAGAGTACACTGCATTTTCTCCACTACTATCGCTGTTGGGAGCTGCCCCTCACTTTAAGGGCACTATGACTTGCAGATACAAGGCCTAGAAAGTATCATCATGAAGAAAAGGACAAATCGATGATTCTATTACAGCTGTTACTATTATTCACATAACTGTTATTAATCACAAGAATAATTTATATTATGAAATAATATTCTTTAATGATGAAGACATCAACTCCGTTTCAACTACTCTGTATTGGTCGTGAAAAGATGCTCAAACCCACACTTACGTGAGAACAGGGCCAACTCCACCATCTTTAACCATTCCACTGGAATCTTCTTGTAAGTTAAAAACCAGACAAGCCCAGAACTTGCATTCAGAGCAGGCCGTTGGTGTGCAAATCAAGGCAACCAATCAAAAACGCAAAAATTCTTGAGCAACTGGGCAACTTGAAGGCTTCTGCACTGTAGCACAATCGCTTCTTTAACATTCCTGCTTAACTTCTCATGTGAGACTTTTAATATTTTTAAACACATATATACATTCAGGAAGAAAAATCCATTCATATTTCCTAGTTTATTTCCTTTCCTTGTAGGAAGACACTGCTTCTTTCATTACAGATGGACCTCCACCCATCCTGCTCCTCCATCAGATCAGCCATCCCCTACGGCACCGACCACCCTGCACACACGCAGCCACGTCAGATACATCGTGACTTTGGATCATTTCTCATGAACAGACAAAAAGGATCCCTTCAGGTCTGGAGATCCAGCGTTCACATAATTTTCTCTAACAACTAGACTAAAAAGAATGGGGAAAACACACCCAGGAATTCATTTAATTGATTAAAAATCAACCTACTTAGAAAATATGGATGCTGCAGATTCACCCAACGCTGCCATTAACATTCAAAGTCCATGTTCCAGAAATGGTACATTCTTTTAGATATGCATACATTTATTCCTCCTTTCCTTAAAAGGTTTTAAAGCTTCAAGTTTATTTCAAACAGAGTTTAGGGAATTTCAAAACATGGCATCATTCCAAGGGATTAAACGCAGAGATGCCAGATACTGGCTAGGCCTCTGATTAAAGGCAAAAACTGGTTCTGATCCCAAGCAACTGATAAATATTATCTTTTCTCTTAGAAATAGCGTTGAGTTTTATTTGTGGACAGTCTGCAATAGATTACCTACCTCTTTAAGAAATCAATCACAAGAAGAAAGAATATTAAAAAAAAATTCATTGAATCAGCCTTTGGTCCCTTTAGGGCTGACTGGAACAGCTACCGTTACTTTAGCAAGAAATTATCACTTGGATCATCAAACAGTATTAACAATTTATAATAAACACTTGGTGCTGGAGGCTGAGATGGAAGGGGGACGTTCTCATTGCTGCTTGAGGTATGGCATACACTTCACTTGCGATTTATTTTCTTCTACCAAGACTACAACAGTCCAAGTCTGAACAAGCACATCACTGTCAAACAGCAAAAACGTGCCAGATCCCCAGGTCCCACGAGCGGAAGGGACCTCCCCCCACAACCGTACACGCAGCGCATACGGGGAATCAACTGGGCTGAACACAAGGCAAGCAACACTGTGCAGAGAGCTCCACTTTCACGCTGCTCAGTCAGATCCGGGAGAGTCTGAGAGTGACTGAAGGGTGTGATTCCATGACAGTTATTCAACTGTTTGCTCATTGGCAAACCATCAGGAATAAGAAGGAGAACTTTCAGTGAGAACTAAATGTCTTTTCAGATGCTTCTCAAAGCATTTCACACGGGAAACAGCCAAAATTATTACATCTAGTAACCAAAATTATGTCTAATGCCATTTACTCCATAGATATTTTGACAAAAATAATCGGCAGCCAGCTTTAGCCTCCCAAGCAACACATCGCACAGTAACTACAGAAGAAACAACCTCAGCAGCACGTAAAGGGAAAGGCTTGCAGCGTCCCAGACACGGTTAGCATCGGAGTGCCCACTGCTAGGTATTAATAACTAACATGCTTACAGAATGAAATGCCAATCCTCTCCAAGGCTACAAGAACTACCATGTGCCACTAGGCACGGGGCCCAAACAGATCTACGGTTATTTATACAGCAACTCAGGTTACCCGGCCAAAGCCTTCATGTATAAAGTGGTCTTCTAAATATGTTTCCTTCTCCAGTTGCAAATGTCAAAAACGTAAACTAAACCACGACTCCTCTGCAGCGTTTCTGAGCAACGCCGGTAACGGGAAACGCTCCAGCTTCCGGGGACAGAAACTGTTCTTCCAGTGCATCGTCTCCACATCCTCCTGAGCCAGGTTACACTCACACCTGCTCAACCAACAGGCCAAAACCCGCCAGAATAACGATACCAAGAGGTAAAAACATGAACCACGGCTTCATTGTCCAACTTGAGGAAATATAGCTGGATTTCAGCACTTCCTCCAGGCACACCTGAGACGTTCCCAAGTGAAAAGCACCAGCGGGTAAACAATCAGTCCCCAAATTCCTTTTTATTCTCGTTTACGGGTGGCAGCCCCTCAGGGATTACCGCTGCCGGCTCTGCTCCTAATCACTTGTTTCGCTTTCCCCTTAGCGACCCGCGTCTCCGCGCAGGCAAACAAACCCCAGGCAGCACCCCCAGGTCACGCAGCTGGGGCCAACTCGCTCCTCGCCTTCCCAACGGGACGCGAACCGCGACGGGACGCGGGGAAGCGCCAGCCCCCGGCCCCAGCCCCGGGCCCCAGCCCCGGGCCGCGCCGCAGCAGCCGGGGAAGGGGCGGAGGGGCCAGCGGGGCCCGGGGGGGCGGGGGGGGGGGGGGGTCGGCTCGGCCCGGCCCGCGGAGCTGCTGGGGGCTGAGGAGAGCGGGAGGATGCCCGGGAAGCGAGGAGGAGCCGCCCCTCGCTCTTTCGGCGGGATTTAACTTCGTTGAAGGAACTTCAAACTTTCTTCAGCGGCTGAATAAAATAGCAATTAAAACCGAAACAGAAAACGGGAGAGAGACAGGAAGACGCCCCGGGCTCGGAGCCGGCGGGGAGCGCCCGGCTGAGGGGGAGCGCCCGGCTGAGGGGGAGCGCCTCGCTGCCCCGTGGGGACGGCCCCCCGCCCCGCTCCCTCCTGCCGGTGTTACCTTGCGCCCGCCGGGCCTTCGGCGCGATCCCCGCTTCGTGGTCTGCCATGACCGCTGCCACCTCCCCTCACAGCCGCCTCCACCGAGCGCCCGCTGCTCCGCCCTGCCCTGCCCTGCCCCGCGGGGTGAGGGTGGGGCCGCGGCGGCTGCGCGCCCGCCCCTGGCCGTCCTGAGGGGGGGCGGCCTGAGGGGGCGGCCGCGGGTCACCCGCCCCTCAGCGGCGGGGCTCGGGCGGGGCAGGGGCGCCCGTGGAGGCGGGAAGGCGCGGGAGCGGAGCGGGCCCGGCGGGACGCCTGAGGTGAGGCGGCCCCGCGCAGCCCCTCGGGCGGGGAGCGGCGGGCAGGGTGCGGGCTGCGGCCGGGCCTCACGTGTGGTTTGACGTGCGGGTGGAAGCGGGTGGTTTGTAATGGTCTCGCATGAAAGGAGGAGTAAGGAGCAGCTTTCACACTGAGGAGATTTACCTCCGAACCACTCTGTTTGAGGGGTGGTCCACTAATGCACGCTGTATTTCTTCCTGTGATCATGCTGAAGCGTTTGTCTGAAATGGGAAGGGAATTTAAAACAATCCTGAAGAAAAAAAACCTGCTTTAAAAAAATTTACCTCAAGTTTCAGGTGTCACTGCTTTTCTTCCTGACCTGTTGCAGGACACCCATGGAGAGTGTGAAGCTTTCGTCCGTGTTGGAAGACCTCAAAGCTGTGATGGCCGCCGCTGTTCTACAAGGTTCGTCCCACCGAAATAAGGTGTGTGTGAGTGTGTGGAAACCCCGTGCTGAGTACCGGGTGTTGTAAAGATTGTCACAGCTGAGAAACGTTCCCAAGCTGAGTTTTCTGTTAGGCTAGGAGGACTAGGTACGATTCCTGGCTACTCTTTAACCTTTATTCGTGTAGGGGCTGTTGGTAATTAACGGGTGGGGAGGGGCACGTGACAGGTCCTGTTTACCGTGTTGTGCTGCTGTACTGATAGCGTGTAATTGCTGGCTGCTGTGTAAAACACATGGCAACATATGAACGAAAAATGGTATTAGACTACTAGAATACAGAGGTTTATTTGAAGTGTTGATATTATTACTCTGTGGTCAGACTCCTCCTTGAGGTGGCTGGGATTTTGCTTTCCGTTACGTACTAGAGGAGCAAAGTTTTTGCTTAGGCAGCATGACTGATGGAGGAGAACGCGTGCACGAGTGGAGCGTGGAATGCTGGAATGCTGTCCTGTTTCCTGATGTCTCCAAGTGACACAAACAGCATCAGTGAAGGACCAACGAAGTAAGACACCTAACGATCAGTCCTTCTGCTGCTGACATGAGCTCCTGCTGCCACAGTTTTGCTAGTTGATTTCAGGCTGATCCAGATCAGCAGTGTATGAGACTAAAGACTAAATCTGTCTCAAGACCCTTGAGTGCTTACGACCTTTTAAAACTCCCTTCTGTCCATCATCTTTACTTCCATGCTTGTGGACAATTTCTATTTTCAGTTATGAATGCTGACACCTGCTGTTCTGATATTAGTAATTTCTCAGTATTTTTATTTTGTTCTATTGTCTACAATTTTGTGTGAGCGTACCTATACTCTTGCAAAAGTAGTCTAAACAATTCTGTGGGCTGCGTCTTTCTTTATCCACTGAGTAGGTGCAGTGGATAAACCACTATGGGGGAAAGTGTTCCACCAGCAGCAGTTTTACTGACCTGCTAAACTGTCTAACCATGAGCAAAGCGATTGCAAGCTCATGTTTAGCCAGACGCTTCTCTGAAAT
Organism: Opisthocomus hoazin; assembly: GCF_030867145.1. Taxonomy (NCBI): domain Eukaryota; kingdom Metazoa; phylum Chordata; class Aves; order Opisthocomiformes; family Opisthocomidae; genus Opisthocomus; species Opisthocomus hoazin. The sequence continues at coordinate 15,932,808 of NC_134432.1, forward strand.
TCACCATGTTTCTTTCCATTTCCTGACCATGCAAACCATGCATCAGAAAGATGGAAGAAAATGCTAAAATGTCTAAAACTGCTATGTATGTTTGACATGAAGTTCTGTTCTTTAAAATACGTAAAAGGAAGAGAGAACCTTTGAGCTGTCCAAGTGAGAACTGATAAAGAATTGTTCTTATTCTTATGTAGGCTCAAGCTGTCATTTCCAGACAGCTCTCAAATACCATGAAGCAGCTTGCAATATGGAGGGGTATTTGACCATGAGTAGTAAATATCATGATGTTATAATTAAATTAGAATTAATGAGATTCCTTGAGCTGGTGTTTCATTGTGTGAAAACAGTTCAGTCCTCAACCGAAGAGACCAGATCCAAGGACAACAGTATCACCCAGTTCTTTGCCTTGCTACTTAGAAATGAATTACTAAGTGCCTTGTGGGATATAGTCTTTTCATTGCTAGTGTCTAAGGAAACATTCACAATATTTCTTTTATGTAAACAATTGAAAAGTTATCAGCTCAAAAATTTTGATGACCATCAGTCTGGACATTTTGGATCCTGTTCCTCATATTGTAGAGGTCCTTCCTGTGTCATGTAAAAATGTCATTAAGATTTTTCATTTAAAAAATGCCAGAAAATACTATGTAAAATGGCAAGTATGTTAACAGCAGAGCTGAGACACATTTTCTTGTCTTCCTTTTTCAGACAAAAGCAATGCATTTAGAATAAGCATCTAAGAAGTAGGAGAAAAAGAGTCTATCACCCAGTTACCCTAGACATAATAGAGATGTGTATGTATTCCCATCCTTTAAGGGAAGAGGTCAAAGGTTGGAGGTGATTATACAGGAAAGCAGCATCACGTTTAACTGTCCATGCGAGCACTTGTAGGGATAACAACATCTGAAGTAATCGGGTGCATAATCTTGTTCAAGCAGGGGGTGCTGTGACGCAGACAGGTGGCTGGGCAGTGCACGCATTGTACAGTTTTGATCAGAACACATTTCCAGTGTAATGGAACAGAACACAGTAGAATCCATAGTATTGAAGCTCATAATATGATAAGGAAGTTGGGAGTGTCTGCAGTTTCATCTTGTTTGCTGACCTTAGGGTCTTCTGGCAAAGGGGCTGCTTAGGGCATCTCAACATGATAAGGAAGGAACTTGAAATGGGAGGAACAGGTTCTGTGAACACAGAGTAGGTAAGTCAGGATGAACTCATCAGCCACAGCAAATTTGGCACTAGAAAAATCTAAGCTGGTGCCAATAATCAGTGCTTTTAAAATTAATATTAACTGAGCATTAAAAAATGTACCACATTGGTTTAGCTTATTTCAGCAACGAAGAGGAAACACCTGTTCATTTGCCCTGCCATTAAAGTAAAAAATAGGTAATTAAGACCTTTATCCTTCATGAAGCTGGCAACCTTACTTCATCTAAAGCCACCGTATCTCGGGAACACCTTGTGTACTTACGTACAAATTTATGGTGGCATTTTGCTCAAAGAAGAGAAAGCCTTCTGTCTGACTTCAGAAGGGCCCTGATTCGGTCCGTGTTAGTGTGTTGGGGTGTTTGCTGGTGAGGTTGGCGGTGGGCAGTGATTCTTCTGTGGGTTATCGCTGCCATCTGCTGTGTCCGTGTGTGCGTCACACAGGTGAGGTCCAGAAAGGTAACCAGTGTGGTGAGTCCCCTCTCCTTTCCTTTCGGCTGTGTGAAATGGGTGATGTTATCGTGTTATTTAATATCATTTTCGTTTTCGCTTGAATATTAAAGTTAAGAAAAGCGTCAGGATTAATAAGAGGTAGCTGTGGTAACTCAGAAGTCCTGCACCACACACCGGTGAGATGCCTCTATGGATCTGAGTTACAGAGTTAAATCGGGCATTCTGCAGGCTGGGAAGGCTCGTGAAATACTAGAAGATGAAGTCTGAAAAGAGAAAAATGAAAAATGTAACCTTTAGTAAGTAATAATATCTGAATATCTTCTCATTCTAATTTTTTGTTCAATAAATAAAAGAATTAAAGAATTTTATTTTTGTCTGGCTGGAAGACAATAGTGGACTTGAAAATTGATTTATTAATCTCTAGGCCTTATAATGACAAAAATTGCTTTGGATTTTGCCTTTGTCATTTACATAACTCAGCTTGATTTCAAACTGTCAACAATACAAATTTGTGTTGTCAACAATTTGTACGTTGTCAACAAATGTTCCTGTCAGCAATAACTCCTCACTATTACTCTGTAGTAAAGCTTGCGTTTATTTAATCTTTCCTTGAATTCTAATGTGTCTGGTAGGCAGTTAATTAGAAAGAGCATTTGTGTGAGGTGTATCAGCCTTGGAAACACCTGCTCTATTTCTTCTGTGGGCAGTAGCTGCAGCTTTTTGTTATCTCTCAAGAGGGAAATAGTCTACAATCAGTACATTTATTTACCATATGTTGTTTATCAATATGTGATTTTTCTCAGTAGAAAAAGCTGAGTGCAATATACAAAGCTACCATTAGATGTCAGCGTGATATTAGCCACAACTACCAGCAATGACAGTCTTGTTTGGGGCACGTGTTAGGTATATGGATGTTTGTCACCTCAGTCGTTGTTTTAAAACCCTTTCTTACAGTAAAGTAAGTTGTAGTCCATAATGATTATGGCTTAATGTCAAAGGCTATTCCTGAAACTGTCTTTGATTCTTACCTTGAAAAGTAGTGGGATGTGGAAAGTTCAGCTTTTGAATCCCGTCTGGAGCTGCTCATACTGTACTAAAGTTTATGTGAAACTTCAGTTATACACACGCTCTTCTACGCCCATAAAGTGTTATGTGCTGTCAGCTTCCCACCGGGGTCATACATAATAATTTGGTAACGAGGTGTGTTACTGTGCTTTATTTTATTGTGCTGTTCTCAAGTTACGATAAATTTTAAGGGACTCTTATAAAAATTGTTTACCATGCAGAGTTTTTAAGGGTGAACTTAACTACGTTAAGACATCTACTATATTCTTACTATATATGTCTTTAAATATTTTGTTGAATTTTGAATTGGAGCTAGGTCTCTGGAGAACCGTTTTACTTAACATTACACATTTGCAGTAGGTCTGTCTACATACATTTTAGCTTTATTCTGAAGAACACTGCTTTGAATCGGATTCTCCTAAAACGTCTACAACTAATCAAAACCAGAATGGTAGTTCAACAAACATTTCCCATGTTATAAAAGTCTGCATTTCATTTAGTTGCCTATTTTTATATAATGGGATTGTTTGTTTTCAGTGGAAATAGAATATGTGTATGTTGGAATGAATAATCCCAAAATAGGCATGTTTTAAAATTTGGTTAATTTAAACAGAATAATTTCTCCCACATTAAAAGACAGATTGTTTAAAATATCTTTGAGTCTGGGAGGTTCATTATTTTTGTGTTGTTTACACTTACAGAATACATATCAAAGACCAGTCAGAGCAAAGCTCATCCTGAGGGAAGACCTTCATTGCAACAGGAAAGGATAGGGCTGCAGCAGTCTGTCTCTCCAGTCGGTTGCTGCTGCTGGGGACGTTTGAGCTTTGAATCAAAGTAGTATGTAAGATAATACGCATAGTATTTTTTTTTTCCTGACCTAGCATGCTAGCATGCTTTCATTATTAAAAATATAAAGAAAATCTCATCAAATTTTCAGCAATTATTTTACTGCTAAACTGTCTAGGAGTATTATTATATGTTTTAGAAATTTAGCAAATTCTACAAAGCAAATTCCTTTAAATTCTCCTGTACATACTGTTAAGGGATATTTGGGTCCACAAATACAAATCAAAGTCAAATTAAACTGTCTTTGCTGATATTTGCTTACAGAGAATATATTGGACATAATTCTTTTTTTCCTGCAGTGTTTCTCATGGTTCAGAGAGGTAGAGGACTGAGTTTTCATGACTTGTTAGCAGTCGAAGATCTCCTGTCATGGCCCTGGAGCCAGGTTAGGGTGATCAGCTGCTCCTCACACCACACCCCTCTCATCCTTTGGCTGGGTGCTGTGGGGAGAGGGATGTAGGAACCAGCTTTGTTTGTATTGTGTTGAATTTCCCCTTCAGAAGGAACTGTCAGAAAAAGAGGGAGAAAAAAAAAAAGAGGGGGTGTAAGAGTTGCAAATTTCCCAGTGCTCTCAGATAGGTTTCTTGCAAAACCTTTTTCCTATTCCCTCTGCCATTTCGTATGCCAGTCATGTGCACCAAGGTTTTACTTGTCATTTCTCTTCTTACCCAGAATTCATCCGGCCAGCTCTTTACGATTTTTCAATATAATGATTTCTTTGCTTCTGTAGGTTTGGCAAAAGAGAAAATTTGTGTTTAACAAAACAGAAGAAGCCTTAGGTAATACAAAAAAAAAATAAGTAGACCTACTAGAACAAGTCAAAGTCATGAAGGTGCCTTAAAGCAGCCATGCAATGTTACTTTACTATTCAAGAAACCCAGTCTCAGAGGAAATCCTCCTGTAGTGTGCCACTGAGATTGCAAGTTTGTCTCACACTTGGATAGCCAGGAGGTTTTAGCACTTGTAACTACTGCATCCCTAGAATTTCAGAGCAGAACTGCATGCCAAGACACTGGCATGCTTGACAGAGTTGTAGGAGAAGAGATTATGTTACTGAAAAAAAAAGGTAGATATTAAAGTGTTTTGTTTCCACCTCAGAGATGCACTGTAATGATAAAGTTGAAGGCAAGATGCTCCATGCAACAGTGATGTGGTTCAGCTGTGTCTAGCTTTACTTCCTTTATTTAATGTAAGCACAAAAGACTGTAAGAGCACTAAATAATGAAAGAGCTAATTGGTGTTTTCAAAAATCTAGATTAAGTAAAGCTGAAAGTTTGTGAACAGGTTTGATAGAGAAACTGAGAGACCTGTGATGTGTTTCTATGGAAACTACAGTTTAAGGTTTTATCTGATGAGATTCTAAAAAGAGTACAATCTGCCTCTTTTTTCTGATTTGGGTAGACAGAGGATAAATACAGCAAAATCAGTATTGCAAAGTGATCTTTGGAAAGATAGTTAATGAAGTGCTTCAGGATGAAAACTGCTGTATAAATGTAAGGTGACATTTCTGTCTTAATCATCGCCTTTAATGATGAGATTTTTAGGACAGATTGCTGGTAAGAAGCTGCAGCTCAGCAGTCAGTGTATAGGTATATGTTTCCATTCAGCTGCTGCTGTTGTTGAAGTATTTAATTATTTGTACTTAGTCTGAATATGAGAGTATTAACATCTTACTTGAGTTGGTCATAGGTTGTGGAAATTTGCCGTGCACATCTCTGGTGATTTCCAGTCCTGACTCATCACATTTCTGCTTTCCTCATTCTGCCCAGTCACCTTTGCTGGTAAATGTCTCCCCTGCCCTCCTGAGCCACGTTACTCCAGTCTGAGGTTCCCACACAGCTCTGGCAGTGGGCTCCTGGGGTCTGCAGAGCTGAGCTCTGGGTTGGCTGTGCCGAACCATCCTTTGTAGAAGTACTGCGATGTGGACTGTAGCGCAATGAAGACGAGGCTGAGACCGTACGATTTATTCATTGTATCGTAAGTGAAACTTGCTGGTCAGAGATGAAAGCTGTGATTCACTAAGCCATTGTGCTATTTCTGTTCATGCTTTTATTCGTTTGATTTCACTTTCTTAATCAACATAGATGAGTTCACAGCCTTAGACTTCATTATGTACAATCTATTCATCCCCACTTTCAACCAGATCTTTCAGTAGTTCACGACAGAAGCTAAGCCTCACTTAATCAAGTTTTTGTTGAGAAGTCAGTGGCACCTTCTTCTAGCTGTGATTAATTCCTTCATAATTCCATGGGCCTTACAAATAGCTTCTTTATGAAAATAGCATATGGTCATGTTTAGAATTCGTTGAGGCTGAGACATTTTCATCTTTTACTGTCTTTAATATTGACCATCAGAGCAAATGAAATAACATAGGTATTTTTACTTTCACTCTAATGAGGAAAAATACTGAATTAAGGCTATCTGAATAGTAATAAGTGCTGTCTCTTCTCTCACACAAAAGGAAGCATACCCTCTGGATGGTGATGGTTTCTTACAAAGCAACAGATGGCTCTAGCAGCCAAGAACAAAAGCTCTGGGACATGACTCTCACCTTTTATATGTGTTGCACCTTCTGCATGTATTGTAAAATCTCATTCAATTAAGATGTTTGTAGAGATTATAGTAGTGGAATAAATACTTTTGGAATACAGTGTAAGTATGCAGAAAATAGCATTTTTTACTGTGTTTCTATTGTATAGATGTGAGTAAATTATTAAACAACCTGACCCAAAATGTAAGAGAAACCCTTCTTAAAAAAAGCATAAATTAACTTACACTTTTTTTTTCAGTCTCAAATTTAAAGAAGAGATAAGAACATATTACACACACAAAAAAAGGTGTTTAAGTGAATGGCATACTTGGGATTTTAGAAGAACTATTCTTGAGATTTGAAGACCATTGTTACAAATCTAGAATGATGTGGATAGTTTTGGAAGGCACTTTAAAAGCCTGTGTGTCTGTGATTTGTCATTTGTGTTTTACTGAGAAATTTGTTTCTAATTTAAGGAATTTTCTTTCTTCCCACCTCCTTGGAAGACTCAGGGGTACCTGCAGTATCTTTCCTCTTGCTTTGGCTCTTTGTCTTTTATTGAACTATTTCAGGTGTTCGTTGCTACTTTCCTTTAGGGATGCATGCGATACTGTTTCACAAGTATAATGTGGAAAATAATGTAGAGAGCACTGTTTCCAACAGCAGCTACCAAGCAACCCTAAATTGCCCCTAGGATTTTTCATTCTGACACAACTTCTTGATATTGGAAATTAAATATTTCTGCTTTGACTAGTCTGATTTGTTACTTTGAGCGGATTGAGTAGAGTACACCAGATGTTTGGAGCTCTAGCACAAAATAAAAGGGGTAATTCATATGAGTTTAGATAATTTTAAAGATAGTGACAGTGGTTTAATAGGAGAAAAATTTACTGTCTCCATTGTACAAAATCAAGCAGAAACAGGCTGGTGCCAACAGTTAAACAATATAAAATAATGACATGGCTTTAGCTCTATGAGAGTGTTTAAGCCAACTGACTGAAATTATCCCTATGACATATTCACAGTTCAGGAGAAAAAAATGAACCCACAAGTATCGTGTATTGGTGGCCTTCCTCATTCTACTCTCATTTCACTTCTGTATGCATTCTCCCCAAAATCTGGGATACCAGTGCAGGATTCTAGAAAGCTAAATTGCTGGCAGAGGGCTTGAAAAGGATTAATTATCACCATACCAACTCAGAAGAGATTTTATTTTCTCCTTCCATGATTTATAATCTGATTGCAGAGACAAAGAGCTTAATCAGTACAGCATCTGAGGACCTCCCAGTTGGGAAAGAAGCAAAGAGCTAAACTAGAAAGTATATATGTGTGTTGAAATCTGACCTATTTGGACCACTGAGAGTCCCACAGATTTTTGCATTCTTCCACCCTACTCTTCTTTCTGTGTCCTGTATCTTATAAGGAACTGTACAAGCTCATAAACATTCATCTTTCCAGAGTTTGTCTGCTAAATCTTTCTCTGCAATTAGCATCCTTGACATGTTAATACAGAGGGAGAAATCTGTCACGTGAAGCAGTTGCTTTTCGAAAGTCATCTGCTCAATTACTGCTGCCAAATTAGTTAAAAAATTCAATAGACCAGAAGTGGGGCTCATGAGTTATTTCATGGGAACTGGAGGAAGCACGAAGGCAAATGTAAAGGAGCATCAAGCAGTAGAATGACTGGTTCAGGTGTAGTGAGATGTTTCATTAATGTGTGAAGAGAAACAAGCCTCCTTAATCCAGTTTTATCTGGACTACATGAGGATACATCCTGTATCTCGGGACACAAATCTGCTGATAGAAGATGAACAGGATGCCTAACATTTGTAGGAAATAGACCTCTTTTTTAAATGAGAATGGTGAAACTAGTAAATAAGGGCTTTTTCTTTCTTGCAGTTCCATGTGCTTTTTAGCCCTGCTGTGAAAGAGGAGCCAATGACAGACTTGGGGGGGGGGGGGGGAGAGAAGGAGGATTCCTAGAAGTCATGAAAATGCTGTGGCTCATTCCAGCATTTAAATAGTCATTGCAGCAAATTTAAAAGACTTTAAGCAAGAGGATATTCTTCTCTGGATGATTATCTTTGACCTCATAACTTGGTAGGATAGAAGTGGGAGTGGATGCTTCTAGGCAAAATACGAGATACAAAATGAAAAGCCTCCCTCAAACTACTGCACAGTTGTGACTGCAAATTCTGAATGAAGAGCAGAGTTATCTGACACCACCATTCAATCACTGCTGGTGAGATTATCCTCTTGTTTAGGCAGTATGAAGGGAGCCAGTGTGAAGGTGGCCGAAATTACCAGCTGTTTTATATGTACCTGTTCATTTTACAGCTTAGTCTGAAGGTGGGAAAGGAGGAGTCTGTGCCTGTCTGTCATGGCGGCAGCAGTTTCCTGTCAGCCAGCGAGGCAGGGACAAGGCAATGGGACAAAGTCCTTTTCAGGCAGAGGGTAGTGCGTTTTGCTTTGCTCATTATGCAACATGTTCTGGGATTTCTGCTGCTGAGTGCAATCTCCTACATCCCCAGAGAGCTTTATTATGCCCGTTATACAGATGATTAAAGAAGGAATTTACATTGATTTCAGACACATACTAACAAAGTTGTATTAAGCATAGGGTTACTGCTTTTAACGAACACCTGTGCTTGACACCTAGCAGCTCAGACTGTCTGCCTTGTGATGGAGGTTATAGTTCCTTGGCATCTGAATCTTCTGTGTTTACCTCTGTGTATTTTAGGAATTATATCCACACTGTCAATATGGTTAACTACAAGTCCTGACTGAGCTGAAATTGCGACACTAATTCCAAATATATTATGTGCAGTATTATATAGTAGAACAGGAGAGGTATGACAAAATGTTTACCCCATAAGGCCAGCAATAACATAATTTAGAAAGAAAATAGAAATAATTAAACCATTACGTCCTCTGAGTATCTAAATCGGTTGACAAGGTCTAGCTGGCTAGAAGGTGAGATAAACTTGATGACTATGTTGAAATTACTAGAAATGATGATAAATGTTTTAAGAGGCTATTGATATATTTAGTAAATCTCTCTAATAAATTACTACTTCTAGAAGCTTTTATTCAAGCTTGCTTTGGAGCTGTCAAGATGGCTCTTTAGTCGATGCCATTTATTGCTTGCCTCTATGCAATGTTTGTTGAGCAGCTGATTATCTGATAATAGAACAGATTCTAGTATGCAATGTGAAAGGAATATTCTACTTTTATTTCTACTGTTTCAGTAGGACAATTTCATATCGAGTGCATCTGTTCTTATTAGTCAAAGTAACATGAGGGAGCCCCAAGAAGCTATATTGATTTTGTTTTGAAGTTTAGTGACAGATATATTGCTTTATGAATCGCACTGGCCTGATTTTTGCCATATTTTGAAACCCAAGAAGCATTTTTTAGGATTATTACTGTTAATTATTTTACTTAAAGTAACAAGATACTTTTTTTCATTTGCAACATGAGAGAAGCTTGATATATATATATAAAACAGCATAATCTGACTTCAGTGCTATTTTGGTATCTCATTTATTTTTTAGTTGAGCTAGATGAATTAGGAGCAATTATTTTGTGTATAAGAAGGTTCCTGAAGAGTGGCTGATTTTCTGTGTATGATCTCTTTCCTTGCATTTAACTCACACCAGTTCCCATAACTGGGCACGGCCTGATTTTAGGAAGAAATCTGTAAGGAACACCACAGGCCAGGAGGGAATGGTGCTGTAATTTCAATAACTGCGAGTGTTGGCTGGTAACCACTATAGATCCACAGTTAAAAAAATCACAGTGGAAGCATAAAACAGTCCCTGACATCTTGTGCTCCATTCGGCGTCCTGTGACACCTTCTAAACTGTTGGCCTTTGTCTTGTCCGAATTCTAGTCATGAATAGTTTCACTGTGCCTCACTAATTATCTGGCTGTGTCAAAGGATTGATCTGTCTGTGCTCTTGGTAGGAGTGTGACTGTCAGTCACATGCCTGTGACTGTGTCACAGGACCTGGAGTGAAGAGTGAGATATATTTAATGCATATGGCTAATAGGGGCAACAGAGCCCTCATAATCCATTCTGGTTAATCGTGGCCCTTGGGTATAGTGATTTTACTGCATGCATTGTTGCCAACTGCTCAGCAGTTGCTGCAGTATGGCCCAGTGGCGGAAGAAATTATTCCACTATAGCTCATATGTTGCATTAAATCTGCAAAATACTGTGGAGTTTTCTGGACAACAGTTTGTTTTTACATCATGTTAACAGTTTGTTCTTACATTACGTTGTATATTTACTTTAATATGTATATACCTACTGGAAAGGTGGTGTAATTAGCAGTTTGGCATACGACCAGGTCAGTGGTGCTCTCCCAGGCTGGATCTGTGCTGTCCACATAAAACTGCAAAAGTCCAATAAGTTGCTAATTGTTTGTCCCTTACTGATATTCCACCTGGTTTTGTTCTGTTTTGATGCCTTGTATCTAGGGAGTGGACATTGGTATGAATGTCTCTTCTTACACAGCAGCTGAAGATGCATTTCCTTCTAAGCCTGCCATCTATTTCCTAAATGACTATTTTTGTTCAATTTGCAAAAGACTTGAGGTCTTGTTCCACGTGAAGTTGTTAGGAAAGCTCGCTCTGACTTTGGTTAGAATCGAATGAACATGGACAATGGGTGCAATACCACTGTGTGCCTCTGCTTTCATCTAAAGGACTGTGTCTTAATGGGTTGCAAGCTTTCTCGGCTGAAGTCATCTTGCATTTGAAAGGGATTTATGTTTCTATTTCTTGCTGTATGGATTTCTTCTTTGACTTTTTCATGTAGGTTTAAAATACACTGGAAGTGGCTGAACAGTCTGTCCTCAGAGATGCCTGTTATACTGAAGTAATTAAAGTTGTGCCAGTGTTTCCACTATAAAATGCATTTCTCCAAGTTTTATTACTCAGCTTCAGTAGTTTGTTCTTGTAAACAAGATGCAGACTCAAACACAAATTGTTTTGAAACGTGTTCTAAATGTCCATTTGCAAGTTTTTGAGCTATATCACAACTGGGGAGAGACCTGAGCAATCAGCTGACTCTTGGCTTGCATAAATCATGGAGAAATGTATTATTTTTCTCAATGAAATGGTGCAGCTTGTGCCTAATGAACCCCACTGCTAGTGGGGATGTTAGGCTTAATATTTGTTTCTACTGTGATTGCAAAGAAACACAAAAATGAGAAACATTTCACATGGACTTTCAGCCTTTGTGCCTCTCTAAGCAATACCCATACGAGGGCATGCTTTAAAGCATCTTATGAGTTTCTTTCCCTCTAACATACTCAAAATCAGTGTTTGATACACGTTTTGCAGTTCAGATTTTGCAGCTGATATTTTTTCCTTTGCTGATCGTGTATCACGTACGCGCAATCAAATTTTCAACTACTTCCTTTGAGCAATCTGCAGAAGGTCTAACAATCCTCACCCAGGATTAAATGTCTGCAATTACTAGTCAGTAAAGTGCTTACAAGCGACACGTTCATACTGCTATGAGAAGCTCTCTTGGCTCTGGGCACTTCTGCAGTGAGCTATTTTGCCCAGTTCTCTTTGGTCAGGAGTGAGAGCAGTTCCTGTTTAGCGTTTCCATGTATCATTTTTCAAGTACTCTTGCTTATGAGAAGAAATTACTGTATACTTATTCCTTCTTTGCTGAAGAGTCCCTCAACAGTTTGGTTCCTGCCTCTGCACATTCATGCACTCGGCTTTTACTGTTATGCCTAGGTTAAAAATTGTATCTAGCCTTCCTTAGCTATGGGGCATGAGACCAGCTGATCAGGAGTCAGGCAAATATGATGTCATTTTCAATCATGTCCAGGTGCCATTTACTCATGGAGATTTCAGCTTTTCATACACTGAGTGTAAAATACGAGCCCTGTGTTTGCATCTGCCATTCAGCAGTTCCAGTCTTCAGGGTTTCATTACTCATGTATTGTGAGACAGGGTTTTCACCTGCAGCGCTGGTAATCTGCTGGTCCCCAGGGCTGTATGACACACTTCCAGGTGAATTTCCTGCATTCTGTTCAACAGCGCTAGATCCTCAAAAACTGACAATGGTTTTGGCTGTAGTGACAGTAAGTGGATTCCTCCTCCGATGAATGTTCGGTGCTCTGTAAATCAAGGAGGAAATTGAGGTAAAAGGCGAGTGCAAAACACATTAACAGGAGAAGGAATCAAAGCATGGAGGAGTAACTCCAACCTAAAACTTCAGTGGATAGTAGAAAAGAAGGAGCAGGGATTTCAGTCTACTCTATGCATACATACATAGCTTTGGTTTGATATGCTATAGTTTGCTAACTTGAATGTTTGTAATATCTTTTTTGTATTTGTGCTATGTCTACTGTACCCCGTGATTTAAAAAGAAGAAAGTCAGGAATGGCTATCAATTAGAGCTTGTCAAAATGGAAGATAACTGTTTGTTTGCATAAACCAGACCACAGAAAGGATGCAGTGGAAAATACTTGGTAAAAAACAATGACTGATTTCAGCTGTGTCACTTTGGTGTTCCAGATCCTTGCAGCCCATGAGCCAAGCGTGCTGGCGCAGTGGAGGAGAAAGTGACCTGTAGCATGGAGTGGGAAAAAAAGGCCCAGGAGCGAAGAACTCTGGAGCAGATGGCACCTTCAGAGTTGGTATGTTATGCATGATCTGTGTTTTGAAAACTGGCACAGACCTGCAGTAAGTACTTCTGAAAGTCTCAATATTACTATAGAGTAAAATACATTACTTCTTCTGATATAGAGGAATTATTTCCTTTACCTCCTGTAGAGCACGCTATATTAATTCTCTCTTGACACATTCTTTCTGTTGGGCTATTGCCAGTACTACCAGGAAGAGACATGAGCTACCGTCTCTCTTTTACAGTTATTCAGTTTTCCTTTCCTTAAGGATAAACACGAACTTTGTAAGAGAAGAAGAAAGTCTAATACAGGCACTTCAAACTAGAACTATACAAATAATTGAATATGTATTCGAACTAAAAATATTTCAAAAAAGCCAGCTTGTGAGAAACAAAGAGCTGGATTGAAAGAAACACATATTGGTTGTTTCTGTTGTCTGGTACCAAATTGAATGTTTCTTTTGTTTTCTTAATTTTCTACTAAAATATTTTAAAGTGTACTTAAATTTAATCTAAAATGATTACTTAGTATGGAGAAAACCCAAAATGTTTCACCTGGAAATTAAATTATTTTCCCCTGTGTTTCCATTCTGTGGCCAGTTTGGTCTTCCAAATATGTATAGTAATGTATGTTGCCATGACAAAAACCTACTTGTCAGAAAAATTTTGTCCCTTGCACTAGTTATAGGAGCCATATTTCTCTGACTGTCATTGATAAAATTCTTTCATTAAAACTTAAAAAAAAAAGGGAAATAAATTCTGCAGTTTACTTGAGAACATATTCCTCTAAATTATGGCATATATTATATGCCTCCCTCACTCTGTGAGAATAAGGGGGTAGGGTGCAGGGATGAGGCGGGGTGGTCTTGACCTTTGGTATAAATTATTTTATTATTTCCTTCTCCCAATTTTATTCCATATCCTTTTGCTTTTTCACTCTAATGTGGCAAAGCTTGGCAATAAGCCTAATGTCAGTTCTCCTCTCATAGCTGGAAATGTCTAATGAGGCAGTGCATCCTAGTGTTAGCTGCTTGCCTCCCCTGTACTCCAGTCAATTTTTCTAGGGTTGGCAGAGTCCAAAATCTGAACAGGTCCATCTTTTGCTCTTAAGGGCCATACTTCTCTGGGGGATTAATTACCAGTGAAAAGATCTGCTGATAAGGAAGGAGGACCTCAGTTTTTAACCTAAGCTGCTGTTTGTATGGAACTTCAGTCTTTGCGGTCTCATTGCTTATTGCCTTAACAGCTGCCTCTGTGCCAGCACTCCTCTGCCAGCTGCTTTAGTGCTGTGCTGAAAATTCAGAGGCGGCTCAGTTGCATGGGGTGCTCAGAATAATTCTTGCACAAAGTTTTCAAGCAAGGATTCCTTTCATCACCCTATCTCCAAGCTCCTTCTAACGCTAATGCACCAGGATGTAGGCATGGTCAGAGGCCCCTTGTTGTCAGCACATTTGCTGCAGATTTTTCATCCTTTTATTACCTCTGTATCTGTATGTAACCAAAATATCTCAAACTGTTACTTAGCTTAAGTGCAAATGACACACCAACTCATTTTCCCCTGACAAATAGAAGCCAGAAGACAAACTCTTTGCCCGAGAGGGCTTCTGTCCTTCTAGACAGATGTCAGTAGGCAGCTTCCAAAACTCAGCAATCCTAAAAGGTATTTGCTGTACCGACAGGACAGCTGCTGCCCACTGTACAAATTTGGTCTGTCACTGTGACTGTATGTGCATTTCTATGGCCAAAAGAGTAGCATTTCTTTATGCCACTACATACTGTAAGCAGGTGTTTCCTAAGTGGTGGCATGCATCCACCCTTCATGATGTGAAATAGCGGTGCGTTTCAGAGTACAGTGCAGTGTGGGGTCCCTTGTGCTGACACACTAGTGATCTTGTTCGGTCTCAGGTTTTGTTGTGAACTGGAGTGCCACCAGACCTAGCCAAAAGTGACTAGCTCTGAAAAACAACCACAAAAAACCCTTATAAGTCTTTATGGCACTAGAGAAGTTAGAAAGACTTGAAGGAGAAAAATAATTTCAGTAGGTTAGATGTTAAAGACTATAATGCTAAAGATAGCTATTGCTGAATTAAACTGAGCCAGATGAACTTTTCCAGCAGGTTCCATCCTGCTTTAATGGCTGGGATTTGCTGTCAGCAAACTCCATTTCCTTGAGATTGATATAAATATAGACATAAAATGTCAAGCTTGGCAAGTAGCATTTCATATCAGGCACTGTCTTGCTCATTGCATTCTCTAGTCGCTGATTGTCCTTTAATACCAAATTGTGAACCCAGCTTTTCAGTCGGTTTCAAGCCAAATGTTCTGTATTATACTACAGTAACCTCTTCAGCAAAAAAGATTTTGGTTGTGAGCAAAGAATTTGCCCTGCACATAAAACTCCCACATCTCTGGATTTCATTGTTGTTTTTAAATATAATTTGTCATTATGGAGTTTTCATCCAGTTTCTGTTGCTCTTGGGTACCGTTATACATTGTTGCAAATGATAAATTATTTTCCTGCTTGCAATTAAAAAAAATTCTAGAAATAACATCTAGGTCAGTAGGTAGTTTAAACCTGTATTAAAAATTCTAGTGTAATTGAAGTACATGCTTGCATGAATTTGAGTTTTAAGAGGGGACGTCTCTAGCTAGTATAAATAGCCATACCTGTTTTAGATTATCAGAACTCTGTAGGGGAAAACTGCCCAGTCTCTGCATTATGAATGCATGGAGAGAAATTTCATTGAAGAAATTTAATGAATTCAAAGACCTATGTGAAAATCAGTATTCTAATTATTGTACAAACCAAGAAGAGCTAGTGATCTTCTGCTGAACTTAACCTCCTTTAACGGTCTTTTGGGGTCCAGGAATGGTGAAACAGAGGTGGCTGTATGTTGCTTATGTTTTACAATAACATCTGAAAATTACTTGGTTCATTAAGGAGAAACTTTCAAACATAAGCTGGATTTTCTAGGCCTCCTGCTGGGTTTAACCACTGTGTGGAGGACTGTGCTGTGTTAATTACCAAAGTGAATCTTGCAAGAACAAGAGCTGGAGGAAGTGCTTCTGGATGTGCTTCATCTCCACAGGGACCAACGCACCTACTGCCAGAGGTTTTATGAGAGGAAGGTCATTCCCTAGCTGCTAATGGCATGTTTCTACTAGTCAGAACTCATCAGCTGGCTGTCTCGTGTCTGGCACTGTATTTGGGTGCATTATTAGTTCTCAAAAGTGGCCTTAATGCTGTGTAATCATCACAGCTGAAAGCAAAGTGTATTGCATGTCCCAGGAGGTCACATCGTTATTTTCTCAGGAAGAATTTTACTCTCATGTGAGCAGGCTGGTGTATTTAGTGTATTTCTAACATTCGTAGTAAGGACTGACTGCTGTGATGCCAACTGAACAGGGATAGGGAGACATTAGAAGCCTGTGTTTTGCATTGTGTTGTCCGAGCAGCTTTGAAGCAGGAATAAGATATAACATTGCTTTGCCCTAATGTTTTATCATGCAAGCCTGGAACTTCTGCTTAGTAGCTAGTGTCTCTGATGAAGGAAAAAGCATAGTATTTTTAAAATAAATTTGTTCCCTTCTATGTGACTGAACAATCCAGTAAAGGGTTACTGATTTCACGTAACCGTGTTTTTCCATTTAAGATTCAACTCAACCAGACTTGGCTATTCCTGCCCAATCAATTCACCTTTCATAGATGTTGGAAAAAAAAGGGAGAAAACCCTAGATAGTAGGACAAGTATGCTGTTCATTTAGGGAGTGAGAAAATTTATCAATGAAGGGAACCCAAGACAACTGTAATACAACACTTCACATAGCTGGAAGGGTAAAAAGATGATACTAGTAGGTAAAAAGATGATACTTCCTACTAGCAGTAGGATATATGCCATTCAGCGTGACCTGGATAGGCTGGAAAGCTGGGCAGAGAGGAACCTGATGAGGTTCAACAAAGGCAAATGCAGGGTCCTGCACCTGGGGAGGAACAACCTCATGCACCAGTACAGGCTTGGGGTGGACCTGCTGGAGTGCAGCTCTGCGGAGAGGGACCTGGGTGTCCTGGTGGACAACAGGTTAACCATGAGCCAGCAGCATGCCCTGGCTGCCAAGAAAGCCAATGGAATCCTGGGGTGCATTAGGAGGAGTGTGGCCAGCAGGACGAGGGAGGTTCTCCTTCCCCTCTACACTGCCCTGGTGAGGCCCCATCTGGAGTACTGTGTCCAGTTCTGGGCTCCCCAGTTCAAGAAAGATGAAGATGAAGAGCTACTGGAGAGAGTCCAGCGGAGGGCTACAAGGATGGTGAGGGGACTGGAGCATCTCTCCTACGAGGAGAGGCTGAGGGAACTGGGCTTGTTCAGCCTGAAGAAGAGAAGGCTGCGAGGGGACCTAATAAATGCTTATAAATATCTGCAGGGTGGGTGTCAGAAGGATGGGGCCAAGCTCTTTTCAGTGGTGCCCAGTGACAGGACAAGGGGCAATGGGCACAAACTGAGGCACAAGAAGTTCCGTCTGAACATGAGGAAGAACTTCTTCCCTCTGAGGGTGACGGAGCCCTGGAACAGGCTGCCCAGGGAGGTTGTGGAGTCTCCTTCTCTGGAGATATTCAAGCCCCGCCTGGACAAGGTCCTCTACAGCCTGCTGTAGGTGACCCTGCTTCAGCAGGAGGGTTGGACTAGATGACCCACAGAGGGCCCTTCCAGCCCCTACTATTCTGTGGTTCTGTGATATAAGGTCCTTTGCTATGAGAAAGAATGTAAGTGCCATGAAGATGCATGTTTTTTGCGCTGGAGCTGGATTGAGTGACTACATAGCCATAGAAGGTTTGACAATGTGAATGCAGTTGAACAGACGGTTAGGCATAATCTAGATACTGTGCAGAGTAGAGCAAGGTGAGGAAGCTGGAAAATCTAGATCTGTCAAGAGGAAACACTCAACATAATTGCCGTTCCACATTATATTGAGTAACTTTAGAGGATGAGGTCTACATTCACTTTATGAATGGGATACAATCTAGGAGTATTTGGATGTTGTCTTCTTTTATTTGTTCACATTGCAGAATTTGTAAGTGT
Source organism: Opisthocomus hoazin (assembly GCF_030867145.1). Taxonomy (NCBI): domain Eukaryota; kingdom Metazoa; phylum Chordata; class Aves; order Opisthocomiformes; family Opisthocomidae; genus Opisthocomus; species Opisthocomus hoazin. Next base: position 15,950,638 of record NC_134432.1, read on the forward strand.
GCGATTATAGTGCCCTTTACCCACAGCTGAAATGACTGCAGCGTTGTTAAAAAAATAAATTCAAGGACAAGCAGCTGACTCCGGTTAAAAAGGTGTGCAACAAAGGGGTATAGCTGAACTGGGATAGCATTTTGACTACCATGGCCTTGATACCATGTTTATGGTGCTATAAAGCTTCATTGTAAGCAATGACTTAAAATGCTCTTTTTATTTCTTGAGTTTATTCTGATATATAGGGTTTGAACGTGAACATTTCCTGAGTGGTAAATTCTGTTCTGCCTTTATGTCTTCTGTATCCATCTCTGCCATCTCGTAAAATGTTCATTACGTTGCACCCAAAGCAACTGGGCTGAACTTTCATTAGATGATTTGAGCTCAACAGCAAAGTACAAGATCCAGTGCCCTTGCCTGATCTCATTACTTTAAGCAAAGAGTTGTAACCTCTGTGGAACTGTAGTGCTCCTCTGACTTTCTAAAGTGCTTTGAGACTTCTGCATGTAAAACTTTATGTAGACGTATTGTTTTATTTAATTTTAGAAAGTAAATATTGATGCCCTGAACTGTGCTGATATTTTAAGAATTAGGCTGTGGTGAGTCAAAATTGTACTTTAACAATACACATGCCTGAGTTTACGGTTTGTGGTTACTTTGGGTGACAGATATAAGAAGAAGCCCTTGAGATAATGGTTCAGATGCTGTTGTCAGTGTCTTTCAACGCTATCCTGTATATTTATTTCTACTTCTGTTTCATTCTTAGCCTCTCTTCATCTGTTTTGGGAATCAGGACAGTGAAGTACATTTCCATGTTTCCTTTAGTCATTTGCCTAAAATCTTCAACAACAGATGATGATGTCAACTACCTTTGGAACTAATGAAATAAAGAGTAGTATGAACTTCCTAGTATGCTTCAACACTTTTTCTTCTTCTGTAGCAATTGTTGGGTTCTCTTTAGAGTATGCTTTCTCCTTTTTGTGTGTATAGGATCATAAGAATATAGGCTGTAATACAGGTTGGAGGGGACCTCAGGTGGTCCCTAATCCAACTGCCTGTTCAAAGCAGGGTCAGCTGTAAGGTGAAATTAGGTTGCTTAGGGCTGTCTTGTCTGGTATTGGAAACCTCAAAGGATGGAGACCACACAACCTGTTTTGCAATGGCCAGGGGACAAAGTACGGGGAAAAATGAAGGTTTAAAGGAGAGAGATTGCTTTCTTGCAAACTCTGCTGTGGTCTTTGTGTTACAAAATGGATTTTCTCAAATTACCCACAAGAGGGAGTTTAAGCCTTTTCTATAGGGAGGCATCAGGCAGTACTAAAATACGCCATCAAGCATTGGTGCTGAAACTGGTTTCTTCAGATAATCCCAGTTAAAAAGGCTTAATGCATCGCTATCCATTACCCCAGATCCCAGGCTGAGGGCACTCACGTCGCTGCTGCACTTTAACCACGGGGTCTTTTAGGAAAAGCTGTTTTCTTTGTTGTGTCTCCATGGCACATATTGAGGTGCTCTGTTGTCACTTAATTGTACTTGTTGTTGGCAGGCTGTGCATTAAAGATGAGAAGTCTCCTGGCTATGCAGGCAAGGAGCCTTTGGAACATGAGTGGGTGCCATTCTTTCATCCATTAGCTCCAGGTTTGCTGTAACCTTTAGTTTGTGTGGTAGACAGGTAACTGCATGCCAGGCATCTGCTGCATGTCAGCTCAGCACTTACTTTGTCATACTGCCGGTGAAAGGAATGCTGACATCCTCATCCTCCTCTCTGAAGAGAAACCGTATTAACTCCTTCACTGCTGATCTACCACTATCTGCTCTGCGGTTCCTCTTCCGCTGAGGTCAGCTTAGTTGTACCTTCTTTTGCAAAGATGTAAATTAATCACATCATCAGTTATCTTTTTTTTTTTTTTATAGAATGCTTTGGGTTGGAAGGGACCTTTAGAAGTGATCTCGCCCAATCCCCCTGCAGTCAGCAGGGACATCTTTAACTAGATCAGGTTGCTCAGAACCCGGTCCAACCTGACCTTCAATCTTTTTTTTTGCTTTTTTTTTAATGCTATTTCCTTTTTTCTTAAGACTTGTTGTGACAGGACAAGGAGCAAATGGTTCCTTTGAGGAGTTGTGTATCTCCACAAAAAAGCAGTAGGATTGAAGTATTTTTATTTGTAAGGATTCAATCAAAATTAGTAGTGACTGAGGTTTTTTCATAAGGTACCTGTTCAGAAAATCCTGAAATAAAAATAAACTTCATGCCAGTCTTTCGAAAACGTGGCCATTTCACAAGGTGATAATGATAAGCATGATAAGCACTCATATGCCGCAGCAAATTCATCAGAGGCCCCAGCCCAGGTGGAGTCTGGAATTTGTGTATTAGCTTCTGAGTAGTTTCACTGTGTGGAACTGAACTTGGTTACACTGAAGAGCTGTGAACAGCTGTTTCTTCTGAATGTCCTGATGAAATCTTTTTTCCCCTGACGTTTTAACTAGAAATGAAATGAAGAGTTAAAATGCCTGCAGCCATTCTGTACACTCCCTGCCTTCGTCTGCATTTTTACATTTTTTTGATACACAAATCCAAAATGCTATCAGCTAAATCAGTCTTAATAAATCTCACCGTGTGTAGCTCTGTAGTCATTCTCTTAGGAAATGCAGTATGAGAGGAAGGGTCTTTTGGTGAGAGTTTTGGTCTGCAAATGCTAAGAAGCCTCACCTAACATTGGTCACTTCTGAACTTTCACATTGGAGGCAGATGCATACACCATCTGTTGCTCAGGTGTGTTTTTCATCCTCTGACTAGAGGGAATTAGTCCAAAGGCTTAGCTTAGTCAGAGGGAAATACAAGGAGGAATATCAGATGGGTTTGTGGCCTTGAACTGACAAGCCGAGTAAATGATGCTGATTGATACTGAAAGGCTCAGCTGTGAGGAAGCCAGGAATGGTCTTGCTCTTCACCCTTTAACTGCAACTGTTCCCCACTTCTGGGTGCTTCCAGAAGTCAATGTGCTTGGGAAGGTGAAAAATGTAAGGGCAGACTTTGAAAGTTATTCTGAGCAATTGACTATGAAAATAGGGATGCTGTTCTCTGTGCTAAAATTATTTCTACAGATAGCAAGACAGAGCAGTTGTGTCATGCCAGCCAGCTTCTCCGGTCCTGAGCTGCAAATTGTTAAAAATAAAATTAAAAAATTAAAGAGCCTTGAATTTTAGTGAATTTGAAAAACCTCTCTGGATGAAAGTAAGGAATAAAGGAAGTCTGTCTCTGCTGGGCTTCTCTGAAGCACTAGATCCAAAAAGGGGCTTGCACTAGTAAAAGCTAACTGCTTTTAATCTATTGTAAGACTGCACTGTTATGAAAAACCTTCTGGCTGAATTATACATTCACTTATGTTTAACCAGAAAATCCATTAGAGGCACAGAGGCCACAGAATAGATCTTAATTTCAGATCAGATAAAAGGAAGCCAAGGCTGAAGCACCAAGAATATGTGGCAGAAGCTTAAAAAACTAAGTTAAAGGAATCAAATTAAGTCAAAGAAATACGAAATGATTGAAAGGCCAAAGGAAGGCTGTCATGAAAACATTGTATTTCTGATGCCAATGGAGAGAGAGGACCCACATGCTGTTCTGCATTCACTATTTTAAATTATCAAATGTATTCTTTTCAGGTAACAAGTATGATTTTGGGAACACCGCCCAGTGATTAGTTTTGACCTGCATAAACTTTCCTGCTTTCTTTTCCAGAGAGAAAATACTTCCTTCCTAGACACATTAACACACGGGGAACAGCTCTTTCTATGGGCCTTTCTTCAGTGCAGTCTCTCTGGAACTCCTGCATCATGAAGGGAGATTTATGTCCTTAATGCTGCGTATAGTCTGCATAGTTCGATACCAATAGTAGCTGTGTGCTCGGGAGGGTCTCCACAACAAACACTTCCATCTTCGTATGGAGACAAACGCAATTACTTTCAGCTAAGTGCCCTTCCTGCTTAAACAACTCACTTAACGTTGATTTAGGGGAATGGTTATTATATATCAAATGCATATTCCTTGAGATCAAAACCATATTCCTCTTGGCTGAAGAGGAGTGAGGTTTTCTACAGGGTAAATCTCACCATTGTCACTCCTATATTTATATGAGGTTCTGTTTTGTGGGAATAAATTGGGTCCTTCTCTGAAGAAACAGGTACTCCATGTGTTTATGCAGTGGGGTTTGTTGGCGTGTTGGAAGGGTATGACCTGCCTGAAACTTTCACTTCTGTTATATGGTTACTTTCAACAGCATAATATCTTTTACTTTGTCCATCTTCACTTTTTAAATAAAGGCAATTAACTTCCCATGTTTATTGGTAATATATATACCCACAAAAATTAATGTTCTAACCAAATTTTAGGAATTCTCATTTCAAAATATGAGGCATCACTGCCTGTGAGTTTAGAGCAAAGCCAGCACAGATTCTGTGGTAAATCAGTTTGAGATTTGTCCAAAGCATTCTGTAACCCTGCAGCCAGTGTAACTCAACATCTTCTCTCTTTGTTAAAGAGAATGCTCAAATCCATTAGTTAATGCAAGCTGAGTAAACTCGGTGGTGTTTTCCTGCCAAATACTATAAAAGGGAATATTGAATTGTTCCTTGAAATGGCTCTTAGGATCTGTCATGTCTATTCAGTATTTTTTTACTAAGATGCAGATAAGCTCCTGTGTCTTTATGAACCCTCATAAGCTGAGGTTTGTTCCATATGACAAAGTAAGAATATGAGCCTGATGCTTCCTCAAGTTACAAAACTTAGTTAGTGCAATGAATCCAATGGTAGTGCTTCTGAACTGAAAGCACTGGAGTTTAGCTTCAGCCTGATGGTGATGTATTTCCTGTGTACAGGTTTGGTGTTGTGTGTTTTCTCTTTGCTTGCTAGCATCTCCTTCAGGTTCCTGGTAGCAGCTACTTTGCCAAGAAGGGAGTGATGATGAAGGAATCTTTTACTGAATGATATTGGTGGATGACCCGTGATCCGGTTGTGCTCATTTCTTCATAGGCATGCTTCATGGACATGCTTGCCCTCCTTCAGCTGTAGTTTCTGGCAAGAGTAGCATAACATGGGCTGCTGTCTTTTGGAGAAACCTGCTACTGCAGCAGTTCAAAGGAATTCTTTACCATATGAGTTGTTAACGACACTTATCACACTAGGTCATTCACGTGGCACGTCAAAATTATGCAATGCCCTTACCAGGGAAAGGTGAACATATGAGAAACTAGGCAGGAGAAAAGAGAGTTACATTGGAAATGCTGAAGTTTGAGAGTGTTGCAACACTAAGCAGTGAAGCAGCACTCTTGTATGCTTCAGTACACAGATCTTGGCATCTGCTATGAAGGTCAGAAAACAGATTACCCAAGCTGTTTTCTCTAGCTAGTTAAAATATGGTGAGTGGCTGGAAGATTGGCCAAAGAAACATTACAGGGCATGTGTGAAGGCAAATCTCGGCAGAGGCTGTTATACTGAGGCTGTCAAAACTAATCAAGCAAGAGCAGATTGACACTTCTCTGTGCAAAAGGCACCAGAGAAAAAGCAATTGCAGTGAATACAGAAGGGTGTGCCTGCAACTGCTGGTATACTGTGAAACCACAAAAGGTGAATATTCACATTTGTCTGACTGAGAAGAGACCCTATCATGTAATCCATTTGTAGAACAAATCCATATTTGATTAATGCTCCTCCTTTTGCCTGTATTCTGCTCAGCCTGAGTAATCACTATATCAGAGTACAAAACTTTTCCTCCAAAGGAAAACATCAGAATAAACAATAGGTCTTCTTTATATGGTAGTAATATAGAGGCATTGGCACATATAGGGACTCAGAGTTATTCAACTGCTAGACAGCAGTTACTCTACAATATAGTATATCATTTGTAAGCATAGCTGTAATGAGATTTTACAGATACGATTTCTTCATATTTAATTTATGCTGCGTGCATTCAGAAAGTGACAGATATCCAGGGAGACCCTTTTGCCATTAGAATAGCAATGCCTTTTCTTTACAGCCTTCTTCCTCTTTGTCCTGCTTTGAAACTTTATGCTATTTTTCTCTAACTGTATGCTATCTTTATATAACTGTATGCTATCTTTATATAACCCAGGTAATATTTCACAAGCATTTCAATGGACAATGGTGCTGTCAAGGACTGTGGTGCTGCTTCCCACATTACATTGCTAAGCAACATACAATATAACAGCATGATATCCTCCTGCAGTTGGTAAGAAGTCGAGCTCCAATATTCAGTAAAATTATTCTGATCTACTCTTCCGTCACATAAGAGTCCACCTGTTTCAGCACATAAACATTTGTATTAATAGTAACAAACTCATACAAAATTTGGACATTGCTTTTTTAATTTCGCAAGTGCTAAATACATATACATTATTTTTTTTCCTAATTAACCCCAGATAAATTGGTCTTTATCATTTTGCCAGTTGTGTAGCTTTCACTGATTTTGACAAGACTTGCTTTTTTTGAAGCATCAGTTAAGTAAAATGCTCTGACTTTGAAGCAAGTTTGTTTGCTTACCTGCGTAAAATTACACATATGCTTGAATAGCTTGCTAAACATGGGTCAGCTTGAGAGCAGAGACAGGATGTCAAATCTGTGTTCCAAAGCAACCCATATGTTTTCATAACATCTGCCTGAAATATCAACTATAAGATGTGATGAGGTAAAATCTCAGTTATCTCATTTATTCCAAACTCGTCTATTTAGAGCCAATTTAGTTATGAACTTGAAAAAATCTCACCTGTGATCCAGTTTGTAAATTCACATGTGAAATTTCATAGTGGAGAACGCTTTTGCCATCTGATTTCATCTGTATGGAAACAGATTCCGATCAATTTTGTTTATATATATATTTTAAATAATTCAATAGGATTATCACTCAAAATGTTAGCCCCCTTTCTAAAGGATAATATCTCTCTAAAACATTTCATCAGTTCATGAGAGGAGAATTTGGGCACCTGCAGATTTAATAAAGCCTTTCCTATTAGTTGTTTCTCACTGGCTTTTAAAAGCCATTAATACCGGTTACACTTATTGTGCCTGAGTATGCAAAACTTTCACATTGTTGCTGTCAATAACTGTTTCAGCATTTTACTACTAGCATTAGCCACTCTGGTAGGGATGAAAGGAGACTTTGTATTATGAATCTTACATCTTAAAGAGTTGGAGCATGAGGTGAAAATCAGTGTTATTTTCAGTAATGAAATCACGATCTGCGTAATATTGAGCAAGTCCCTATTGGCAAAACCAGCAATGTGGAACAGTAACTATTTAGGGTGCTTCAATGAGTTTCTGCTAAGAATTGCTGGGCTGATCTGGTGGAGGTGAGGGATTCTGGCCCACCAAGAAGGTGTTTCTCAAGAGAAAGCTTGTTCCGCACAGAGGTGGTCTTCCCTGGCTGGGTGTGTGATCTGTGGTTTTGAGTGCTGCTCCTGTGATAGCCAGAATGGTGTCAGGACCTCCTCTTTCTCTTTCACGTGTGCCACATCCCATGACTGCTTGGGAGTGAGAGAAGGCCTAAATCTGGACATCTCCCTCGTTCCCCATAGATCTCTATTTCCACGCCTTCTTTTTGGAAAGAGAGACAACATTTTTGGAAGATCTGTACCTCTGGAAGGGTGGTTAGCTCTCTAGGTGGCACACTAAAGAAAATATGGGCTTTGAGGATAATAATAGTGTGTATGGGGGTGAGACAGAGGAGCTCAGTGTGTGAGAAATAGTCTTCACTGGAACAAGAGCAGAGTAAACAGATTGCCTGATAATGCTGAATACCATGCAATTTCCTTTTAAATTAGCAGATGGGGAGGGAAAGGAATATAAAAGGAAGTGAGAATAAGAAGAAGCTAATGATGAATATTGAACAGGAACAAAATGTTGCCAAGACATCACGAGAGAATGAAGAATTGATGAAGAAAGGGAAATTAAATTGTTGCTTCATGTGGGAGTTCAAAGAGCTTTGAACCCCTGGCTCCAGTGTCTAAGATGCACTCTATATCGTCCTGCGAGAGACTTGTTCTACTGACATGCCCGTTGTGGCTAGAGAATCAGACGTGGGGAGGATTTTGTTTGGTGATGGTAGAGACCCACAGCAGAAGAGAAGCCCAATGATTGAGAAGATCATAGCCTGTGCAGACCAAAGGGCATTTCCTAGAATCAGGCAAAACTAGTTTCATCTCACGCTAAAATTATTCTATCAAGTGATGGGAACTGATTATAGAAATTTGTTGTATCTCCTTAGTCAGAATAACAAGGCAAACCAGGACACTGCTAAATCAGATAAAAGCAGGCTGCCAAAAGGGAGGAAAAAAAAAGTACTTTATATTCTTCCAATCATTCTAATAATTTCTGTTACTCTAACAAAGCTAGGAGGGAAGACTGGAGAGTCTGAAGATGGTAATATTGCACAGGGAGAGGAGTACACGTATGTCTGCAGATGATGATGAACAGTCAATAGGATCAGCAACTGCATCTTAATGCGGTTACGTATTGCCCTAAGTCAACTTGCTCATTTCAGTTAAATAGCCCCCAGTCAGAGCCTGTGCAGTGTTCACGAGGTCATGTGTTCATGGAAGTGGAACAGAAGAGCTGATCGGAAGGTGTTTGGTTTTGAATATGCTTGAAAACATGCCAGATGTAATAGGTGTTCTCTTAAAGCTGAGCCACCTGGAGCAGTGTTTCCTAACCTGCGTGGTCTGTGGACTGTTCGTGGTCTGTAAGCGAGCAGAAGAGGGTGTGTGAAATAGTAACAAAGCTACAGAAAAAGCCACATGCACCTTCTCCTGCCTGCAAGTCTGGAAACAAATAATTGAGAGGGAAAATAGAACAATAACTAAACAGTGAAAGTTTAGATGAAGTTTTCTTGTTTGTAAGTTAAAATCATGTTGGTTAGACTACATAATATAGTCCATAGTTTTTTTTCCAGAAAGGTTACACGTTCCCTAAATTTCAAACAGATTGTGAAACAGTGACCTGGGGATTCCTTATGTAACTAAACATCAAAATTATCCTTTTGGCTGAAATGTTAGCAACTGGTGTTTTCCGTGTCTCTGGTAACTTAGAAGATAGGTATGTATGCGTGTATAAATATCTGTACGTGTGTGGCCATTCTGTGTGGCCAGCTCTCCCCGGTGGGTAGCCCAGGCATGCTTCCAGCAGAGCAGAGGCGCAGGCACAGATGTACCAGGGTGCGGAGCAGAAGAACTGCAGCTCTGTTTCAGCTCCACCCCATGTGTCTCAGGCACTCTGGGTGCGAAGAGGACGTGCCAGCCAAAAGTTGTGTCGGCCTCTCCTCCCCGTTGGTTTTATAGCGATGTGTGCTCTTACAGCCCACATCCTGGCCTTCGCGTAGATCTACGTTACCTGTTTGTGTGTTCACAGGAGGTCCATTATAGGGGGAGATTTGACATAAAGTTAGAGAAAAATGAATGGGGAAAATTAACCGGAATCAATTGAATGGAAAGATTTTTTTAAGAAAATGAGGCAATTTTGAAAATAAAACCCCAGATGGGGATGATGCACTCTATTATCACTGAAACAAAATGAACTTGTCAAAACAGTAAGAGAAGCTTCTGTAGTTCACTAGGAACCATATGGGAAAAAATCCAAAGGGAAACCACAGATAAGGAAGCTATTAAATAAAGGTGAATACAACTGAAAGCGAATGAGAAAATATGGATTTAAAGTGAGCAATAAGCAAAGCATGAGTTACTAGATGACTGTTACATTTGAAAGGATTCTTCGAGAATTGCAGGAATGTTTCATCTCTGTAAGTTAGGCTGGAAGGGCTAAAATCCGTATAGCTTCATTAAGAAATTTCTGATTTTACTACATCATGTTATAATCCATCGGTTTAATGATAGTTGCATTTATTAAGAAGGTAGGCACTCCTTTGCAGTGACCTGTTAGCAGTTCTACAGAGCAAAATAGCTAGAAGCATATTCTGTAGAAAAAAGCAAGGATAACCTTTACAGTAGCAGCATGGACTAATTGGAGAAATATTGTAGGGGTCAGGGAAGGAAGAGAGTGACAGGTGATTGGTTATTCAGGATTTTTCATTCATCAGGGTAATGAATAGCAGGTTTGAACCTTGCAGTCTCTGGTCACATGCCAAGATGAGTATTTATTTTCTGTCTTTTCACTTTACCCTTCCTCTTGCTGTTGATTTCAGTGAAGTTTCTGATTTTCTGTCCAAGTCTGAAATTAGATTTGCTGTATGTACTTCATACCCACACCAATATCTCAGCAATTCTGTGGAAACCTTGGGTTAAGAAATGGTTTATCTATGTCAGATAGTTAGATCTATTTCTGAAGTCTTAGCTTGAGCAAAACTATTTGAGTGGGAACAGAGACTGTATTCTCATACTTTTATTCTGCCTAAAGCAAGAAAGAGTATTGAAAAAGTGAATGTGAAATCAGAAGTTACTGGACAACAAAAAGGAAGAATGACAGTCATATTCCAAAGAAGAGACATTAGAAGTCTTTTTTATCGGAAACAGATTAGAAACATGAGGAAAGAATACGACATCATTTATCTTGCGTTTCACTTTCAAGTGACAGAAACAAACAAAAGTTAGTTCCAAATCTTTGCTTTTTGTTGTGTGAATTTCACATAAAGCAAGAGACCATATGGACTAATTTAGCCTAAACAAGCTATTAAAATGAAGAGACTGCTTGGTCTGGAAGGACAACAATTGGCTGAATCTCTAAATAAAAAAGGGGAGAGGGAGGAAAAGACAGGAAACAATAAATGACGAAAAGAAAAGAAGAATGAGCAAGCTCAGAGCGAGCAGACTGACAACCTTTGAGGATTCAGAAAAGGTCTCTTCCCCAATGCAATAGCTTTGTTCATGTGCCTAAACATTGCCTGGGATTTCTTCTTCTTTCTAAGTTGCCTGTGTTTCTGTAGGGAGCTTGCAAATTTTCATACAGCATTTCTATACTGTAACTGTGGATGTGTGGGAATAATAATCTGCTGTTTGTGGAAACCAAGATTTCAGCAGAAGAGGTCTGGATGTCAGTTTTCTCTCCCATTTATACTCAGCATGACACTAGCGTTCATCTGGCAGGTCTATTTCCATACAAAATGCAAGGCCTTGTTCATGTCACTTACCTTGCTTCCATCTGTTTTGGAATCACATAAATTAAATAATCTCAGATACATCTGGGCCTTGCATTTGCTTTCTGTAACCTTTCTTATTTTTGCAGAATTTTACAAATGTGGAAGAATTTACTAAAAGCCCTAGGTGCCCTGATCCAGGCTGGAGAAACAAATCACGGTTGGTCCAATCATGTCCACTCAGCGATGTGTAGAAATAGTAGCAGAATAGCCCATATCTGGAAGAGGGAAGAAAAGATGATTTCAATATACAAGACGAGATTTCTATATTATAAATGCTCTATCAGCGCTATTTTTCTAGCAGATGTTGTAAGGATATTTTATCTTATTTGGATAGTATGTTATTTTAGCCTGAACCTTCACAGAAACGTCAGATGGAACTTCTGTCCATGTTTCAAGAAATGGCAGTTAATTTTCCCCATTTTGCTGTTCAGTAACATATCCTTCAGAAGCTATATTCATTACGAATTTAGCTTGATGCAAGAAGGAAATATGGGTAACTTTTCAACATCTAGTCTACACTTGTAAGATTAATAATTCAATGTTTGGATACCTTCAGGATTCTGATTAGTATCCGAATGTTTGTATGAGTATTGCTCTGAATTGCACTTTCCATTGGTACTTTTTGTGCAAGTTTTTTTGTAAATGATACATCATTAAGCAAGTTGCTATTGTATTACATTTACATAACATGGTATCAAAGAACAACCCATTCTTTAAGGCTGCCTATTGATTAAGGAAATATACGTTGATTACTTGTGCATCCTGAATGTGAAGAAAGCTGTTGCAGAGTTTTTCAAAAGAGCTGAGAAAACAGCAAATGCTTCTTGTTCCTGTTTCTAGGAGACAACTGCAGAAACATAGTTAGGAATCTGTAAAGTCAGCTAGGGTGGAATCTCAACAGACAGCTCAGTAAATTGTGCACAGAACTCTGCATGTTGCAGACCTTTTGTTATTTTCACCCAAGAGTCAGTTTAGTTTTATTTTCCTTCGTTGAACTACCAGTAGGATTTTACTGAAGAACCTCAAAGACATTTTCCTCCATCTGAAGCGTACAGTAGCAGGAGGTAACGTTATATTCTAGTCAACCTGAAAGGATGTCCTGATAGTATTATTAATTTTGGGGGTCTTAAAAATGTTAACCACATGAAATTGATTGTTGACATTTTTCGTGGTAGAATATTTAATGTGTACTCCTTTCATAGTTGTAGTTGTATTTTCTAATCACAATTACTATAGAACCTGTAACTTTGAAGCATTTTGTTTGGTTTATTCTTTAGAATTTTGTTTGTTAATGATTACAAGATTTAGTAGTTTGTGGCAGAGATTTGAATGGACATACAAGGCTCAGTCTTTTCAGAAACTGGAGAACTGGTGTATTTTAAAGTTTCTGAAGTCAATGATAGTTCAGTAAGTTACATGTTTTGGGCTTCTATCAGATACTGAACTGCTCTTACACCAGAGAACCAGAGAACATTCTTATAAACGAAAACTCCGAATGGTTCGCAAAACGAGAAAGCACTGAAGGGAAAGGTGTGACAGACGCCAGTTCTTGCACTGGTATCCTAGAGAATGTCTTTCACATAGGCTCTTTCTCCAACACAGGTCTTGCAGCTTTTCACGCTGCATTTAATTGTTACACAGGGTTTTTTGCGCATACTTTTTCTCTGTGGTGGAGCTTTGCTGAGTTCTGGATAAACAGCTGCCACCTCAGATGTGTGATTAGAGCATCACCTTCTTCAGAAAATTAAGGTAAAAGTGTGCTGATTTAATAGTATAAATTTCCATCTCCTCAAATAAAGGATCCTTAGAAGATGTCTGGCCTGTTGCTGCAGGTTATATGATGCATATTCTGAAAGGGGACCCAGCTGAGAATCGAGGCTTCCATGTGGCGCTGGAAAACTCAGCAGACACATCACGCTTTTGAAAGTTCTTGAGTTATAAGCTTAAAATAGGTTATAGTCTTCTCTTAACCAGACTTGTGCTTGCTAGCAGGAGCATTTGCATACATACTATCTTAGTAACTGAGGCTGCTCTGCAACTAGGGCTTCCTGAAGATCCCAGTGATATTTGAAATTATAAAATTAAATGGTTAAATTACTGCCAGTTTCTGCCAAGGCAGGGGGATTCTTCCTACCCATACCAAGTAACCAAGGATGCGCCATTTTTGAGTTTGTGCTTGTGTCATATTCAGGCACATTCATGATGGACTAGTTCAGTTCAAGCAGAAACACAGCACAATAGGGCTTTGGCATGAACTCTTGGAGTAGGATCATCCCTGCGCTTGCTGTCCAGGGCAAGATAAGCTGCATCTCAATGTGAACAGACCCAGCCATGAGCAGTGACTTTGAAACCTTGCCAGGTAAAGCCAAAGAAACTGTGAAGCTGGTTACTTGGTATGAATTGTTATTCAGCCCTCACAAAAGAGGCGGCTTTGACAACACCCCCAGTAACCTTGGCAAACTGTTTTGTTAAGCAGGTCTGTGCTTCACTGGCTTTTCAACTTGCAGGCATTCATTGCTGCCTCCTACATATGAATTTATGTTTCAAAGAAGGACTGTGTGGTGGCGGGCAGCTGTGGCATCATGCTGATCTTTTACACTGGCTAACAACGACTGCATCAAACGGCAGGCAAAATAATGTACCACTCTTCCGTTTCTCAAGGGGAAAAGCAACTGAACCTCTTCTCACTCATTTCTGTAGATATGCAGCCTAAAATGTTTTCTCCTTATTTTAAATAATGGAGATCTTTCTATCTCCAACTTGGTCTTCTCATACAGTGGGACGCCGCTGTTGTGGCATGCTGAGAATGGATCCCTAGCAATCATTTCTGCAAAGATTCTAGCAAATAAATGTAATTGCTGATTTTCTTTTTACCTGCTGATACTGGAAAAGAGCAATTTTAGGGTTATTAGAACTTTAAATAGTTAAAGCTCTTCAAGTTTTTATAACTTTCAAACTAAGTCACATTCATGATTGCAAAGAAAGTCTCCTGCAGCTCTGTGCTTCTGTGTCTCTTGTTACAATATGGAAATGGGAATGTTTACTTAGTGTGAGCAAGGCCTAATTAGTGCTTGTGATGTTCTTTGTCGTTGTTCTTAGGCTGTTAGAGATAGGCCTTATGATAGCACAATTGCCAGGAACAACGTAAAAATTATACCAAAGGTGTCTTCTGGATGAAGGGAATATTATTTTGAAGAATGGAATATTGTTTTCAAAATGTCTGTTGACTGTGCATGTTTATACATACAGTATTTCTACTTACTTTTTCCTATAGATCTTTAAAACACCTGGTAGAAAAGAAAGTAGACTTTTCATGGTCTCTGTTGACCGTAATCCATTGCCACTATACATAAAGTAGCAAAACCTCGTCCCAACAGACCTATGAAGCAAATCCTTTCCCTGGAAATAAATGCAAGACCAGTTATATAGCCATATTTAGAGCACTTCAAACTTAGACTATATAACTTAATCTGGAAATATTAAATTATTTTATGATAAAGAACAACAAGCAGATTCAATGCAGATCCGTGTAGCTGGTGAAAGAGAGATGAGGTGATTTGCCCAAAGTTTTGCAGCAGACTAAAAGCAAGTGCCATCTTTCTTGTTTACAATTTCACATTGCAGTGTGAAATAAACGCCAATGTGTGCTATGATTCCCATCTTTTATGAAAAGAAATACAAGTTAAGAAGTAGTAGCTACCAATTCGTCCAAAGTCTTATATTGAGCACAACTGGAGTCTGGTGTATAAAAGATGTTGAAACGCACATCATGCAGACATTAGGCAATTAGATATAACTTCCTTTTTTGTCTCCAAACTAGCCATCTAGGGGAGTGCGGAGATGCTCTGATTAGACAGAAATGGAGTACATTTAATTTCCACTTCCAGCCATTTCAAAATTCCTTCCTCGAAGAGTCATCTTTCCAAAACTCTAAATTTTGTGTTCTGCTTAACCTCATAGGTATTCCAGAGAATATGCTAGCTAGACTTCTCTTTCCACACTCATTAGTTCAGCGTGCTTGGCTCATTTCCTAGGATTTGGTCTAGCATAGCCTCTGACCATTCAGGCCATTTGTCTGAAAATCATTTCCCTCTTCACTTCTGCAATTTTCGTTTAGTGCCTGAGCAATTAAAATCCCTAGAGATCAAAGCCCTGGTTTTCCAACTGTCCCTTTCTTTTCAAAATCATTGCATGAGCTACTTTTCCTAACTGCATGAGCTGTGCTCAAACAAAGAACGTATGACAATTGCTCAATTGTTAGAAATTGTGAATACTGTCTTAGCCAAAATATTGACATCGTTCTGACTGGCACATTAAGGATTAATTTTTACTAGGGCTGCAACTACAGATGAGCAAATCATTTGGATGACATAAAATCAAATCAGTTGTCATATAAAGTCGTTGAGGTCTAAATAACAATTATTTCTCACTTTCCTATCTCGATTCTGTGATTCTGTGATTTCTTGATCCTAACTATTCTGATCCTAACTATTCTGTAGCATTCCTGCATTATTCCTGACTCTCAACAAGGAAGGATTTCACAGATGTTTATTCTTTCTGGCACTCAAAGGTCTGTGGAAAGCATATTATGTATATGCAGCATCTGTTTCATGGAAGAATACAAATTGTTTCTCTTTATACAATTTGTCTGGATTCACATGTTCATTACAGAACTACGTATTCCTTTACATCGACATCATGCTTCTCCAGGCATTTCTAGTCCTCTGTGATGGAAGCAGGCTGTGTTAATGAGGCACTCTGTGTGTGTGTGTGCGTGCATGTATGCGTGTGTATCTCCAGTTCCTGGGATATAGGATAGACAGATGAGATCTGTTCAGGACTCCTCACCCCCAAAACTTCTCTAAATCCCTTCTACAGCTATTATTGTCAGCTTTTGTTAATTCAGACTGGAGGGCTATAATATGTGTCAGTCAAGAGTTAGCACGCTTCTTTCTACCATATACTAACTCCCAGACTGTATACATGACCCAGAACAGGTGGAGGACTGTTAACAGGCAGAGTGCCATGTTCCTGCAGTCACAGAGTAGGTGGTTTTGTGGGGAAGGTGGAAAGAGGGAGTTTTTTTTTGTTTTGTCAGTGAGTGGGAGAAGTAGTGAAGTTGTAAAGAACATAGGGAGCGTAGGGTGTGAGGGGAGAGAATATAGGGTTTGCAGCACTGTAATTTAGACCAAGGCAGAGATCTCAGAACATTATTTAATAGAGGCTATATACTGTGCAATACTTAAAACAAATAGATGGAAATGAGTTTTTCTTCTATTAATATGGCATAATCCTCAGGAACGGTGTTTTCGCAAGGTACAATTACAGCAGAGTCCTATCAACCTGCTAGGTTAATTTCTCCATACAGAACTGCATGTTTTTCTCCCTCAGCCAGCCATTCATTTGTCCGCCTACAGCTGTAGCACCAGGCGTGAAGAGGCAGCTCTAAAGCACTAGTTACATGACTCTGTGAAGAGTGAGCTAGTAAGGCAGGAGCATTACCCAGAAGCACCAAAATAGAAAACCCTGCCTGCCTCAGAATCCTGTGTCATCAGCCATGACGATCCCAAAATGCACTAAATCTGTTGTAGATGTTGAGTGATCCTTGCCTTAGATTTAGACAAAAACATTCTTTTTAAACAAGATACTTTCTAATGCCTTAGCTGGAAAATTAAAGAAAGAGTTTGAATCCTAGGTTCAAAGTAAAATTGTTCCTGACAGTCTGGATTTGGAGAATTGTTTCAGGATTGTTGGAACAGCAATATGCATTTACCTTTCAGGGACACGTCTTGGTTCATATCTGCATGTGGATATCTTTTTCTGTTATTTTGTGGAGAAGTCTTCAGAGAAAATAAACTTTTGATTCCTCAGCTAGGTGGTAGGGTCTTCTTCCTCAGTCCTTGTTCCATACTATTTATTCAAGGAGTTCAAAACATGTAAAGCTGGGAAGTTCCAGCTGTATTCCCATGAGATAAGACGTATTTCAATGTCAATATCATAGAATATTGATTGAGGCACAAAGAAGAGTTATGAATTATGTGAGGTCTCAGGGAGTTAGTGGCAGATCCAGTAGCAGAATGAAGGTGACCTGACTTCTAATGCTACGCTCTGTCAGCTAATATTGTCTCTGTTGAGAGAGTCTGCAGTTGCAGACTGATACAATTTACCATATGATTCTAGCTAAGCTGGTGCTTCCCCCGCCAGCTCATTTGCAGAAGGCTTTTTAAAAAGCAAACTTAGCAGCAGCTCCTGGCTTGGCAAAGGAGGTAAATGTAGGACAAGGACTCCAGCAGAAGGCCGTTGCTGCAGCGAGTTACAACTGCCCGGTGCGGAGTCATTGAGTTGCCTCGCTGTTAGGCAGCGGCTGGTCTATTCATTCTGCAAACAGCCGCTTTCCTTTCCAAGACAGCCCTAGGGACACAAGGGAATGGCAGAGTTTATTATAAACTGAGTAAAGGAACAGACTATTGCTGGAGGAGATCCAGGGTTATAAAAGATTGTAGCAGGGGGGAAGAGGAGGAGGGAACAGGACAGAATTTGTGTTTGTATGTGAGGGGCTGCGTACTGGTGGCTTCATGGAGGCATTCCCCAAACCCTCAGGACCTTTGCTGGTTTTGGTGTGATTTTCTGCAGTGCATATCATACTGTGTCAAACCCCACTTACTTTTTATTGTATCAATCATTCTCTTTATGCAGCAACACGAATCGGAGAACGCTTGCAGGTCCTGTTCTGAATGTGCTCCGCTCTCTGCCAGCTCAGCCTAGTTACTGCTGTAACTTAGTCTGGGGGATGGGAGAAAAAGGTTGCTGCTACTTTAAATATAATGCATTAAGAGGATGCTGGAAAAAGGCCTGCATGCTGTAATACCCAGCCATCTAGTTGGAAAAGGAGCCAGATGTAATACAAAAGAAGAAACACAGCCTCTTATGGATGCAGCACTAATTCATAAATCAGGTGAATCAGCTTAGGCAACTGCTGTGTTTTTATGCCTCTGCTGCATGGAGAACTGCATGTTGGATGCTTTTATTTGAAGTAATGGAACCAGATAATCCCTTGGACCAGGACAACTCCAATGGTAAGAAGTAGAAAACATAGAAAAGAGAGGGAAAAAAGGATAGTGAAAGAGTGTCTGAGTTACACATCCTACTAAAGGCGCAGGTTTAGGCATGTGTTTTTACTGTCTTCTGCATGGATAAATAGAAATGAATGTGGTAATGTGCTTCACATTATCTTAGAAATCACTCTGTTTACAGGGTTTGGAGATAAACGTATAGTAGGCTGATACATACAGTGTGTTGCAAGGAGCAGTAATCAGGCAGCATTAACCTATCTCTTGGACAGTCTGTGCAGAGAGAAGAGGAACCTATGCATTCTACGTTATTCAGTTTGGGGGTCTTTTTTGCCAGTGAGAAAAGAATGTAACTTTATGCCGTATGTGCTGTCAAACGTAGCATTTGGAAACAGTTTCTTTATCTGCAGAAAGCTTTCCTACAGGCAGTTGCATGAGTAATTTACTTAGAAGGATATATTTAGCTAGGGACCACATAAATTCACCCTGGAATTAAAGTCCATGGTTAAAACTGCAGCTATTCCCCGGATTTATAGCATTCCACATGCTGATGTTCTGGTATCTAGTCTATTGGAAGGCACACAAAAAGCATAAATTGGGATTAAAAGTTGTTTGCAATTGCTAGTCTTATTTCTCTGTTAGCAGAATAGATTGTCTGCATTGAGGACAACAAATTGTTTACATTTTTGAAAGCAATTTAAGAGGGTGATTTTTAAAGTAAATTGATTCTCAGCCTTTCAGTAAGTATTTGGTACTATTCTGGATACAGTTTGAAATCCGCAAAGTATTCCATATCCTACATATATGTTGTTCAAGAACTACTGATGTATTTCCCACAGCATATTCTCTGCTGATAACCTAGAGCTTCAAGTACGACACAACTGCAGTGTTAATATCACAGTAGACCTAAATGTGTACGGAAGGAATGTGGTTAAGGGAATGAAGTAACATTTAAACTATGTGAACAGTTGACTGGGCAGATATAAGTGGGCAGCACTGCTTTACTTCGGGCTCTGTGCCATGCCGAAGTTGAATTGTATAAGTAATCAAGGACAGATTTCAGTGTTGTTTCAAATGATAATATTTACATGGAAAGGTGAAGAAGGGAGGATCACACTTTTTGTTTCATTTTTCTGTTCTCTTTCGTATGTAGTTATATGAATTTCACACTAGAAGAAGAGCATCTACCTCTCATGTCTTAGATCTCTTAGACCACTAAGATATAGAAATAAATCTTTTTTTCCTCTTTAGAGCAGGAAGTTTTAGGATTACTAGACAAGTGCAGGCATATTTTGGGCTGATGTTAACAAACATATAAGCAAGTATTCTTGCCTGTCCTGACATTGAATCTGGGCTTTAGGAGTCACAGAGTGAGTGTCCTGATTCTGTGGGAAATATAAGTTTAACTTTGGTTTCTCAAATATGTTAAAATGGCTCACTAAATTTAGAATGCATGTTTAAAGATATACAGATTTCTCATTCTTCTCCTTACAGACATGTGAAGTATATTCAGTCGCATTGTGTAGAAACTTGTGTTCCTACAAAATACTTGAATAAGTACGCAGACACTGGAAATGTTCATGAACTGAGAAATGAGAGATAAATAAGCACTTATGGTACCAAGTATCCTAGAAAACCTTCACTGGCTCCCCTTCCTAACTATGTAAATCCCCATCTTCCTTTTAGAGTTTTTTTAATTACTTCGATTTAAACTATCCCATTGTAAAGCAAATGGGTTGGACCATTTCTTGATCCAAAGGTCAGTTGCTTAAGTGTTCTACTGCTGGAGCTGCAGGAGCAATGTGCAGGACTGAGGGATTAATGGATTGTTTTGATATGCATTATTTTGCATGAATTCAGTAAATAGAAAGTTATAAAAAATATGCAGGCAGAGTGCTGTTAAGAAAGATTTTCTCCTTTGAGAATGTTTTCCTGTAGCTGTCATTCCTGAAGGAGCCCCTTTGTCCCTTTTGTTATCAAACAGCTAGTGAACTGCTGTGAACTGTTGTGTTTATCTTACGGTATTGCTCGTGTGACAAACACTAATGCCTTAGGAAGTGACCATAACTTGAAACTTCTGTGTTTACTGTAGAGGTGCCTTTTTACCTTCGAGAATGTCGAATCCAATTCGTTTTTCTGCTGGCGGAATGAAAACTGTTATTTAATGTTTGATCTACCTGATAGTCCATATCGGTTAACCACCTACCTTAAAATTCAGCGTCAGTTTATTCTTAGTTACTTATCACCAGACCAATCAATAGATCATTAGTGATAGTAAAAGCTGTTCTGAAGAATATGTGGCAATAATATTCTTTAGAGTTGCTCCTTTTGCCTCCTGCAGCCCTTTCATTTGGTTACAGCAATGTATGAAATCAACTAGAAGGACGTTAGTGGAATATTCAAGACTGAGAAGCTGTGTGTCTCGTTTCTCAGCACAGTTTTTTTTCCTAATCAAATTAGATTGCCAGCTTTTCACACAGATACCTCATAGATTTATTATTGCTTGTAACTGGAACAGAGAAGGACCACTCATTTATTTGGGGGACTGAAATGAGATTTGAGCTGTGTTAGTTGCCTTGACGTAATAAACCCTGGAATAGAATCATAACCTGTGGATGAAATGGTTATTGGATTTTTCTCTGTGATTCTTCACTGAGCGGTAGTGCTTGCCCTGCTTTGAACACAGGCTGGATAGGTTGCTATCCATTTTGGCATTTGTGGAAGGAGACAGAAGTTCTGTAACTTTTCTCCACATGTGCCTAGGATACAGGCTCACATAAAGCTACAGGTTCTTGTAAGGATTTTAAAAATCATTAAAGCACCCCTTTTCCCCCTTTCCCCTCCCCCCTCCCTGTATTGTCTTTCCATTCTCTGAAACGCAGGAATATAAAGAAAGATTATTGTCATTTTATGATGGCTCACAGTTCTGACTTTTTGATGTCTTCTATTTAATGTACTGCCATGGTTTTACTTGATTCTTTTCACAAATTTTTTTCTTTGAAGAAAAGTGCTGAAGAATGTGCTGATTCTGAAACCATAACCCTAAATTACCCATTTCAGAGGGATGACATATCAGAGCTACAGATTTCTCTTTTGTACTATAGCTGCTTGCAGCTACAAGAATAAAAGAAACTCAGCAGCTTTTTGCGAGCCGGTGAAGATTTATAAGATGTTGTGTTTGTGTACAGACTCTTGAGTACAAAATGTCTATGAATTGTGCATTCATTGTGTCTTCTAATTGCTTAGATCACAGTTTATACAGCTATAGTGAATACTGGTGCCACCTCTGAGTTTATTCTCTTGTGTGTACTGATAATATTTCTTCGTGAATTAGTTGTTAATCTTTCAAGGGCACAGTATTTTTAGTGGACCTTTTGAACAACCTTGTAGACCAAATCCCAACTACTGGTTTTAGTGGAATTATATTCCCTACACAATAAGCGTGAATCACAGATGCAAATTGTGTACCACAAAGAAATGAAATTAAACCATTGTACTTTACTAATACAATAATTATGGCATATTTTTTTCAGTCGCTGACATACACATTCAGCCAGGCGAATTATGTGGATGCCAGCCAGGCTTGGATTTTGTCTGCTGTTGGTAATTTGGATTTTTCAAGCAGTGTTCTAGGGCAGTAATGAAATCCCAGCCTCAGTGACACCTTGATATGCATTAGAAATCCCACTTGGTAGAGAGGAAAACAGAAGCAAGGACTGGGAAAACAATTCTTTGTAGATTAGACATGAAGTTTGTTAGCAGAGTTGGGTGGGAACCGAAGACGAACAAATTATGGCTGCTGCAGGTGAAGACTGAGGTGTTCTGTTCAGGGAGACAGGGCAGATCAGCCTTAGACCAGGAAAAGGCGCTGAACATTGCTGCTGAGCTGGCTTTGGCAGATGGTGTAGTTTGGGGCACCTCGTCTGCTAGCTCAGCAGAGAGCCAAAGGCTCATCAGAACTCCAGGCTCAATCTTGAGTTTCCTGGGCTTGAGATTTGTTTTTACTGTGTGGGCAATATGTATGTATTCTTAACTGTATATGATCTTCTTTTAAAGATGATATGATGAACTTAGAGAGAACAAAGATTAGATTAAAAATAAGATGAAAAATAGTAAAATATTTTGAAATGTCTTTTTGAAAGTTCCACAGAAGAGGCTGTGAACCAGGAATTCCCCATGCAAGAGGAAATTCTGCTGCTATGTGGTGAGGCAGACGCAGATAATAGGGGAGCTGATTTGGTATTTCTTCTTCAGAACCGCATTTCAGGCATCTAGTAATGAGAAAAAGAAAGAAAATAGAATGACAACACTAATTTTCAGTGCAGTAGTCTGAAGCCCCTGCCTTCTAAATAGAAGTAGTACTCAAGATGCCATGCAGTTATGTTTTGAAAAGTAAACTGCCCCTCATGTACCGATAACTGAGTATTTGAAAGTATAAGAGCAAATTATTTACATTTTACCATTCTAATTAAGTTAACAAATCTTCCCCTGTTCTGAATTCCCCAAGTGCGTGGAAATGATTTCGATGTGGTGCACTGAATAAGCATGTAAGACGTGGGAAGAGGAGGAGAATATAGAAAAGACTAGCTTCCTTGAAGTTTATACAGAAAAAAATCATAGCAAACTTTTTCTTAGTTTTTATTGTGTTTTAAATAGTCAAATTAGGTTGATACAGCTGTCAGTCATAAACATATTAAATGCAGAGAAAATACAAGGTCTGAAGAAGATACGGAGTCATACAGAGAATGAGTAGTAAAGAATTATAATACAATCTTAATAGGGCATACTATGCATTTTTGTGCAACGTGAAAATAATTATTTTTTGCTGTCTTTCTAATGGGCATGGGTCGCTGTGTATTGTTTTGGGTTTTTTGTAGGCTTGCACAAATTGCAGGCGGCTTGCTCGGACCTTTCAAAGGCAGAGCATCGATCCTTTTTCTCACCTGAGCAAAAAGAAGGAGTTTTGTCTAGCAGCAGCACCAACTGCACAAAAGCATAGGTGAACTTTGGCACTTCTTATCCATGGTGCTGTCCTGCCCTATTAAGTCTGAAAACTTGGTTTCTCTATGGAGTGAATGCTGGAAAGTAATGAGTGTTGGTGGTAGTAGTTTTTAAAAGTTAATTTCCTGTCATTGTCTACAGGACTGAAGAATAATGGTAATGAGTAACTTGGCAATTAAAGATATTAAACTGCCATTAGGTGATTAAACAGTGCTGTGCTGTGGCCTGTGGCATAGATCCTTAAAAAATTATCCATTCTTTCGCTGCTTCCCTCAGCCAACATTTATGTTGCTTGCAAAGAATTCTTTGGGTTAAATACATTAAAGAAACAAAGTGTAGATTATTACTGGAAATATTTATCTTAGATATCTGTGAGTAAGCAGAATATTTAACAAAATGTGTTATTTCATGACATTCCGTTAGAGAAGTGCGATCTCTTTTTTGAGCCATTTTTTAAAATCATACTTTTTCTTAGTGAATTTCAGTTTTCAAGGCTGAGCTATCAGAGGGCCATGGAGTGTTGGGACAGTTATACTTCGTTCTTTTCTTGGTTACAGTTCTTACACCATGTCTGTCTTATGGCTTCTGACAAAAGAGAGGTAAAGAAACATGTGCTTGTTGGTAGGAAAAATCGAAATGAAAAAGACATATAGCAGTGTAATACCTAGAGAAGATAAACAGAATCAGAAGATTCCTGATGACTTGTGCATAAAAGTGGTAGGCATATTTTGGGTGGAAACCATTTTCTTTTATATTTTGCTGTAGTTTTCTCTGTTTTACCTACGCTGTATTCAGGTACAAACAATAACTCATAGGAAGGATGTGTTGTGCTGAAAGGTGAGTCTGAAGCAGCTAATAAATTTTTCTGGGAAAAAAGTTCTAAATCTTGGTGGGCAAAACCAAAGTGGGACATCTGCACGTAAGAAATACTGGTGACAAAATCAAATAAAATATTCTACTTGAGGGCATTATTTATTGGTGATCATCTGAAATAGTGACAAATTTGCCCTGCAAGTAACATTAGGCCACTGTTCCACATTATTTTCTGAGGTTCCTACAAGTTATATGATCAGTATTGGACTTACTTACTCCAAAGAAATGATCCAGGTATGTGTCGTAATTATTGTTCGAAAAGAATCGTAAATAAACTGCCTGAGCTGTCAGTGACCGTGTGGCAAGTAGAGCAAACGTCACAAAGTTTAAAGTTGGTGGGCAGTTGTAATGGAGTTTCTCTGTTGTCACCAAAACTTCTTGGCAGAAAAGAGAAAGATTTAAAACTAGATATAAGCACGATCTGGTAACTGCGTTATCACTTGCACTAAGCAGCAAAATGGAAACATGCAAAATAGCTTTAATAAAGTGTCCAACAGTATCAAAAAGGCAGCAAGCCCCAGGGGAACAGGAGACCCAAGAATTAGGAAGATTACTGTATAATGATTTGTAGGATGCATTCTACAGTTTCCAAGTTTGTAAATGAATTTCAAACAACCGTTGCATGCAGTCTCTTCCTTTCTCTCCCTACTGAAATCTGTAGAAGAGGGTAAAGCCAATCAACAGACAAGCATCCCACCAGATTATGAGCATGCAGTAAGAGAGAACCATCTGTATGAAATCGTGAAGGAACATTAGATTAAAAGAATGTAACCGTCCATACTTGGAGGTACTGGAAACAGTCAAAGTAGTGTCTTCAGTCTTTGGTAACAAAGAACAGGGTCCTTTCATAGTCGAGCATATTCAAGGCCTCTTGTATCTTGCTTCTAAAACAAGAGCAACTTCAAAGTGCAGCGCTGCTGCTTCCACAGGGAAACCTCCCAGTTCTGTCTCTAAAATACAGCACCGTTACAAGCCTCTTTCAAAACTTCCCACAGCAACAGCCTACTATTGGAGAGGTGAATTCAGTATAAATAAATGGAATGGAAGTGTGTACTCTATTAATCTTTCTTCTGTAATTACTGAAATCTGTCTAGTCAGTACCTGGTATCTAAAAGTAGTTGTTAATATTAGTGAGGTGTATCAGCTGTGTGAGGAAGCTACCTAGAAAAATTCCTCAGAATGATGTTGCTGGGATAGTGAAGACAAGAGGTTTTCAATGTTTTGTTCATGTCTGATTTGGAAGGGATTTCATGGGAGCAGAGATGATGAGGAATTAAAAGCATACGTCTGATGTATCAGGGTATTTATAGGTCAGAAGCTTTTAAATTCATAAGGTTCTGGCAGTAGATAACAGAAACTGGAAAAGCTACTGAAGAAATTGTCAGTCCTTATTGAGAGCTGAGACCCACATTTTGACAAAGGGTCCATCAAGTGGTTTTTTCTGCAGTCTTTAATCAAGGGTTATTGTGATCTCATACGTGTAACTACTGAGATGTTGGACAGCAGCTGCCTCTTCTGGGGATGCCCGGAAAGATTGACAACTGCTGATGCTTTAGATCCCGGTCTAACAAATGTACTGTACACGAGGGATATAAAGAATAAATAGCTGCTTACCTTTAGCCACTTCATGGTAATAGTCTTTATTATGTCTGAGGAGGATGTTTGCCAAGGAGGTTTCTCAGTGCAGACATGTGGTTATCATGTCAGAGCACTATGGTAATAATGTTTACATTTAGATGTGCCTCCCCTCTTAGCATCTCCAAGGAACTAGCATATGTAAAAGATTTAATTGCAAAGCATTGCTGCTGCTGCTGTGGGCTCGGAGACCTACCAGATGCCTTGCTGAGTGAGTCAGTACTCAATGATTTTGGCTGTTACAGAGCTCAATGTAGTGATCAGAAAATGTCTGCCAAAAGGAAGTTTCAAGAAACGTTTTCCTACCAGGTCCAGATATGCTTCTAGTTTTGTTTCATACCTTTAAATACTTCTCTAGATGTAGCTGGGGAGCCGTAGGCAGCTGTGGCAGATGTAATAACACAAGCCCTTGTTCCTTGTCCTGTGGCTGTGTGGGGGGGTTTGTTTGCTTAACCATCGGGTGGGCATGGCTTGCCTTCTGCAGCAAATCGATGCCTTTGAGTGTAGGTCCTGTTGTTAACTCCAAGCTGGAGAAATCCTGATGCTGGGTGTTTTGAAAGTAGGAAAGTAAGATGCTAATAGAGTCCTCTTATTTGTTCCAGAAATAAATAAATAAAAAAAAAAATCAAAACACTAATAGTAAAGTTAGACCAGAGTTTACGATATTTTATTGTCTCTACAACTGGTCTTCTGTTTTGCAGAAATGCCATTAGAGCATTACTCATGGCAGGGAGACTATCCCTGAAGAGTTTTTCACAGTCCATGTGTCAGACAGGAATGCAAAGGATCAATTTACAGCCACAGACAAAGATCTGAAAATGTCCGGGGGGACCTGGGCGAATGCTTCTCACCCCAAATAGTTTTACTGATTTAACTGATTCCACTTGTCTGCAGTTTGTTTTCAGCTACCCCACAGTTAATTTCTGAGTGGCAGCAATAAAAACATTGTATGTAGCCTGCAGTGAGAGCGGGTATAGGAACATTAAACAGTGTTACCTCCTTGCAGTCTCTTCTGTTCTACAACTAAAGAGAATTTCAGTATGTTTGGAAATCTCCCGAGTGCACGACTGTATTCCGGAGAGAAACCTGCTGGTGCTGTGCAACTCTGTTTCCATGCGGAACTTGCTTTGTTTAGCAGATCATCCTTTACTACTCAGTTGCAGCTGTCAGGAGAAGCCAGGCATCACGTTGAGGAGTTGAGTTTAAAAATGTTCGCTGGCTGAGACAGTTGCAATAATCTGTAAGCTAAGCAAAGCAGTTGGAAATAGTTTACTGGTCCTGTTTGGCCAGGTTTTGGGTAATGGTTGTACTTCACCAGGAAGTTGGTAGTCGTCGTTAATTCATCTGCTTCTTAGGTGTATTTGTTTTATTCTAATTTAAAGTTTCCGGTAAATTTTAGACAAAACCAGAGGATGTATTAATCTGTTTAGGAGAGACAATTTTGAAATTAACTTTTCTTCTTTTTACATCATTTGAAACAGGATCTGTAAAGTTAGGCCTTAATCTTAGAAATATTTATGTATGTATTCAGATGGCGTGAGGAGTTCCGCTGAGTTACTTGGAAACTGTTTGTCTGGAAGAGCACACATGCAGTTCATCTCTTTTTTTGACTCTTACAAATGTTTGTTGCTTTTGAGACAGAAGAAAAAAAGCAAAGATTTAATTCTTATTGTGACTTCTAACCCAAGATGAAGTTGTTCACACGAATTAAAGATACGGAAAATATAATCAGCATTTAGGATTTGGGGAAAAAAGCAGGTGCATTCAACCTGAAACCAGCTCTTGGTGCGCTCGGGGCTGCTGAACTGACTGCCTGTGCCTCTGCCTAGGAGAGAGGCGTGTTTTATTTTCCCTGCTTATTCATCTTCTGAGTCATTCATCTTCTGCTCTAGCTATTGAAAACTGTAACCGAGCCTGGGAAGCGCTGGGCTTTGGAGCACTGCCTCCTGATTGGACCAGGGCATGCTGCTGTGGGGGAATTATGTGGGAATACCATCTGCTCCGAGAGCTGCCAGTCGCCGAGAGTTTCGCTTGGAGAGGCACCTTTAGCCGGGACTACGGGCAAGGGGAGCGAGCTGGCTTTGCCTGTTTCTTATCCAAACTTTTAGTTGTCGCTGGATTTCCTTTCTGTTTCCCTGTTGAACTTTTTTTGTGCTTTGCTCAAGGGCTGAGGTGCTTCCCCTGTGGGTTTTGGGGTTGTTTTTCCTTTATTTTTTTTCCTGCGTGGGATTTCTTCTGGGGTTCAGCATGCACACCAAATGGGGGAATAAATCGGCAAGTTTTGCAGCTGTTTATTGCAGCAGAACAGTTAACATGGAATGTCTGAGTTGCTTTGAGAAACTACTTCCAAAAAATTTGACCTGCTCGTAAAAAGGTAAGCAGTTAAGGACTTCAGAATCTCAGGGACTGACTTTTTACTTGCAGAGAGGTTTTGTTTCGTTAGGAATGAATATGTCTCATTTGAAATGTACAGTTGCCTTGTAGCAATGCCTGAGATCAAAGACTGTGTTTTGTCTCAGAATTTCTTTAATGAGCCCAGAAAAATGAGCAGAGTTGGAACAATGATGGTCTTTTGCTCTTTTGTATAGAAATCATTTTACAATAGGTGTTAGTACAAACTTTCTGCAGTGCAAGTGTAATTGTAATTCAGGACAGCACATACCGGTTTGCGTCTTTGTGAAGGGAAATCTCACAACTCTTGTTTTCCTGATTATGGACTCTCTTTTTCAGACTGTTATCTCAGACAAAACACAGCTATTTTTCAGCAGTCTGGATTTGCAGTCAAATGGTGCATACCACTTCAAGAAGACAAGATGTAGTCTGTGAGCCCATTAAATCCTGCTCACTAATGACCTGCTGGTGCAGACTCAAGTCACTAGAGAGAAAACTGTAGCCATTCCTTTAACCTCAAAACAACAGGCCTGACGCCAACACGATTGGTGGCCACCACTCTCTCCCATTGCTGTTAGCACATACTTAACTTTTTGGTGTTACTGCTTTAAAACGTAGTTTGTTTCGTTACATTTCAGTCAGACACTGCTAACTACACAAGGCAAAGTTAGCTAAGGGAGGACATGAGATACTGCTGTTTTACAAAATCTTAGCCTTCCTTCCAGTGAGTCAGATTGTTCAGTTTACGGTTGTCTGTTCCAGGGAGAAATCTGCAAAGCATATTTCCAAGACTTTGTTTGCTGAAGGCTTCACTGTAGTTTATTTTAGACAAATACCTTTTTCTTAGCTTTCTCTTTTGTGTTGGTATGTTAACTGTAACTGTATAGTAAGTGTGTAAGTACCTATATGTATTCTAAGAGAAATGTTTAGTACCTGTAAATAAGAGAACAGTGGATTTATGTAACTGAGACTTGATTTAGCCGAAACTTTTCATATTGAATCAATTTTAAATAAACAAGAGAAGATCTTACATCTAGTACGCTTTCTTACACTCAAGCCTTTTGAGCTAATCTTCTTGTAATAGAGAAAAGAGCTGTAGCTGTCTGCAGTTTCACTAAAAAAAAGATTAACAGTTAGACATCTTTTCACTTAGTCATTTTTGTGGCAAAATGCCAGATCGTCAAAAGCAACTCTTTTAGTAAGAAAAAAACCTTACTTTGCCAAAGCCTGAATCAGGAAAATTGTTGCGAGCCGAGGAAGGAATTGCCGGAATCACACAGAGGTGCAACACCAGTGCAGTCCATTGGCTGGTGGTCACTGTGCTTGCTTAGCATATAGGGCAGATGGAGTAAGGTCGCACTGTGCCTGGTGCCAGCCAAGTGTGTCTCTCTCGCTTTATGTGTGTTAAAAAACCTTGAGAGGTCATGCATGTACCAGTACAAATGAGATTTTCCAGTAATCATCACATTTCTGGGGATAGAAAAACTATTGGTCATCCATTGCTGCTGATAATAATAAATGCTTACTTAGCTCTTTTTTGGTGGAATTGTATTGTCAATCATAGATTTCCCAGGTGCCCTTTCTTAATCTGTCATTGGGCCAGACATCGTGATTATAGTGAAGTAGCATGAGGAGTAAAATTCTGACCTTTGAATTCCAGAGGTGAAGATCACTTCCATTCCAGACATAGCAGAAGGTTTTTAGCCGTTGGCAGTGGTGACGGAATATCAGCAATAACAGATAGTATATGGGACAGTGGAATCAGAGCTTTGTAATCCAGTGGTTATGTACATATGCACACTCAGATCAAGCACCAGCTGATCATAAAAGATGTTTATTTTTTGCTCAGAGTGGACAAACTTTTTATACTTCCCCTTCGTCAAACACAGTAGTGACTTGGTTCGGTGGTCTAACTGTGATATGTGTTTTTGCATGGGTAGAGTTTATTGTTTAGGGGCTCCACACGCAACCCTTCTGTAGAGCATTACTGCTAGACCCCTCAACAAAGCTCTCCACACCTTAGTTAATATTTCCCTTTAATGTGGTCCTGTGTGGCTGCAAAGCACTTTTTGTTTGCCTGCCTGCTGCTAATATGCTACTATGATCATCAATACTGCAATGCTTAAATGTTTTTCACTCTCTAATCCAGATATCTTCGTGCGAGCTTAAATGTGTTGCTGATATCCTGTTCTTACAACAGGGAGCCAAATTAAAAGTAGCTTGCCCAGAGTCATGCAGAGGAAGCGCTGGTTGCATTGGATCTTCTGCGTTCCTAGTTAGCTCTTTAGCCATTCCTCTTGCTCCACAGTCTTCCTCCTTGCCCATTTGCCTTGCTTCACTCTTATTTTCTTCCCTCCCTGCAAAAAAAAAATCCCCCCAAAAATGGAGGGCATTTGTCATTTTGCTGTGGAGAGCATTATCCACCTGACATGTCTATATGAATTTGGAAAATCTCAGTGCTGGTTTTTTTCAGCAGATCAGGGTATTTGTTTCTTTGAAGGTGAAGAATTGTCATTTTCACTATAGGAAAGAGTACTTTCTTGCTAAAGGGGCAGCTCTGACAGTGCAACAACACTATTGTGCATTTACAGCTTCATTTCAGGAATCCACAGAGATTTCTTTTCTCCACCACCACAACTCTCTTGCCTGACTTAGTCGCCAGACTTTCTCTGGCAGTTCAGTCTCACTTAATTCACAAAGAATGTGGCTCCCTCTGCCATACTTCGTGCCTGGAGTCTAAATCAATACATTTTTAGTGAACTTCAGCTTAAGACAAATCTGACATACCTAGAATATAGGTTTCCAGTTTGCAGATGTGAACCGGAGTGATGAGGCACTACCATTAACATTAAGGTACTTTGTATGTATCTGTGCTAGCTATTTCTGTTGCCTTTTATATAATCTAATAGTCCTTTGCCAAGGAGTAACATGTAATAAGAACTATTTTTGTGTCCTTGGGAGTATTTTTGCTGGCTCTGAGCTCCTCTGAATAGATGCCGCCTCCTGCTATGATGTCATCGCTTCTGCTGCTTGCCAGTAGACTATCAAAATCTTAAAAAACAAGATAAAATCAAGATAAGACAACAAAATCAAGATAAAAAATGGCTATCTTGCCTCCATTTAGGTCAGATGAAGCATAGAAGCCTGTGTTTTAAACAGAAGAGAAGCATTAATGGAGAGAGGATGACTTGCGAGAAACTGGGACAGTCTAGCAGCAAGCACACTAGACCAGAGAATTCCTGGTTTCTCTTTCAGACTATGTGAAACCATTTTGCAAAGCAGCTGCGGAAGTGACAATCAGCAAAAGTAGGTTTGATTTTGAATTTCCTCATGGAAATTTTGAAAGTCCTTCTTCATCTCGAGGTATTTAAGCCCACATCAGCTCTTTCACAGGAGACTGTGCTAGCTGCCTTGCTCTGGGGTGGATTGCCTGTAGTTCCCCTGAGCCAGGATTCCTAACCTCTTCAGCTGTGAACAGCATGTAGGGACTGGAACAGGGACTGAAAATGAACAGCTTCTCTTTCCTCCAGTCTTGGGAATTTAGTCTTGAAAAAATGTAGCGAGAGCTGTATGGCAATTATGTGAAGGGCTTGTGAATGATCAAAATCAGATTTTCTACAGAATAAATTAATTCCCAAAGAAAAATAAGCGAATTTTGTCTTTCTATGTCTTTTTACTCCAAACTTGTCATGTTAGATAGTATTGCTTTACAAAGTTGAAAGGTCTTACTCTTTGACTTTTATGATGTCTAAAGCAATTCTATTCCTACTACCAGGAACAAAAAATAAAACATGTTTTGTACTGCTAAAAACATAAAAGACAATGGTGATACTTCTTTTAATTTATTAGTTTAGCATTTAATTCCTTTAAGCTTTAAAATAGTTAACTGCTGTATTTAAATCAAACTTGGTCAAAACTTGAGTGTTTTTGTATGTACTGCAGGCTGAAAATTAATTCCAAAGCCTATACCGTGCTACCTGCTGGCCTTCTGTGCTTGCCTGGCTGCCGTTTCTGTGGTTGGCATTGTGGGGAGTGGAAGGCTGCTATCTAAAGTCTAAACGCTGTGTGGGTGTTGTGCCAGGAGTGGCTATAGAAGAATAACCACAAAACTATGTTAGTGATCCTCTCAGCCATGAACTGAAGATTTACAGCTCCTTTAAAAGGATTAGTTGAGGCTTCAGAGCCGTTCTTTCTGGGGTTCTCATTCTTGGGGACTGTCACTTGGCAAACTGCTGGGATAACTTTGCATCATGTGCCTTCGGCAGGCTGAGGGTGAAGCTGGGAGAGCCATGAGTACTGCAGTAAAGGCCATAGGGTAAACCTAAAGTGCACTGTAGGATATAAAGCTTTTACATTCGAAAGGTATTGCTTAAGGATGAGATTCCTTAATATTTCAAATAATAAATATTTGTAGATATTATGTGTATAATATACACTGTATTAAACATATATACCTATATACCAAATAATAAGAAATTGAAAAGGGACGGCCTACCATAATATTCCAGAACGTTTATTTCCAGTCTTTCCTGCTGAAGTCCCATACAGCATCCTTAGCTTCTGATCCTCACCTCAGCAGCTTCAAGACAGGACAAGAACCTCCCTTGTTTTGAGACTGTAATTTTTAATTAAGCAGCACAAAATTGAAGGCAAAGAATATTGTCAGTTGAAATGAGTCTTAAGTACTTAACTTCATTCTGCAGTCACACATCTAATAGAACTAAGATTAAATAGTTTATGGACATTGTAGAAGAACGAAATCTCTGGAATAAAGTCAAGGTTTGAAAATAAGTGTCTTGAGAAAGATAAGTATTTGAAGAGGGTAATGTTTTAAAGGCGTGTAATAACCTTTCCCTGAAAAAAGAGGATGTGGTTTAGATTAGGACAGTATGTTTTT
Organism: Opisthocomus hoazin; assembly: GCF_030867145.1. Classification (NCBI taxonomy): domain Eukaryota; kingdom Metazoa; phylum Chordata; class Aves; order Opisthocomiformes; family Opisthocomidae; genus Opisthocomus; species Opisthocomus hoazin. The sequence goes on from NC_134432.1 coordinate 15,983,652, forward strand.
CAAACTGCACTGTAAGAAATGGCTGCTGGGTATGTCTGTAGTTTATAGATTTTCACAGAAGAATTTCCTGATAGTACTAATTGGAGAAATGGTGATAATTATTAATAGGATTAAAAAGAAATGGAGAACAGTGGTAATATATGCAGGCTTGTGCTTTTAATACAGTTTGTGGGGGAGTAAGAGAGAACAAGTCTATTCTTAAAAAAGAAATTCTTACATAGAGATTAATATCTGAGTACGTATGGTTTCCTCAGTTTTCTTATCATTTTATCCACATGGCTTTATCTCTAAAAGTAAAGCCCCTCACCACCACCCCCTACCCTCACGCAGAAGAACTCCCTCCTGGGAGTGCTGAATAACTGTGTAGCGGTGGAAAATGTGGAATTAGAGGATGTTCCAACAGCCAGATTTTCAGGGCAGTGGAAAAGACTTTTTTATGGCTGGAATGAAAAGATTCAGGAAGAAAGAATAGGTTAACAGCTTGTTGGCCTGTTGGTCACATTGTCCTGCTAAAAAGGTGGAGCTCTCCTGCAGCGTTAAGAGCAAACCCCTTCAGGTTTTCCAGGGGCAAGGCTGACCAACTGCCTGCCTTAGAAGAAGCTACCAATGTTCCGGACTGAAGCAGTTTCCTTAAGGGAACATCTAACACAGATCTGTTGAAGTCTCGAGCTTTGTGAAAACAGATTTTTCCTTACTTTGTGAAAAGTCACCAGTCTAAGTAAGTAATTCATTTTTTTAAAAGACATTTACAAATTAACAGGAAAGACCTTCTCCCCTCATATTTCAAGTCTAAATTAAATTCAGGCTAGGAAAAACAAACTTGTTCTGAGCTTCATCCAGTGTTTTGGCAATACCATAACCATCCAAGAAAGAATCAGACAGATTGTGTCATTTTGTGTTTTCCATTTATGTGTGTTAGGGATGGGAAGACAACTGACAGTAGAGGGAAGTTCTGTTCTCCAGTAATATATTTTAGTATTTTTGGTCAACAGGGTCAAAAAGGCTTTTGTCAGACACCAAGACGTAGAAGTTTGGATATCTAGGTGCCTGCTGCCTTTCTCCTGGCCATCTTCCTCTTTCCAGGCTTTTCTGGTACCTCATCCTGGTCTACTTTGTCATCGTTAACCCTTGCCCCTCCTTAGCCACAACAGCACAAATGATTGAAAGCTATTGAGCTTTTTTTTTTCTTTTTTTTGCTATTTAGTCCTGTCTGTAGACCTGTTCGTCTGATGCCACTGTCCTAGTCACTGTAGTTCTGGGTTTCAACAGTAGCTTTTAATTCAAGTCAAATTTAATTCCATTATGTTAAGGTTATATTTGTCTCAGATTCCTTGTTTATGTGTGGGATTTCCACAGGCAGACACCTGTGGCTGCAAAACATCTGTGAATAGGCGCCTCAATAGCTTTGCATCCTAAATAGGCATGAAACCAAGAAGCCAAGGCATTGCTGCAGAAGTATGGGCAAACCTGTAAATACGAGGCACCCTCTTTTGAAAAGATGTCATTTTGCATTGGTGGGATTTTTATAACTGTTGGTAAATTGGCATGGATAAAGCAGGCAGTGATTTCTCCTATACGGCCTCAAAATTTTCCATATATAAATGTGCCCTATGGTTATGGATAAGCTCATCTTAGTTTCTTATGGGCCTTTTGAGATTGCTGTCTGACTTCTTGATCTCAGGCAGCTGATACATCTAAAAGTGAAATGGAGAATTTTTTTATGCTCCCCCCCCAGCATTTTGTAGACAGCTGATCAGATTCCTGTCCAGCTCTCACTGCATTTGCTCTCATTCGCACTCTGCTTTTACGTGCAGTGGAGTAGAACTGATTTTGTGATAGTGCAAGCGGGAGGAGAACCAAGGCCTCTGCGTTCTTTATTTCATTGCAGTTCCAGCTGCAGTAACTGCTCCAAGACATTAACCTCAAATATGACAAGAAGGATAAATAAACTCATAGAACTCTAATGATCCAAACTGTGTCTATGAATGCCACGCCTCTGAGTTGCACAGACATCAGGATCACCCAAAGCTCATTATACAAGGTGTGAAATTTCAGCTCCTTCCTTTGTTATTACAGTGTTTACTGCTCCTGAGGAACGGACGAGGTTCGCTCTTGCACATACGTGTAAGTGCTGATGCCTGTCCCAGCAGTTACACCTCGGTGAAGAGCTGTTGTACAGCTGGTTTGTTCTAGGTTTTGGGGTTTTGTTCTCTTCCCTCCTTGTGTTCAAACTACAAAAGGCAAAGAGTGGAGGAGGGATTAAGAAGTGCTGAGCTTTATTCAATATTCAGTCCTTAGCATAACTGTCCTATAAACGATAGTGCTGGATAGTGCTTTGAAGAGGCACTCTGTGTGTTGTTCAGGAAGAGCTCTGTAAGGTGACCCAGCTTAGAAGTAGTTTTATAATTGTAGGATTTAAGTGATTAAATTCTTATATGTATATACTGTATATTTGGGCAATAAGCCAGTTAGGTTCAATGGATTTACTTTTGGTTTACATTTGACTTTAATCTTACCTCTTGGACCTTAATCCTTCCCTCTTCTTGTGTGTGTACGTTGTAGGTACTGAGTTATTTGTCATAACAGGTTCTGAAATCCTTGGTTTGCAGGCATTTCATTTACCTCCTCTTTGATAACAGAAGTCATGATCTTGACAGGAATTAATTACTGTGTTGACTGACCCTTGACACTGATTAAACTGCTAAACGCAGCACTGTCTAGAAAAACACAACTGGTCAAACTCATGCCAATGCCTACAAAGTCCGTTGTTGGTTTGGGTTTTTATATGCAGTGCTAATCTGTATTTTCTTAAAAGCTGGAATATTTTTTCTCTGATGAAGGGAATCATTGTCCCATCAACTCTCTGGAAAGGTGTCACCATTTCATGTAGAATTACAAGTAAGCAGTCTGAATCTCTTTAATTTACTCTCCAGGATGACCAGGAGAGGGGTCATTAACAAGGGAATGCGGAATTGTTCTGTCTTCTAGGAAGCAAATATTTGTAGAAATGAAGTTCCTTGGTGAGCCAGCAATTTATGCTTGCATTTTCTCTAGTCTTTTTTACATTACAGTGCCATTTAACTAAATTAAGAAATTATCTCAGCTAATACTGTGCTCTGATTTCTTCAAAGGGAGAGAGTTCGTGTACAAATTCTGGTCATGTCTGAGAAAGTGCAGCACATGATTTTACTTGACATACTTCAGGGTGAAGACCTGATGTGTTGTCAACTTGCCAATGTTATAGAAATTTTTAAATTATCAAATTCCATACTCTCTACAGCATAAACATTTTTTAAAATATTGATGCTTTGTCAGTGAATCATTTCAGTTCAGTCTTGGTGCTCAGTATCATGGAAATGGATTCCACATCAAGAAATGTTCTTAAATATTTTAAGCTAATTATATATGTACATATTTTGGTGTAGGATGGAGATTAAATATAAATCAAAAACCAACACAGAGAAACATATTCCCCATTGGGCTGTAATTAACTTCCTCCTACTGTAAAAAACCCGTGTCCCAGTAGATGTAACATACGGATATTTTGATAACTCTATAATGTTTAAGGCTTAAATGTCCATCTCTTACAGGTGCTTTGGGTATATTCTCTGGAGGCCTCACCAAGGAACAGTGCTTTCCTCTGTCCTGATTCCTAATGAATTAATCCCTAATGTGCAGGTAGCGAATGGGTAGATGCACACCTTAAGTTAAAATATACTAATTTTTCTGTTTCTGATCTTCCTGTGTTTCAGGGAGCATTGGAAACTGTCAGCCCTTCACTAACTGTTTCTTCCTTTGCTGCTTGAAAATTTTCTTGAGAGATTTTATCTTGTTCTGTGAATTGTCTGGTGCATTTAGAATAACTTCTGCTTGTCAGAGTTCTTACTAAGTAGAACTGGTTTCAATAAATCATTGTAGCTTTGAAAAGCCTGGAGTCCCAGTCATGGCAATTCAGAAGAGGCAGGGGGGAAAATAGGAATATGCGAGCTTTGCCAGCTTGGTAAAGAACAAAGGTAATTCTCAAAAGAAAAGAAGAGTTTGAACAGGGAGGTCTGTGGTGGAAGATCGTGGATATTGTTTTCTTACGGGTTGGATTAATATTTCATCTACAGAGGTGGAACAAAGTCTTACTATAGTTGAAAGTGGTCGAAAGTTAGTGGATTCAGCTGACTTTGGCAAGCGTCTCCCTCAATACAACAATACACAGTATATCATTTTTCTAGCCTTGGAGAAACAGTGATCTGTCTGGAGTAAGTTAGTCTAGTGATACTGGAGCAAGTTGCTTATAACTGACGTCCCTGCTCATGGCAGGGGGGTTGGAACCAGATGATCTTTGAGGTCCCTTCCAACCCCTACCATTCTAGGATTCTATGATTTGTCTCAGATAAATGCAGCTGATCACTGCCTTGCCTTCATGCGCAGTAAAATTCCCACTCCCAGATGGAAATCTCCCTTTGTCATTGATTCAGGCTAGTACACAGCACATTTATTTCATTCACAGATACATTCCTGTAATTGCTTCAGAAAACCAGTATCTGTTAAGGTTTGAAGTAGTGATCTTCTTATTTTATTAAATCCTTTAGTATGAAATTGGCTTTAAACCCCCTTGCTATTACTACTCCCTAGTGCACAGGGAGTGCCCTAAGATATATTCCTTTAAGATATTTATTTCTTATGGTAAGTGGGCATCAGTGCTTCATGTTAAAATCAAGTTTGGCTTGGAACTTACTTTCAATAATGGTAACCTGTGAAGTGCGATGACAAAATTGTTTTGCAGACTGTCCTGTCCAGAGTAAGCTTAGAAATATTTTTTCTTTTCTCTTTTTTTTTAATTGCTACTTGCTATCGTAAGCCATACGATGCTTTTGATAACAGTCATAAAATTTTACAGCTATCACTATACTCTCACTGCTGTCAACCATCTGCATCACTCCTCACGTTCTATAGAAACTGAAGAGAAAACAAATACACAGTTAATTTTAGACAGCACATCACTCCTGTTAATGGAGTTTTGTGTGCCAAGTATCATCACTGTGTAATGTCTGTGCAAATAATCTTATGGAAACCAGAAAGAATTGACAAACAAGTAGATTCCTTAATGGTTTAAAGCCCTTAGGGCTGTGCCACAGGTATCTGGGGTGGGCTGCAAAATGTTTGAATCATACAAAAGTCTGGACACTTAGTGTTATAACCTCTAACTGGAAGATTTTAATTTCATGGAATCTGAACTTGACATCATCTGAACAAAGAAGTCAGGTGAGGAGCCTACACGTAGTTGTACCCTGCTGTATACACCTGGTGAAGTGCTACGAGCAGTAAAGGAAATGCAGAGCACCCTGTGAACTGCAGGGAAGAGTGAAAAAATCTGACTTGATTAAAGAGAAACCTGGGCAAAAAAGGTGGAGAAGCACTACTCTGTGAAAGAGTCCATCAGCATTTGTATCAGCCTGTGATACTTTTGCTTTGATTCTAGAAAAGGCAAGACTACGCAAAGACAGATGGAGAAAAGCAGTCTTACCGATAGCAGGGCAGTCTGCGTCCCACAGCCTAATCCTGGCTCTATGGTGTTTTGCTCTGTGGCTTTAGAGAAGTCATTTACTCCTCACTTCTCATCGTCTGTCCGTAAATTAAAGTTGCCAGATGTTGCACCTAATACAGGATTTCCTGTCCTTCACCTTCAAATCCTGTGATTTGTTTAAAAACATGTGGAATTTTACCTTTCCTCTGTTTCCCTTATACTTTGGTACAGAACCTGAGCTGAAATATGGGAAATCAGCTCCCAGCCAGCTCCCACCCCTGCTGAGCTCTCCCAGCTCCTTTCGGCTCCCCAGGAGTGCCCTCTGCGTAGTGCACGCAGCGGGGCAGAGAAGGTCAACATGGGACAGGTGGAAATAGAGCTGCTGAAGCTCAGCATCTGTCACCTCCCTGTAAAACAGGGTGACATACCTGATGTGCAAGATCTTCATTCATGAGAGTTAGTCAGGTGTCCTGCCTTCACCTACCAGGTGTTACGGGTAGAACAAATAATGCTATTTTATACTTCCACTACCTATTGCTTCCTAGGAGTACTAAGGGCTCAGTGGGTACTGTCTTGCATGACTAATGCACAGGATTTCGCCACTGGTGATTGCAATATACATTAGAGGTAGGCTAAGTATTTTTTTAAATTACCCTCCCCAAAGCACATAAAGTGAAACCTGTATCTGATTGTGTTGTTTAACTTGTTATTTTATAAAACACACAAAACAAAAGAAGGTTTATTTTTAAGTTGGTGTCATGGTAAAATGTAACAGAGGGACTGATTCAGAGTTAGGGCTGTCATCCTGAGAGCAAAGTTGTGGCCACTTCATTTAGGCTTCGTTTGAGTGGTCAGGACTGGTGCTGAAGACAACATCTGTGTACAGCAAAGCCTTTCAGCATTGCATTGAGTCACTGTGGAGAGATGAAAGGGGTCCCACTATAAAAATGACATATTTTAAATGTCCTGATCGTAGGGCTTTAACCTTTATATTACTGACACGCAACAACAGCTAAGTTAGATTTTAAAAGGAATGTTCACTGAAACTCTGTAATTTTATATCTCCCCAGTTTCTTTCTTCATTGGGAATCCATTTACAATTACACAATAAACCCCTCTTCATCTTCTGAATGTTTCACTGATTAGCATAATTTATAGCTGGGTCTTGTGAATGAGGTGATTGTATCCAGGTGATTGCAAAAAGGTCTGCGGATCTTGGCTTTATAAATATTATTCTGAATCTAACTTTGTTAAAGTAATTTATGTAACATGAGTGAGCGCCGTGCAGAGCTCTTCAAATGCAAAGACCACACACTGTGTAATCTTTGGAGTCAATCCTCATCTTGGCTTTGCTTTTCTTAGCAAAAAAATTAACTCCATAATTATAAAATTTAGTCGGAATCTTTTCACATGAGATTGTTCAGCCCACGCTCTAATTCCTGCCTCCATTATCTGCCACACTTTGCCTCAGAGAACTGGAGAACTGACTTTACAGTAGCTCGGCAGACCAAATATGTTCTTACATAGTAAGGTATTGCAGGAAAAATACTGGTAGGTAGATAAAGCACCTTCCAGGCTGTCTCCAACGATTAGGAAAAACATCGAAACCCTCCTCTCTGCATAATTGTTTTCATCCACAGCTGGCAAGGCACTCTAGAAAGTGAAAAAGAGTTATTCTCGTAGCAGATAAAGCGGTAACTAAAGGTCAGCAAGATTAATGGAGTTGCCCGTGGCCATACAGCTTATTTGTCAAAGATACAGGCGAGGTCTCAAGGCTCCCCGGTCTTGTGCTCAGGCCTGTCACGAAGTCCGGGGCCGCGCAGTGCTAGTGCTGCCGGCGGCCAGGCCAGACAATTAATTCTGCTGAGAAGGTCCTGGTCTCGGCATGCAGCTGTTTGGCTGCTGAATGGTTCTTGTGCTTGTTAGATTTGCCTCTTTTGCCCATGTTTTCTTTCTGCATGAATGCAGTGCTGCCAAAAGGGCTGGACGGTTGCCCGGGAGGTTTTAAATACTCTGGTCATGAATTGGTGGAAACCTTGTCCGTTGTGTTTGTACTTCTCCAAAGAAGTTTTGTGGCTTGTTCCTAGTCCCGCTCCTGACAAGGTTATTTTGAAAGTGGAGGAGAATGCAGGCAGCCTCCTGTCAGAGCCCTGCCTCAGCCTGTCGGGGGAGTAACAAAAATGTGGCATGATCGAAAATTTCCTAGAAACTTGGTGTGATTTCTTTATGTCTTGAAGCAAATTTCTGGAGAGCTGCCAAGATGAAAACATGCACAGCTATCCTCTGTGCAAAAACTTCCATGTTCTATAAAGATAATATTCAGGGAGAAGCTGGAATCCTTCTTACTGTAGAGTAGGGAAATAAAGATTTCCAGCTGTTAATAATAACAAGCCTAAGATTCTTCTTGTTCGAGCTGGAGCAGAATTGCCTGGAAGTCCCTGGAGAATTCCAGTCCAGCACTACACACCTGAAAGATTTGGATCCCAGTCTAAAATTGCTTGACTGAATCTCCGTAACTGATCCATTGCTTGACTGAATCTCCATAACTGAACTATTTTTTATCATAATCCAGGCAGAGAAATGAAATCTATAGTGCTGCTGGCCATCAGTGTAAGTATTTTGATAGGAGTATTGTGTCTGGAGCGTTGGCTGTAGTCTGCAGGTCCTGAACACCGACTTTGGAATAGAAGAGACCTGGAAGAAACCTACGTGTGGTGCAGCTGGCTTGAAAGCAATAACTAGCGATGGGTTTGAGGTTCCCTTACAGGTGAATAAAAGGGGGGAAAAAAGCCAAAAGCCAGCATGGTGCACTGTCTGGGCACATTTTCAAGGCCTCTCTTAAGTAATTAATTCTGTGTTTTATTAGTAATGAAAGCAGGAGCTATTTTGTATAAAGCTGGAGCAGCAAGGGGTGACTCAGCAGAAAGTTAAACTCTGGTGTAGCATTACTTTTGCAATTTATCACCTGCCTGCAGTGCTTACTTAGGGTATAATACAAATTTATTGGTATTCAGACCACTTCTATTCTAAATTCACTTACTAATTACCTCTCAAAGACAAATAACTTTAAACAACTGATTGTTTTATAAGTAACTGGAAAAATCTCTACTGTGAAATCTCTTCTTGAGGCAGTCTAAATGCAGGCTGGTTTTTTGGTGATCTGTTTTGAATAAAGTGATTTTATTGAATAAATATATGCAATAGGGCTCAAGTGTGGTGTATCTAAATGCTTGCAGCCTTTTGACAGATTTGTAATGATTCCAGCTGGGTTTTTTTATTTTTATTTTTTTATTTGGTGGATGAAAAATCTATTCTATTTTGTCTTTGGTTAAGGAAATGTAAGATACTAGATTATATAAATGTACAGCTTTAAAACTGGTCACAGTTAATGGGTAGAATTGGTAGAAATGACAGCTGTGTAGCCTGTGTACTCCTTCGTGTCCCTGCCTGAAGTTGCATTCAAGAAATTGTAACAAAAGACACGGCTGGCCCATTGCTTAAACAGAAACATTTTCTAGCATGCACTGCATTTTTGTATTTTCCATGTTAGAATCCAAATAACACTGAAATCCAGGTAGAGTGACTCGAAGAGCTATGCCGAGCTTGCCAGTGCTGCTTCCCAGGAGCTTTCCCAGGCACTTCATCACGTGCGTCGTGTAGCAGACCCCGGGGAGGGGGAGAATAGCGCTCCTGTCACTTTATCATATTGTCTCATTTGAAAACCCAAAGCTTCTCTATTGTGTATTTTGTGTTTGTTAAATGTAGTGGTGCCTTGTTAGTTAGTTGTTCCTTGATGAACCTTAGAAGCTAGTTTTCCTTGATTTCTCTACAAGAACATTGACGACTACAATGTTGACTTCAACAAGCCACTCCTGGCAACGAGCCTTCAGTAGAGCAAGGTGGCATCTCCCAGCTGAACACAACAGGCTAACCACAGACTCTCCAAACTATTGCTACGCTCCTATCTTCTGAATTTTTTTTTCTGCTTCTACAGGTGCAGAAGCCATTTTAACCTGTGGTGTGTCTGCAGCTGGCTCCCAAGGGTGCGAACGCAGCCCTAATTGATTATCTGAAACGGCAAGCTTTAAGGGTCCTACGCTTGCTGCTCAAGCTCTGCTGAGTTACTGCACAGCTTTAGGCAGCAGAGTTTTACTGACTGCAGCAAATAAATTTGCTGTGCTTTATGGAGCACGGAGAAGCTTGTTTTCTGAATTTTAATTGTCTCAATAAATTGTGTTAAGATTGTGTTCTATTAGACTCCAGGAAATTAATGAGAGCAATTCAAATATGGACATTATTGGGAAGGTGTGGTGCTGACAGTACAGTTAGAAAAAAGTGTGAAAATTTGGCTGAGGCAATAACGAGGGCGATAAGGATTGCAGAGCTACAGAGTGCAGCTACCCAGGAATGCCCTTTCAGGCTTGCTGTTTACCTACAGGGATTCTGTTGTCCCACTGAGGACTAACTGTTGATGATTTTCAGGTTGTGCTTCACAGAGGTGAGGAAACATTTGTAATCGTGATCAAATTGCTCAGATACAGAGAGTGTGAAAAGGACAATTTCTTGTCAAAACATAGTTCTCAATCATTTAAGATGAAAACGGGAATTACAGCCACTGAAGTTAGCACTTTCATCCTTAGAAAGCTTCTTTGCTGGTTATGATGTATACTTCAATATATTAAAAAAAGTAATAAAGAAGAAAGATTCTGTTTAATGGGGAAGTGCAGTGGGATGAACGGAGCATCGTCTGATACCAACAAATTAATCAGACCAGCAACATCAACAAAAATATTTTGATTCCGTAACTTGAGAGTTTGGTGTTGCTGACCACAGCAATGACGATTAGCAAATTTTACTTTTAGCCTCTTCTTGCCCCTGCACCAAGTGGAGGAATATTTGTTCTCTTCATTGAGAGAGTGGTTATGAGCCTTAGGGTCAGCGGGTGCACGCGGCGCGTGGTTCTCAGCCTTTCTAAGGCTTGTCCTTTGTACAACTTTCAGATCTCTATTTGCAAGATGAGAATGTTTTCAAGAAGATATGCCAGGTTGAAGCCTTTTCACTGCTGTATCTCAAAACATTATATTAGAAAGCTGTAATGATTCACGAGCATTTCTTATTGCAATTACAGATGAGAAACAGCAACCACCAAATCATGCCACAGTGGTGTATGAATTACTGAGACGCTCTCTGTAGTCTGGCCAGCAAATCATTAAATCAAGCGAAGATGAGCAAGGGGCTGCCTGGATGTTCTCGCCTCAGCACAGCAGCTGAGTAAGCTGCTGCCTGCCTAAATCAGTCCCCGTTCTGGGAATTGAAGCAGTGGAGACACGAAGCCTGTCCGTAGCCGCATGAAAAGACACATTATGGCTGTGATTTAGGGGGCTACGCCTAAAGCAGTTCATTGAATCCCTAATTCTGTCTGCTCAAAGGGAGGAAAACGGGGAGGCCATACTTAGCTATGTAAAACTTTTCTCCTGACTGCTACTTGAACTGGGGGATCTGGCCTGCAGAGGAACCAACCGATGGGGAGTTCATGCACAGTGTATGTTGTAATGGGATTTTACAACGCGGATCTTGGCAGATATATTTAATATCTGACAATTAAAATAGCTTGGCTGCCAAACACACTGCACATTGCCAGATTTTTATAAGATCCTGTGAATTCCTGACCTAGATTTTCATTAGAGGAGGGAATTCAAGAAGAGAAGGGAAGTGTGAACCGAGTATGGAAGACTGGACTCCTCATTTCTTACCCATTTCCCTTATTTCTTCTGAGCAATAAGAATCTAAAACATGCAAAATGGGGTTAATAAAATGATTTAGGATGACCAGCTCCCTCTTAAAGTTGTTCCAGTTTCGGTCTTTATAGAATTTACCTTATGCTTGGGGTACTGAATAATGAAAAATCTAAACAAACAGAGCACTAAGCCTCAATTCTACATGTAAATCTGTGCACATGTGCTGCAAACAAGATAGCACCCATGGACAGATTTGTTTGTGTTGCCATGTGAGCCAAATGCTATGGTTTTGCTTCTTTTAATTATTCAGTCCTGAAAGAATTTACTGTGAAATCCCACCAGGCAGAGATAAGACTAAAAACGTTGTAATCTACAACTGTACAGGAGGGTCAGTTTACGGCCTGGATGTGCTGGAGAATTTAGATGGGGAGAGAATCTTTCGTAGGGAAATGGGATGAAAACCTGTATTATTTCAGTGCTTTGCAGCATGTAAACTATTTCTGTTTATGATGAACCTAAAGCTTAGAAAAACCAAATGACTAGATCTAATCCAAATTTGCTGTTCTGATGAATTTTTTCATTCTCAAATTAATTCAGGTTGTCAGATTAGTTCAGTCCCAACGTGGCAAGGGCAAGACAAATTAATTAGCTTAAACTCCATGAGTTCTGAGGGTTTTGTCTCTGTGTGCTTTGCGTGAGGATACGCAGGGCACTGCCTGCCGATGATTAGCCACTGACAGGGGAAGGGTCCCTTTCGCTTGCCACCCGCCTTCGCAGCACTCCCAGCTAAGTGGAAAGGTTGGCGGTGGAAATATTCGAATGCTCTTACAGTTTGGAACTGAAGACCACATTCCTTGTGCAGTTACGATTATTAAACTATTATGTATTCTCCCAAGACTGCTCGGGAATCACAAGTAATGCTTTCCAAAAAAATATAATGTTTAGTTGTAGAAAAGATGGCTAGGTCTGGTCTCATAAAAACAACCAGCCAATTTTTAAAAAATGTTGGGTTCCACAGTATCTGGAACTCTTACGTGTCGTAACCTTTTTACGTGTAAGATAGTTACGGTAAATGGGCTTTCTGCAAGGGAATCCCCTGATATTCTTACTTGGAAGATTACCTCTCTGCCGCTATTATATCCAGATTCTCCATCAGATTGAGAGTAAAGTCTCTCTCACCTCCTTTAAAAATATCACCAACCAAAGAGGAGACAAAACTTAATTATTTTTTTCAAAAGGAAAAGGAAGTCATGTTTTTGGAAGAAGGGAAATCAAATAAAAAATTTAATGCTAGAGAAGAAAGGCAAGAAATGCAGTTGCCATGGAAACCAGAGCAGAAGTAGAAACTTTCCAGCAAAGAGCAGAAACTAAAAATGAAAAACCGGAGTGGAGAGGCTTGGCAGATAGCCAGCAGCTTCCACCACCTTCCCTCCTGTTAACTTGGTGAGATTTTCTGAGTCATCTTTGCCACATTTGGGAAGCGCTCTGTGCGTTCGGAGAGGAAAGCTGGGGCTGTGGGTCCGGCTGCTTCACAAGGGCGAGGGAACGGCAGCGTTGCTCGAGATAAGGCAGGCTGTGCCACAAACCACCCTCTGCGCGATTCGGCTCGGTGCCGCTGAAGAAGGGGTGAATTGTCTGGGAATGGGCGTAACGTTGTGGGGGGGGGGTGGGAGATAGCTCGGAGGGTGGGAGCTGCTTCGTCTAAGGGTCCCAAAACACTGAGCAAGTCCTTTGTGACTCTTGTTCAAACCAAGGCTCTCGGAGTGCATTGCAGCAAGAAACCACATAACTCTTGGTGAGCTCGAATACTTCTCTGATCCCTTTTTGTAGGGAAAACAGATGCCCTGAAGTCTGCTCCAAGGGCGGCCGTGACTCGGACAAGGCTGGAGCACCGTAACTCAAATCCCTGGTCCTCTGCTCTCACCTCGGAGTCACGCACTGCTCCTTGCCAGAGGTCTGCCTTGGGCGCAGGACGCGTTTCCCATCGGGTTGTTAGCTGTGTCCGATGTATTTCAGAAAGCAGAGGCGTACTGCTGACATTCAGTTCTGTCTAGGGCTCTGGGATGGATTGTTGCTGGCACGTCTAATTTGTATGCAGTGAAGTAATACAGTCATTGGATTAGCAATTACTAAATCCACATATGCTTTTTAGCACGCCATGGAAAAAAGCAGGTTGGGAAAGCTGGGAAAATTACCAGGCAGTGCTGTAAAACCTTAGTTATGGCCAGGAACTGATTCGGGTGAGAGGTTTTGAGTGCACCTATGACCATGTGCTGTTACAGATGGAAGTAATGAAACCGAAGGGTTTAGACTTCATCAAGCCCAGTCATACTCTGGAAATTAAGCACGTGGGTAAGAGTTTTGCCAATCTGAACTCTCGGCATCTTATATAATTGACTCCTTTTTCGTGAACAAAGTAGAAAATGCAGTGCGAGCCAAAAAACCCAGCTTCACCTCTTTGTACCTGCAGTGTGGGCAGTCCTACCGCAGATGCGGCGCCGTGAGCTGTGAACCCGCCCGTCTCCGCGGGTCACTCACCGCCGTCACGGGAGGGCCCGCACCTATCTCGATCTGCTGGTTTGCCACCGGCTGCACTGCTGAGCTGCTCCGTAACTCTCTCACCTTGGCTGTTTCTCTGCCTGGCATGCGTCTCATTTAGATATTATTCCAAAACAGAAGGGTTTGTGGGTTTTTTTTTAAGTTGGAAGCGTTGAAGCCTTCAGTAACGAACACACTTGGATACTTCACTGGGGTTTCCGACCAAGTCAAATGGATGTAATTTTTTTTTTTATGTTCTTTAGCATCTGTGCATGAAAATGACTGTGTAGAGCAATCGCAGAGTATGACCTGGTATTTATTTTCCTCAGCTATTTTTAATGCCAAAGGCAAAGTTTATTCAGCTAAAATAACAAGTATGAGAGGCCTGGCCGTGGCGGTTTAGTTCCTGGTTTCGGGGAGGGGAAATGCTAAGAGCCGCAAAAAAGGGTTTTTAAAGAGGAAAACAGATCTTGGGAGGAAACGTAACCACGCATCTGTTTGGTTACTGGGGCTTCTGGGGACCGATTTCCATGGCCAGGGCGGGTTTTTTCCGGCTAAAAGCCGCGTGTCCCGAGGCAGGAAAGCGCGGGCCGAGCGGCGAGGGCGGCGCAGCCGGCGCCGTCCGGCCAGCAGGGGGCGGTAAAGCCGTGCGGAGCGCGAGGGCCCGCCCTGCCCCGGCCCCAGCCCGGCCCCAGCCCTGCCCCGGCCCCTGCCCTGCCCAGTCATCGGGCCGGCCCCTGTCTAGTCCCCAGCCCGGCCCTGCCCCGGCCCCTGCCCTGCCCCGGGCCCTGCGCCAGGCCCAGCCCGGCCCCTGCCCTGTCCCCGGCCCCGGGACAGCCGCTCCGCTGCCTGCCCTTGCCGGCAACCAGGGGTTTCCCCTGGGGAGACCACACCGCGGAGATCTTCCTGGAGGCAGACGCGACTGTTCGGCTGCTGGGTCAGAGGCGCGGTAATAGTGCAGGAGTTTACCTGGAAAGTCAGCTCTGACCGGATTAAGGATTGAACGTTAGACCCGTCTCGGGGGTGCTGCCCTGTTATGAAAGAACCTGGCGTGAGAGAGAAGAGTTCCCTCTGAGGGGCATTTGAATGCAGGTCTGTCTTCAGAACGTAGCGGCATTCTCTTAGACTGAAAAGTGCTGACAGGGCACGCAGTGCTTCTGGCATTTTCAGCTGAAAAGGCTTCCTCACCCCTTCGGTGTTCTTCCGTGCTCGGTGTACACAACAAACGTTTTTCCTGTGTGCTCAGCTCAGGCTGAGACCACTGAAGTTGTCTTGGTTTTATATGGCTTAATTGGAAGCTATCTAATTTCTGTTGGAATAGTCAAAGTATTGATATACTCTCAGGGCGTATTTGTAACTGAGGAATGCTCAGAGAAGTTGAGACAAATTGAATAGAGGCGTGCGCTTAATGTATGCAAAGTAAAGCACAGACACCGCTGGCGAAAGCTTTGCAATGCCCTGTATTAATGTTTATTTATACACAGCTATGTGTGTTATGGTAGGAAGTTTATGAGTGACATGACCTAAACAAAAGAGCACTGAAGTTGCTGCCGAGATCAGATTCCAGATGACTCTGACTGTAACAAGATGCCTTCCATGTCGTATTACCACATGCTGTGTAAAGGTAACCTTAGGCTACTTCATGGAATTGCAAAGAACGAGCATTTTGGGAAATTCCTATTCCTGAAGTCTGTTTTCAGCATTGCTGCTAAGTATTTTACCATTTCAGGTCTGGCAGTGTTTGCCAGACTGTCTTGTTTAGATGTAGACCGGGAGGAAATCTGTACCTCTGACCCTAGTGAGTTCTGCTGGGAGCAAGAGTGCCTTTGTGTAATGAGCTAAACAGGAGCCTCCAAAATCCCTTCAGTTCAAGGAGTTCCGGAGTCCGTTGCATTTGGCCTAATACAGTAAGCGTGGGGTTCCTGGTCTGTGTGAGACCCTCTGAAGAAAGGAGAATGTGGTCTTTTCCAAGGCTGATTACTGTCTCTCAACCGCCAAGGCAAATGCAATGTCTGTAAACGTTCTCTACCCGCCTAGGATCATAGGGGTTTTGCATTTTAGCCTTGGCCAGCAAGAATCCCCTAATACTGGTGAGCCTGCATGCTCAGCAGCTTGCTCCACACGGTATAAAGCGTGCTAGCTTAGCCTAGGCACCGGGCCCGCTTAGTCCTGGGGATCAGTGCTGCCCAAGCTGTGGTAATGGTGGTATAATGTGTTCCAGAGGTTTTGGAAGCTCAGAGTTTTGGAAACAGTAAGGGGTATTTTTCAGCTGATGTCCTGATCTGAGAGGTTCTGCTATCAGAATATTAATCTCAAGATCTTCCCCCAACATCTCTTTTACTGAGGGTTGGAATTGAATTTCAGAGTGCAAAATGTGCTCTTCCCAGGTTCTTCCCTGATCTCCTGCCCTGCACCTTCCATCAGCAGTTCTGTGTGCACTGCTCTCCTGTGCCATCCCACCAACCCCAACTGTCCTTAAATAGTCTGTAGGCTCTGGGTGACGATTACCGTGTTGTTCCTCCACCCTATGCAAGCTGCTTATGGAGGAAAAGACAAGAATGCATGGAAATTACTTGCTCATACATAGTTCACAGTCCAATTTTTAGATCATATCCTGCTTGTATCATTTGCCAAGTCCATCAGACCAATAACCTGCCCAGTTACCTGCCCCGTCCACCTCTCAGTGAGCAGCCTACATCACGAACATTACCCTTGCAATTTCAGAGGGATCTTATCTGTCCCCTCCTGCCAGTAGGCATCACAACCAGATACAGTAGTATCAATGCTGAAAATGGCCTGCACATAGGAATATCAGTGTCCCTTCTAAATTGTTATGTTGCTATTTTTTCTCATCAAGGGGAATTCCCTTCATCCCCTTTCAGAAGAGCCTGTTAAACTCAGCCAGTACCAAACTCCCAACAAACGTCCTTTGATAGTTTCAGATTTCAGCTCGGTGGCCTCTGTATTTTCCTTTAGTATGTTCACAGCTCCCCTGGGAGAACTAAGCCAGGAATAACCAACACTTTCTCAAGCCAGGCCTCCTGCTTTAAGATGCTCTGTGTTTCTTTTCCACCCGTATACAGACTTGCTCATCCCCACAGCTCGCCCTTCCTTGTGCTGTTGCGTTGCCTGTACTGAAATTAGGTGTTACCAGGCATCGGAGAGGAGAGCGCTGCATCCACTGCTTTCCATTTTGCTGGCTGAAGGAGGACAAAGGACCCTTAACATTTCTCTGCAGTCGCCTCTTGGCTTGGCAGCACTGTTCATTTCAATAATAAAGTGTTTCCTTTCATTCTCAAACAGCCAGGCCCCTGCCAGAGCCATAATTGTTCACAGATGACTCATTTTGGCTGCAGGATCAAAACGAGGGAAAAGTGCTGTTTGCACAGTCTTTGAAACGCACAAGATGGGAAGAAACGTTCACGCTTGATATTTGTACCATATGTTGCTTCTAAATTTTATTATAGAGCCTTTACATTTCAAAAGAGATTCGAGTCTTGTCCTGGGGATGATTTAGAAAGAAAAAGCGAAGTAGAGTTTGGAGTTAGACTGAGATTAGCAAAGACTGACTGCGTAGTTCAGCGGCGAAGCGGCAGCCGCAGGGGCTGGGTGGGAGGCTGCACCTCGGACGCTCGGACGGGTCTCCTGCTGCTGCCACACGCGTCTCCACGCAGCGCTGAGGTGCTGCAGGCTCAGCTGCAATTTTTATCAAGGTCACATGGAACTTTTCATTCTTTGTAGAATTTGTTTTGAAGTCTTGCATTTTTGAGTTGCAGCAGGTGTTTGCATTTTCTTCTCTGTAATGAAAACCTAATGAATGTTTGTAAGGTGCTGCTAATGAACAGTCACAATTACTGATCAGTCCCTTGCTCTCTTTGGGTGTCAGCTCACTTTCTAAAGAGTTAACGTGTTTACTTCGGAAGTACCCGTTGTGAGGTTCAGCACAGAGGTCAAGAATGAAGTTCTCTTTTAGGGTGGAGAACAAGGAAATGGTGTGGTGATTCCTGCATTGCTGTTCGTGAGCACGTATGTGCTCTGTCGGTTAGGAGCTATTATCTGAGTCTCCTAAGAAGGGTGTTTTGAGGCCACCAAATTATTTTAAATAAAACACCAACGAGGCATCGGAAAACTTTGCCTTCTTTGCATTAGTATATCATTTTGACTAATGAATTGTACAAACCCTGCACACCAGATCATCCAAGACTGCTGCCACATGGATGTACGAGGACCATGAAGACAAGCTGTCATCAGAGAGCCCTTTGCAGGTGCTCAAAGGAAAGAGTTAGACTTGTTAACCCAGGAAAAGAGAGTATATTAGAACAATAAAGGGTATAGAGTCAGTAGGAAGAGTTTTTGCTGCAGCTTTTTCCCTCTGAAAAGATAATGGGCATGTTGGTGAATGGGTATGTATGGACTAGATGGTTACTCTTGGGAGCAGGAGATCTGTGTGAATAACTAGGAAGATAAGCAGAAAAAATTCTATTTGAACTGGTACTGCAATAGAAGAGCCTTACGTCATCATTTGGCAGGAACAACTGTGTGCCTTGCTAGAAGTTTTCTAACATTTGTATTCGGAGTGTCATTTATCAGATTGTCAACCAGGTCTCTGCACAGGGCTTGTGAGGTCATTGAGGTGCAGGCCTGGCGATGCGACAGTTCGCAGGGGTGGGTCGGGACCCGGTGGAGCTTGGGGACTGGAGAGGTGAGTTGTTTCCACTGAGGTTCCACACTTGCAAACATCCCGTCCCTGGTATTGCTCTTAGATTGTTTTTCATATTTCTGTTACTTTAAGGAGGGTCTTCGCTTTTTGCAGTCAACTGAACTTGGATAATAGCTTCTTTCAGCCCACGACTGTGTTGTTGTGCCAGAAGGAAGAACGTAAATTAAAATAAACCACCCTCACAATGGTATTTAAAAATTGATTGCAGGATTTCCAGCTGGTTTTGTAAACCGGTCTTTAAAAACAATAGCTACATTTTCATTTTTTAACTTGTTAGCAGGGTATTCTTTTAAAATAGATGGTGTTTTCTGTGATACACTGTCATGTAAGCCTGATAAGGAAGATGGCTAAAGGACATACTTGCCAAAATATTCCTTGGAAGAGTAATCTAATGCCAAAAAGCAAGTAAAACAAGCAACTATTTTTGTAGTGCAGTTTGCAAATTGTGTGGCAAGGAAAGGAAGAAAATAATCCGTCACATGAAAAATGAAGTTTGGATTGTGTGTATATAAACCAGTGATTTGTTACATGAGCGTAAGATCATTATCAGGCATTTAAACATGAAGTGGAAGTGTCTAATCTATTAATTAATCAGGAAGTAAGTTTTACATAGCATGTGTAATCAAGTTCATCTTTCATTTCACTTGTCAACATAGATGCTGCTTTCAGTGTGATGTTCTCATGAGATTAAACACCCCAAGTGTTGATTCATACTGCTGTGTAAATCTCGTGGGTCCTTACATTGCACGTTGGCACCAGCTACGCATCAGGAGGTGAGCATAAAAGAGTCTGCTTCCCTCGGAGCAAAGGGGATTCCTCAGCTTCGGTAAATGTTGTTCATGCACACAGTGAGTTACTGGGCTACGCTAACGCCTGTAAAACGCTTTTCTCCTCCCCGCCTTGAGTTAAACAGACTAGCCTTCCACGCAAGCCTTGCCCTGCAGCAACCTTCAGGAAGGTTGTTCTTTCTTTTTTTGACCTTTTAGCACACCACATTGGAAAGCCATTATATTAGAACACACAATAAATAGCTGAGACTTCTGCTAATAATAACTAATAAATTTGCCATAGGAAGCCAGTGATGCCAGACTTTTATCAACTTGTTCCCTGCAGCAACACAACACAAAGTTTACTACTGAAATACAATGTAAAAATATTTTTAGGAGTTAATTCTTTTATTATATGAATATTATGATCAAGGTTAATGCAGAATACATAGTTTATTACAATAATTTATTATTACATCTAATAATTAGATTTCTAACCCGAAGGTGATGTTTGTTTTTTTTTTTTAATTTAAATTTGCAGATAGAAAAGTAAAGATGAGCATCTAATTCATGCCTGCGTAGGCAGGGAGCAGCATTTGAATGTGTTACTTGTATTAACATTGATAACTAGTAATAATAACCGAATACCAGAGTTCCACATGCAAGCTGTTAATTAGCTGTTAGACTTCCCTCTTTGTTTCTGAAATTCTGTTCTTCCTCAGTGGCACAGAGCAGCCTGCTAGCTCCTACTTTCTGCAAGACTGGACTGGCAGTACTTGTCTTTGACGGTTTGTCTTCTGCATGATCTATTTGATCGTAAAAATTCATCAGCTAGGCTCCCTTCCCCACAAACGGTTTGACCACCTGATCTTTCGAGACCCCTTCCAACCTGGGCTGTTCTGTGATTCTCTTCTACGATTCCTGTACCAAACCCGTTGCGTGTCTCTGCTATTTACCGTGAATTATAGAGACCGCGGCTGGCCAGGGCGGGTGGATGTCTTCAGAAAGACTGAACGACCACAGCCGCATTTGGAAGGTGCAGACTTCGGGATGCTGTGGTTGGTTTGGCCTCTGGAGGGTGGGGAGCCATGCACCCTTCAGCTGTCTGTCATTTTTGTAATATGTTTCATTTTTTCCCCTCAAATTGTCAATGTGAGATTTGCAGGATCTTGAATATCTTCCAATTTATTTTTTCACAGTAAATAAGACAATTTTTCCATTTTTACTGTACTAGAAAAGTGGTAGGCACTAATGTAAAAGTGCTTTTATTTCCAACTGGAAAAAAATAATGAAAAAATTTTGACAAAACAGTTTTTTCCCGAACAATTAATTTGAACAAAAAGACTATTTTTAGAATAATCATGATAGTAAGAAATAGGCTCAAGGAGAAAAATTGCACAACCTTGTGGTAAATGTTGTGGTTAATATTAGCACAAATCTGGGAAAAACTTCCCATCATTGTTTATTACAGTAAATAAAAAACTTCCAAACCGTTGCATTATGAGACTGAAGTGAATCATCTCTGAGCAATCCAGACAACTTTCTTCATTCTCCTGTTGAAAAAAACCCCTTGATCCTTGGGCGCTGGTGGCACGGGGTGCGTTTGGGCTACGTTGCGCAGCTCCTCCTGCGCTGCGAGGGAGTTGTGGCTGGCGGGCTCCTTCTGCTGAGAGGAAATGTCTTGGGTTTAGTCTGGCTGGCGGGGTGACCCCTGCAAATAGCAGCGTTAGCTCAGCTGCACTCAGAGACCGAGTACGAGAGTTTCAATGAGTGCATTCAAGTTGGCTGTAAGTTGAGTTCACAGAAACCCCCATGGGTCACCTTACAGAGGTCACAGCAGAGAACTGCTTTTATTTTGTCTTGGAGGAGGAAATGGGAGATCTTTGGAAACCCAGAGCTGAAGTTGCTCTGTTAATCGCTCAATGGATCATTGTTAACATTTTGTTTTTGCAATAAGGTTTTTTTGTGAAGAATAACCAGGCTTAAACAAATATTTCCTCCCAGCAGCTACTCGTGGAAGATGCGTGATGCTAGGGAGTGTTGTGCCGTTCCCATTTATGTATGAGGAGCTTTGTTTGATGTCAGGTTTTGTACAAGATTTTTCTTTCTGGTATGGGAATTTTTGCTACACAATGGTGATTTTACACTTAGGGTTTTTTTTTCTCCTGGGTTGTTTAAAGCAGCAGGCTGTTTTGAGGCACGCGATGTTTGATTCTGGTAAAAGTTTCTTCTTTGATTTGTGTTGGACTCCAGGTGCTTAATTACTTCATGAGGTCTATGGAAACCATAGCACAAATCTTAAGGTAGATTCTGACTTTCTAAATTTTCTTAGCATCGTTACTAGACGGATCATAAACCAAGTTCTCCGAGCAGAGTGTTTTTGATCATTAGGAATACATGTCAATAAATTTAGAGTAAGTTACTGGTTTTATTTTGGTCTCCCCCAGCTAATTGAAAGCTGATTTGAAAAAGTTTATGTTCTTTAGCTCTATTGTTCTACCAGGAAGTAGTCAGGAAACGTGTTCTGATTTGAGGTCAGTCCGTGTGTTTCTTCCCCGTCCTCTTGCCGTGGAGCTCATTGCGTGGCACAGGAAACGTCTCCCGTCGGGTTCTCAGACACGCTGACTCTCCTTGGCGTTACTGCAACCTGCCCGGGGACCGCGCAGCCCTTCCGACGTGGATGACTCCGTGTCTTTCCACAAAGCACTACACGTCCTTCCAGCACACTGAACAACGTGTTTGTCGACCTCCTGTTTGCCTCTTCCACGCTGAATGTCGTACTGAATTCCCACTGTCAAGAAGCTGCCCGCTGTATGCAGAAATCAAATGTGGCCCAGAACTCAGCCTGTTGATAGATTTGTTGGGAGTTAGAGGTAGAATTCCTAGGCTCTATTTTTATTTCCCTTGTTTCCTTTTTTCTTGTGCCATGCTTGACAAGCTATCTTTGTTCACATTTTTTAAATAGATGATGATACATTCTTAAAATGAGAACATTATTTATTAGAAGCTAAATAACTGACTTTTTCGCTTAAGATTGGGCACTTTCCTTTGAATTTTTTTTTAATCTGAGTGAGAAAGAGGAATTTTGTATGTTTTAAGTGCATTAAAAAGCTGAACAAGTATTTGCAAAAGCATCAATGCTCTATTGGATGAAAGACACTGTAGAAAAAAAAAAATTATGCTTAATACTTGTGGCAGGGGGATTCTCTTGAGAAAGCGAGGAAGCTCCATTAATTCTTTGGGCAAGGACTAAGGGATCCAGAGTAAAAGCCTCGCTCTGCCCCAGCCTCCCCACGTGACCTTGTATAAATGACTCAGGGCTTCACTTCTCCCTTCACGAAACAGGCCTGGTGATCAGCGTGCTTGCGGGGTCAGCTATGGCGTGTGCATTTAGTTCCATCACAGGTACTGCGGGCAAGGAATCGTCTCTTCACTGGTGGTGTATGGAGATCCCAAAACAATGTGACACTGATCTTTTCTTGCATCTCTGGGCACCACCATAGTAAATATACAATAAAGGTAATGACAGTAAATAGCAGGTATAGTCTGTATGTAGGGAACGCTAATGCTAAAAGAATTCATGTCCTGGTTTAACTTCTGTAAGACCTTCTGAACGCTTGTTTAATATTAAATTATTCAGATGCATATTCTTCTTCTTGCCTTTTTTATATGGCACTGCTTTTTCTCCTCACTAATATAATTAAAAATCTATATTACGTGAATTGACTACTTACCATTTACATTTGGATTTCATCACCATACAGACAGCAAGAGTATTCCATAGTGTCTTGGTAGCTATGACACCCTTCAATAAAAGGCAAGCAATGAATTCTATGCTTCAATTTAAGTAGATGTTTATTTCTCATTTTGATCCCAAATCTGTCTACCACTTTGTTGACAGGCTATCAAAAAGCTGCTACATTCCACCTAAGGTGGTAAGGAAATTAATTTGCCTAACCGTCATCTGAAAATAATCATTGGTTTCCATCAAAATATTAAAAAGAAGTCGTTTACTTGTAATTGTGTGTATGAAACTTTCCTTTTTAGGTCTTCAAATAAATATGTCACTGAAGATTTTGATATGAGTACAGCTGAATCGAAAGTTAAGTTACCCTTACACAAAGGAAATTACCTTCCTCTCTGGCTCTGCGTATGAGTTTACGTATCCCTGGTAGCCTCGAGGCGGTAAGCCTGGAAATCTTCCAGCTTCAGAGCGTCCTGCACCGAAGACGGCAATGGACTTGTAAGCAAATTCAAGCAGGCGCATCCTGAGAGCCTCTAGGATCACTGACAGGAGCACCGTTATTTTTCTCTTGTGTTTTAAAAGACATATTTTGTAGAGATTATTCCCTTATTCCTTTTGCCTCAGATTGTGAAAGGAGTATAATCATTCTTCAGAGGTAGTCTAGTTACATGTGACAGGGAAATCTGGGCTGCAAGCTGATTTTTTTCAACTTCTCGATGATCTGTCTGCAGTTCATTGACCCAATGCAAATTAGAAATTAAGCTGATACTCACCGCTCCTCTCTCTGCTGGGCAAGGCAAAGCCTTTTCATGTTTGTTTGCTTTAACTTTTTAAAGCTTCGGTTCAGTTCCTTGTGAAAAAAATATGGGAAACTGAAATGAAATTACTACAGCTGTTGTCTTCCAGAAGGCAGCCTAAATTCAGAGGCCGTTAGTTCTGTGTGTGGACAAATCAGTGTCCTCGTGCCTGTACAAATAGAGGTTTTTGGGGCCGCGCTGGGCCCTACTGACAGAGCAGGGAAACTTTCACTTTCAGAAAAAGAAATTCAAGTTCCTTGCCATAAAATCAGAAGGAGTTAAGAGGAATGATTGTTTTCCTCTAAAGCCCTTTGGGAAAGCAAGAGGTTTAAGGGTAGGGGCTGCCTTGGGAACGTGCATTCTGAAGTACCGTCATTATTTTCCCAGCACAAAGCAATAAACAAATGATAAAAAAGGCAAGTGTTAGCTGCTGGGGAGGCATGGCTTCCGCCGGCCGCGCCGGGCTGAGCAGCCCCGCTGCCGCTGAGCGAAGCCTCAGGCAGCAGCCAGCTCCTTTTGATGTCAAAGCAAACAAGCCAATGTTTGTGTAGCTCTCCATCCCAGAACTTATTTCAGTGCTAATTTAAAATTTATTCACATGCTGTTAGTTTTGGTAAAGAAGTGAAAGAAATCCAGTTTTAAGAAGGCTTAATAGCCGGATAACCAAAGTAGGTGACAGGGGATGCCAGGCCAGCTGTGGATGCTCTCATTCTCCTCTAGAGCTCAAGAGAGTATCAAACTGGGTGTTTTACTGAGATGTTGCAGTTTGGTGGATATTTAATTTCATGGCTTAGGTTTGTGCGTGGTGTTGGGGAGGAGGAGTTAACACCCCAAAAATCACTGCTACGTTTGGCTCCATTTGCTCCTCCTATTGAGAGATTCAGCAGAGCCCGTGACTGAACGCGTCCTTCTGCCTTTTGGAGGGAGCAGCCAGGCTGGGCTGTGTTAGTTTAGAGAGAGAGGTTTTCATGTTGTCAGCTTTCCTCCAGAGCAGTTAATATAGCTAACGTTTGCAAGTGACAGATTCTGCTATACACAAAAGGCCGTTTGTATCAGGATGTGGCTTTCAAAAAGAAAAAAAGAAACAAGAAAGCGGTGCTGGATTAATTGAAAAGATCCAGACCAGTCACATTCCCTCCCAGATGGGTCGTTCATTTTTTTGCCTGCTGCTATGTAGCATCTGAACTTAAAGCCTTCAAAAACGCCGTTGAAGTGAGAGAGACGGAGGCAAGCTGGCGAAACTTCAACAAAGCTCCCGGCCATTTATGCTTTTCTAGTGAGGCTGCTTTCTCTTGTCATGATAGTTTATAGATCCTCATTAACTTCTCCTGTTTTATGGTCACCTGTATGAACGTTCCTGAAGGTACCAGGATGATTAAAGATAGAAATCCCTAGACATGGAACAGATGCTCGAGTCCGCGTGGGTGAGAGCAGGGTGCCTGCCGGCCCACCACCCCGTATCTCCCGATCATCCCCAGCGGCTCGCAGAGGTGAGGGCTCCCAGCCCTGCCTCTCCTGTGTCCCAGGGGGGCTGAGGAGTCCCCTGGCTCCAGCAAAGCCAAACCAACACATCCGAACCCTCCCCATTTAGCTTGTCTGAATTTGGGTGAGCTTTTTACATGGTTTTGTTTAAGCTTGCATTTCCATCAGTGCCTTTTTTTGCCGTTGGGAATGAGAAAAGGAAAAATAAATTCAGTAGGCTGTTCTAAAGACATTTTTAGTGATAAAAGCATGATCTTAAAAAGATTCTCTTAAGAGCTATGGGCTCAGTTATTGGGACATGAAAATGCAGCGAGACACCTGAATATTTGGTTTCTTGTCTGCAGCAGATCTTTAACTGAAGCTCAGTATTTTCAGACCGTCCTGTCCCTGGCATCTGGATGTTCCCAGCTCTGTTTGTGAGTTGAGTCAGCTGCACAGGCTGAGTCTCTGGTCAGCTGGAAAATGGTTACAGTTGTTCCTGTATTTTTTTTTGCTTGTTTTTTAATCTACCCAAATATGAAAAAAACCCAAGGATAACAAGACAGGGGCAGATGTGCAGTAACCGAAGGCTTCTCCTTTTTGCCGGGATGCGGCGTGGGGTCTGGTGGGGGTGGTGCCGAGGAGGGTCCCCGTGCGTCGTCCCCCTCGCAGAGGCAGCGGAGCCTCCTCGGCCCAGCTGGGCTCTGCCTCCTTGACCTGAACTTGTCATTGCCCGCTTGATCGGCTCATTCCTGCGCTGCCTGAAAGCTGCCGCTGAATTCCTCACGTCTGGCCTCAAAACCAGGCATGGACTCCCCTGAAGAGCGAGACTTTTCCTCCTGGAAGGACCTTTCTCAGCTGATAAACCTCATCCTGGGTTTACTACTCATGTAAATAACAAAATACAGATTTTGTAGAATTCTGATGTTTTCCATGACCACACAAGTTCGTGAAATCTTCAAATTAAGGTGGATGGTTGGTGGTAGGGAGGGGACTCCTGTCATGGTGAGGGTGCTGAAGTCTGATACTTTCTGCCTGTTGTTATTGAAGGTGCAACGCAGCATAATCCAGGGAAGCTTTCAGACTCCAGGAGAAGCTCCTGCTAACTGGGGAACATAGCTCATCCTCAGCCAAGCCTGTCTAGTCCTGCAGCTTCACAAGACACCACAAAGATAAATTTGCACAAATGTCTGCGAAAAAATGACAAAACTGGGACACAATACGGAGAGGTATTGTGCAAAATGTCATTTTGCAGCTCATCCCCCTCCGGTGAGGTTTTTCTGTTATCTGCCAACTTGTGACAAGTGGCAGCGGGTGAAGTTCTTGGCCACCATTCTGGTTTTCTGAAATGTTGTCTGTCGCTCTTCCTTCAGAGCATTTTGTGTGCTGGCAAGAGATAGAGCTTAGATGAAGGAGTCTGGACAATTCACTTCTGATCTTTTTAAACTGTAAATATGGAGTGAAATTTTTTATCATCTGGTTAGTCTATATTTTATTTTATTTTATTTTATTTTATTTTATTTTATTTTATTATTTTATTTTATTTTATTTTCCTCTGTGGCTTAAAGTGTTAATTTTGCCCATTGAAATGTAATTTTAGTGAGCAACATGAGCCGGAGGCGGAATCTTCACTGCCATCAGAGCCCAAATGGTAAATAGGCTCTTTCTCTAATTTGTGGGATGTGCTATAACTCAGTTTGAATGTTGAAAGGAAATGGGCCTCCAGGGGAGTCTGGAGCTCTGTTCATTCAACTTCTAATTAAAGTTTTCCCCTCTCAAATTTCACTTTATTTTCCGGGGCTTTTGCTCCATGATGATTATTAACATGTGTCCCATGGCCAGGAAACCATTATCCCCTTCCCCAAGCCTGCCTCTCGTAGATACCTCCTGCTGCAGACCAAGCCGCCTGAAACTTCATCTCCGAAATGATCTGATGGCCGGGGCAGGTAGAAACTAGCCGGCACCCTGAGGCTACCCAGCCGCTTGCATGCAGCAAGCTGTTGATTTTTTGCAGTACCGTTCGATCAGATGTTGCTGTCCGTCGGAGAGGATCCAGTCCGGGATTTCTTCCAGCCTATTCTTCACGTTTGAGAGCCGGGGCCAACTCTGGCTTCCTCTTCCAACTCCAGCAGGCTTATCTTTTTGGGGGCAGGAATTGTTAGCACAGTTTATCTCGCTCGCTGCAAGCCCTTCCTCAGCTGAGACATGTACTCTGGTGCCGCGTTCTTTTTTTTCCTCTCTCTCTCTTTTTTGTGTTTTCTTCTTGTTTTTCTTTTTAAATGTGTCAAGTGAAGAGTTCCTCTTCCCCCCCTCTCCCTTTCCACTCCAGAGAACCAACCTCCAGTTAATTACACGCTGGAACTGTTGCTGCTCTGCCAGAGGGGAGAGTGAACCTGTGCCTGCATGTGTGTATGTGTAAAATAGATACAAAAATGTCAATGAACAGCAGGAAAAGTTCTGGGAGACCGTCTTACTACTATCGACTGCTCCGGAGGTCACGACTTCAGAGACAGCGAAGCAGATCCCGGAGCCGGAACAGGCCGCTTAGTAGGGGTAATTGCAACCACAGTTCTCTTTAATTGACAGTGCAAAGACATAGGTGCTGTTGCTTACAGGTAGCTTCGTTACTTTAGATAAGAATGACCAGTGCGAATATTTGTGAGTGGGCCAGCTCCCTGTGAAGCGTGTCTCGAGCTTTACAGAAGGTCAGTTGCTTGTGCAGTGCTGCGGTCCTGCGTGGGGAGGGAGAGCTGTTTAACGTTAAGAGCTCAGCTGGGGGAGGCAGGCGTGGGTGCTGTTCCTTACAGTGGCTTTAACACCTTGTGTAACTGTAACTAACCCAGTCTTTTCAATTTGTATAATTAAGGTAACTGCTTTTTTAGCTAACTGAGCTGTTTGGAGGCCTAATTGATGATTGCAGAGATGTGAAAATCCTTGATTAAGAGATGGTAACTATATGCAAAGATAGGCTGCTGGAAATTCTTGTTGTTCATGAGCTGGATATCACCAGGGGTTTTGAAATTACAAAGCTGAGTACAGTTTAGGGGTAGGATTTTCAAAAGAGCCTAAAGATTGTGCTCCCGAGGCATTGCAGAAACCGGTGGGACTTGTATTCCCAAATCACCGTGCGCTTTTAAAAATCCTGCTCTAAAAGGGCCAATTTGTCCTCATCAGCAGGAGTTCGGCCCAGAGAGTAATGTTTCTTTAGGGCTTACTCACTCATGCAGCCCATTTATTCTACTTGAGGCAGCTACTGACCTAGTTGCATTTTTAAAATAAGCTATTCTGGCTTTCTCTTCTAGTGTGAAATAAATGTTTATTGATGCTTATGCCTATCGTTAAAGCAGTCAAAGGAGCTGGAGTCTTGGAGTCATTTTGCTCTTGAACTGTCTTTTCAGAAAGGAGGGGAGAGGGTTGCGTTTGGCCTGCAGTGTGACAATCCAGTTGTATTTATAATGTCTTGAGCTTAATCAAAGCCATTAATTTCAAAGATTTTTTTGGTTATTGTGTGAGCAAAAAGCACAACTGCAACACTGCATCAGGTGTTTGTGCAAATCCAGGCTTGTACTTGTCTCACTGGAGTTAATTCTGATTTAGGAAGCAGATTGTAAAGTAGGCTCTAGCACTACAGGATTTAGCTTAGTGCAATGTCCTCTGTCTTCTTTTCCTGGCATACAATACTTTTTTCAGGATTTTGAATCATCACTGAGAAAACAATAGGTAGCTAAATCAGTCCCTGAGCTTCATCTTTTCCTTTAAGCAAACAGTGGTTTTCTTTCCATGATTTTTTTGTTGTTTTGCTTGTCAGGGAGGAGAGTTTGTAAACTCACAAGCATGTAACAGTTCCCTATCCCCCATTATTTGTATACTGTTCAAAACCAAAATATTTTACTGTCATTTCAGTTACTGTGAGAAACGAAATGTGTTCGTTTCATTTAGTTAACCCAGTATGAACTTAACAGTGAAATTTGTCATGAACACAAGGAATATGCAGGCAGATGTGATGGAAATGGAAATCAGCCCTAATGTTTGTAAGAAATTGGATCTGAACCAACTGAAATCCTCTTGCTGTTGATCTCTCCCTGAGTATTTTGTGTTTGCCGTTTTGTCTCTAGGATTCCTGCCTGCTAGGAGGATCGTAATACTCAGCACTAGCTGAGCTCTTCTCATCTGTAGATCTTAAAGGGATTTTCAAATCTGGATAAGAATTTTCTCTTTATTTTCAGCCTGTTTTTGCAAGAGATGCAGACAGCAAGT
This sequence comes from Opisthocomus hoazin, assembly GCF_030867145.1. Classification (NCBI taxonomy): domain Eukaryota; kingdom Metazoa; phylum Chordata; class Aves; order Opisthocomiformes; family Opisthocomidae; genus Opisthocomus; species Opisthocomus hoazin. The sequence continues at coordinate 16,013,193 of NC_134432.1, forward strand.
TGCGCAGTGGCAGCACCGTGCAGCGAGGTCACGCACTAGGTCAGTGGTAGGGCTTGGTCCAGAGCCTGGAGTCGCTGCCTGCTGCTCCAGCACCTGGCTGCCGGTCTGGACAGAGGGAAGGAACTGCTGGAATACAGCAAGAGGAATACTTTTCTTGACAGTTTTGATCCCACTGAAAGGTTGATGAACAGGAGACTGTAGGAGTGTGGGAGCTATGGAGTTTAGATATCTAGATTTGCTGGGTTTGATGTAATGCTAATTTCCAAAACCTACAAGTGTGGATGAACGGAAGCCCTGAGGGTCCCCATCTCAAATGCTGGTCTGCAGTGCAACTTGCTGTCTGTAGCTAAGATACTCAAAGATCAGATATCCCTAGTGGGAGGTTGCCATAAATTCATGAGCATTGGAGTTACTGCACAGGAACTGGCAGTGGTCTGTTTTGCCGCATGTGTGTTTCCCGGACCTCCTCTTGGCAACTTTCTGCTCTCTCCAGTCTCCAGACCCTTTGCCAAGATCCCCACAGAGCCCAGGTAAGCCGTGGCCCTAGCTGCAGGAGCAGTGATACCTGGAAGTCGGGCTTTTCCGAGGTGTGTCACTTCAGCAGATGGTCAGCATGCTTTTGGACAGGGAACTTGCTGAGGATCAGGCAGTAGTTACAGATTTACCAGGCAGGAGGAGATCTCTGCTGGCGCACAGCCCCCTCTGCCCATCTGGAATCATTCACCGCCTGTACCGCATCAATCCCGGGTGATGAATCCCTGGTGCCGGCGCGGACACGGGAGCACCCATGGGATGCGGGTGCTGCCAGCTGCTGCCAGCGTGGCTCCTGTGCCAACGGCCGTACTACGCCTGCCGCTGTGAGTCAAAGAACTCCTTCAGCCCACTCGAGTTTGTATCAGTCAGTCTCTTTGCATAAGGAAGAGGCTGTGTTTAAAATCGTGTATTTATATACTGCCACTTCCCACTCCCACCCCCTGAGGGGGCAATGCCACCCCTCCACGCGTGCCCTGCCGACGAGCATTGCCGCACGCATGCTGCCGGCTGCCTTTTGTGAGGACGGAGCGCAGCCTGCCCGAGGACCAGAGCCAAAGTCAGGCTGGGGCTGCAGCTTGCCCGGCTGCGCCGCAGGCACAGGCAGAGGCTGTTGGAACAGACCTAGCTTGGGAAATGGGTCTTGCTTCCTGAGGTGCAACGGCAGAGATAACCGCTCCCTCGGGAAGGCTCTGCTGTACCGCGTTTTAGATAGGCGAAGGGAACAGAATTTGCATTTTCTATGCAAGTATCTAAGGAAAGCAGGGGATTGCTTTCTGTTGGGACTCCAGATGGAGACAATCTGATGTAGCATGCAGAAAAATGTATAGGACTTTCAGCTGTTCGCGATGACAGCCAGCTTGTTTGATGGTTTGTGTGATGGCATCCTCTATTCTAGAGCGCGCTGGTTAGCCCTGGTGCTTTTAACACATTCAGCACGTTTCATAACATTTGCCAGTCTGTCCCTGTGCGAGGTCCAGGGCTGGAATAGTTGAAGAACAGTAACGGTGATGGGGAGGGCAAATTGGAACAGAACAAGGAGGCGTGCTATCAGGAGGCTCATGTGATCATGCCTCCAGCGTGTGTAAATTATTACTGTTTGATAGTGGATAAACAGGACAGGTTTCACTCCGCAGTTAATCTTTGTTAGAATGATGATAATGTCTGAAATCTCCTGGCTCTGCTTTCCACAGAGATTCAGGACACGCTGCAGGTATACATTAGTTAGTTAAAAAAATGAACTGCAGACCCCCATCTCCTGTTGGACCATCTGTTCAGCTCAGAGGTGTCTGTGACTATATGAGGAATCATGGCAGTAATTATGATTACGACCAGGTGATCCATCTAATGTTCTGGAAGATACTTGGGAGGCAGAGAGGGTAGAAGGAAAATTATCGATAAAAGCAACACCTGCTTCTTCCTTTTGGTCTGCAGCTTTCTTCATGGTATCGCTGCTTCTACTTAATTATGGGTATAATGAAGGAACAGGGGTCAGCGGCAAGTGTTCTGAAAATTCCATTTGCTCATAGAAACTACTGACGGGTGCTCCATTCATGGTTCCATATATGAGCCAAATGCAGCTTTGGCTTCAGGCCCTTCATCTGTAAAACTCTGCAGGCAATCAGTTGTCATCAAAGCGCTAAGAACTTGAGAACGTTTTGAGTTCCTGATCTTGAAGGTTTAGTGTTCCTGATGCTTCAGCCTCCGTCAGCTCCTTGGACATAAACGTCTTGCTCTAAGTTCTGTTCATCACAAATGCTTTTCAAGGTGTTCTACAAAAAGGATTTTTATTAAACAGGCTTTCTTCTTCTTTTCCTTTGATGGCTGCTGCGAAGAGAAACCTGACTGATCTTCAGCAAAGCCCAGTATTTTAGTGCACCAAACACTGAGAGCTTGGAGGCTGAGGTCAGGCTGTTTTTTTTCTCAGCACAGGCTATTCAGATACACATCTCTTGAAAATGGCCAGAACTTAGTCTTTCTCTCTCTGTTCGATGAAATCAAAACCTTTTAAGTGATAAAGAAGAGACCAACCTATGCCCAAACAGCCAACACCTTAGAGGTTAAGGTACTCGCTTGGGACAAGGGAAGCAGAGACTTGAAAACTGTCCCAGCATGTAGCAGAATGATGTAAAAACAAAGGAAGTTTTATTATATTTAAAGCTAACTGAAATTTCACAAACTTCTCTAATCTTTCCTAGCTGAAATTTTATTCTGCAGGGTGTTAAAAAAAGGTGATGTTTGACAAGGAATGCCACGTGGAACTGCTCCCTTTCCACCTCTGCAGGACCTTGTCGTGTCGCGCAGGGCAGTGCCCAGGACACTGCAGTGTTAGATGTGGGGAGAAGGGATCTCCCTCTCATCTTGGTTAGAAATTGTGCCCTTACTGAAAATTCCCACTATATTGTTAAGTAAGATTCAGAGCTCTGTAAGTAAATAATTCACATGAAACGTTTAAACAATACTTTGTTCTTTTCGCAACCCACAATTAACTTTTCTTTGAATTACACGTAGCTGCGTGCCTTCCCGATTGTTGAAAGCCCGTGTGTTTCAGGGTACGTCTGCTGTCTACACGTACTCTAAAGGAAGTTTGGCTTAGATAGTCCTAGCTGTGGCAAGGGCCTGGGTGTGAGAATACCTGCATCACATCCGAACCTACCCTTCCTTACAGATCAGCACTGACCAGATCTACCTATCTCAGAAGAACAGTGCCATTATCAACTAATGAATAAATAAGCAAATAATTTGTCGTGTGCTGTCCAAACAGAACACCTCTCTACACGTACAATGCCCTCTTTTTTTTGCATGCCAAACCAACATGTGCCCCTGAACCTTCATTTTTCTTTCTGTGGTCTCTATTCTTAACAAATTGAATCGTTGTTATGAATGCAATACCACCGTCAGAACCCCATTTGTGCACCTGCGCATAAAGGTGCACCTCCTCTTTCCTCTGTCCCTGGGTTGTACTGGTCTTTTGGATTCCTCTAGTTAGTTGTACAATAAATTTGCTGAGAGAGACCGTAGATATCTGACAAATATCTAGCAACTTTTAATGGTCTGTATGACTAAAAAATACAGTTTTTTATTGCAAGAAACTGATTCTGCATCAGCACATAGAAGTTTGAAATATACAGTGCTACCCTTGCAAATACAAGTATGCTTATGTGTTGCATGTATTTGTACTGGCCAGCAGAAATCTGAGTGAGGCTTTCCAGTTTTGCTGTTGTTCTCTGACTCATATCCTCCAAAATTTGACCAGATGAGTGATTTTGCCTTTTCAGCACATCTTTCTGTATCAGTGGTTGATACTGACTGAGGTGTGGTCAGTAGGAAGTCAAGTCTGGGGAGAAAGATGGGCATAATATAACATACTAGCGGTCACTCTGCCCGGTCGGTCCAGTCTCTGGGGCGAGACCGAGTCCCTGTACCTTGGGACCTGAGTTGCCACCCTCCAGTCACAGGCGTCGGCAGGCAACACTGGGGTCATTTCAAACTTAGAATCACTCTTCCCAGTCTTAATTTATAATTTACTTGGTTTTAAGTTATAGGTTATTCACTTTAGTAACCAATCAATAGTACAGTCAGGTTGTATTGTATTATATCATATTGCATTATGTTCTGGAGAGCCAAAGGAGTACGTGCGTACACTTCACCTGTCTCCAGGATGTGAGATTTCTTGAAGAATCCAAATCCTGTGCCTTAGAACACCTACAATTTTTCTAAAAAGTATTGCCTAAACGTCTTTTTTCATCTAAGGGCTGGGAGGAGGCGAGTGAAGAGTTCACTAACAAACATTAGCGATAGGGTTTTTTCCAAGGGTGGTGTCTTTTAAATGTCAGGAAGAGGAGACCTTCCTGCTTCGCAGTTTTTAATGACCATTGCTTTGTTTTTCAAGTCTCTTTCGTGGCATTTTCTGTTTCACCACAGAACTCTTGCAGTTCTTCATTGAAATTTTAACAGCGTGGCTGACAGATGCCCATAGAAAAGACACGCAAAATTTGTTAAGCTGTACTGTTTGTACGAAATATTCACTGGCAGCCAAGCTATTTTTAGTGCTAGTGCTCCAGCTGAGACTTTGCCATATTTGTTCAATCCTTAATTGTCTAATAAAAATCTATACTAAATTTAATAACTCAGGAAGTAGTGCATGATAGAGGAATACTTCAGTTGTTTTGATATGAAAACAATGGATCTAGAATTCCAAGTATCCATTGAATAAACAAAGATTTAGAGTGGATTTATTGTCTATGGAGGCAGAGGCTGGACAGACGTTCAGTTGGAGCATGGTGGCAGTAGCGCCTTGAGCTCCTTCTTTGCTCTTGCAGCGCTGGTGATGCCCCGCTGACCGACACCACCTCCTGTAGAAGCATGTCAGAAATGCAGAAACAACAAAACGTAGTGAGTTTTTCTGTGACAAACGTGTCAGTTCCTACTCGACTAAAAATGAATCAAGTTTTAAAACTTCCCATTAGGAACCATTGGAAACACCAGAGAGAATCTCCAAGCAGCACTGGCCCTTCTGGTACTTGCATAGTAAGCTAGAAACCCACGTGTAGTAAGCAAGACTTACAAGATATCCCATCCCATCTTGCTGTCATGTAGTGGAGGTGTAGTGGAAGGAAGTGTAGTGTCTTGTAGTGGAAGGAACAGCCTCTGTCTCCAAAGTCAGAGAGTTCCGGATCAGCCACGCTGTGTGTAGCCCCCGGGCAGTGCTGCCTTTACTCTCCGGAGCTACGGTGCGGTTAAACCGTAATGCTGTGCCCAACATGGGATGCTAACAAACTATGGGGTGGTTTTTGGAGAATGTTTGGGATTTGGGGGACCAGTCATTTTATTTGCTTGTGACAGGCTGAGGTAACACCTTACTGTTTGTTTACTTTTCACCTGTCCTCTTAATGACAATATTCTGCAGTTTTGTGAGCTTTGTATTTTCCTCCTTCTTTGATTTTCCTGTGTTGTAACTTCTGTCAGATTCTGAGGCACATGGCAGAGGAGGTGATTTAAGACTTGCTGGATATGGAGTTTTGATAGTGAGACATGAAAGAGGGGAGTGAAGAGGAGGAGAAGACAGGAGAACTGTAGGGAGTAACTTGGAACATGGGGGAAGGCTTGTGCAGGGCAACACAGCCCCCTTGTCAGCAGCTGTAGATGTACATGTGGGCTGAGGCAGGGACACCGAGCTTTGCAAGTCAGATAAGCAGCTTGAAAAGAAGCAGATTTGACTAAAGAACCCCAAACCTTGATGCAACTGGGCAACGGGAGAGGTGTATGTGTCTGCTGATAGCATTAGTGTGGGTCGTGTGTCCATTGCGGTGTTTGTGGCACTACCCAAACCAGTAAATGTCTCCTGAATATCTTCATGCGTAACCAAAACACTGCCTTATAACAATTGTTTGATTTTCTTCAGCACGTTTATAAGAGCTGCAAATAGTTCATGGACTTGAAAGAAGCCTTGGGTAGATGCATTCTTATTTAACCAGTGAGGTGTCCAGGGGTGAGCTGCAGGAAATCCTATGGGTGGTAAACGAGAGAGTAATGGCACAAACTCCAGTAGCTCCGTATTCTTCTCTGAGACTTTCCTTTGGCCCCAAGGTAGGAAGAGAACTCAGGAGTCTTGACTCTCATGTTCTTTGTCTAAAATCTTGATCATAGTCCCATACCTGAATGCCTCATGGTCCCAGAAGCTGTGTCTGTAAGAGGTCACTAAATATAGCAGCAGTCTTGATAACATTGTGAGAACTGTCAATGCTGCTTAAGAGTAACTCAGGAAATTGCTGTCAAAGGAACAGCTCATTAATTGCTGTGACAGAAATTTGGACATTGTACCAGCAACTTTCAGGCCACTTGAAGATTGACAGTTGTCTCTTTTTGCTCATCTTTCGCTTATCTCTATTTTAAGTCCTTTCCTTCTGGTAGCGACCGCACTTTCCCCAAACAGAGTTGCTAAGAGGGGCTGATTGCTCTGAAAGGAATTAAGTAGCAGAGTTGCTCCCAAGTTAATGCAGAGTGAGCTTTTATCTAAAAGCCATAGGTAATAAATGAGAACGAGGTTAAAAACCCTGGTCTGAGTCCAAAAGGTGTTGCTTCCAAAAGCATGCTTAGAGGGGTTTCAGCAGACTTTTCATGATCTCTTATGTATTAGAGTAAGTTTGTCTCCTCACAGCTATGGCAGTCCAAACAATTTAGACACAGAGCTGCCTTTTAAAGCTTTTAAACCTGTATTTCCCTTGAAGGTCTTCTAGTGTGCCACTAATCCCTTAAGTTATTGCACTGAAGGCACTCTATAATCCTTTAATTTACTCTGCTCTCAGCAGAGATGGGGAACGAGCTGGGTTGGCTTTCTGTGTTTGGGCATTATCAGTTTTGCTTTTTTCAGCTCAGACACTAGCTGAAGGTAGTTTGCTCTCCTTCTAAACACTGCAGCGAATGTTTTAAATGTCGGTATTAATTGCTTGTGTGTTTGTGTATGGGCGCATTAAAAAAGGTACACGAACCCCAGAACATCCTTACTCGTGTTACTGTTTTACACAGCCTTAGGGTCAGGCTTTGAAACGAAGTTTCCTCAGGCCCCTTTGGAAATCAGCAAATGTGAAAATCGGTGGCTTTTTGAAAACTGTGAATTCATACCCAGTATAGAACTGATGAGGGTCCCAAAACGGTGCCAGCTACAGGTAATTTCTGGAAGCCTCATCTCCCCAGACCTACAGGAGACAAAGCTTCTGCCTGACATTTCTTTGGTGGTGCTGAAGGTGAAGCTTTGTGGTGATGAGTAATGCTAAGCAAGTGCTAAGAAGCAGAAATACTGTAAAAGGCTGTCTAGAGCAACACGCTGGTTGCCTGGATTTGGAAGGTTTGTCCTGTCCTTCTTGCTTGCATGAGGGGGACATGTTTTTATTGCAGGTTTGTTCTTGAGAGCTAGGCTGGCACTCCTGATCTGCTCCCGGAGGTTCGTTTATGAATACCGGCGGCTCAGCATTACTGCAGAAGTTCATTTTAAGTTGAGCGTTGAAGCATTCACTTTGGGGAAAAACATGCCCTGCAATTGTATAGACTTTGAGAAACACTGATGAGAATGAAGACAGCCGAAGTTTTGCTTCATTAACATTTCCACTGAAAAAGGAATCCTCGGATGCTGAGCACTTAATGTTTCTTTTTAAAGAAACCAATTTATTTGAAGTGCAAGTTTCTTTTGTACATTATGTGCTCACATTTTTGATTTCTTACAGCACTTCTGCACCAGTGAATTTCTTGTAGAGTCAGAGATCAAGCCTGGGCTTGTTCTGAAGTATCCAAATGTGCTAATAGGTGGACTGTTGTAAAATTTGGCATCTGGAGTTAAATTACAGGATGCTTCTTAAGCTTCTTGGTTACTATAGTAACAAGTAATAGTCATCCTTCATGATTAAGCAGTGTCCATGGTAACCAAATGAGCAAGTTTTAAATGAAAGATATTTTCCCTTTACATTTTTAGCAGCCAAAGGTTAACAGTTATTACCTTTATACCCTTAGATGGGAACAAATTTTGATCTGGCTGGCGTATTTAAAGTGAGAACATTTGGTGTTCATATAAATAACTTTACTTCTAGGACCAGCTGAATTTTGAGTGAATACCAAGATAAAATTTCTGAGAGTGGGGTGTAGTGCATTGATCTCCCCGGGAAGAGTGAGTGTTGTTCCCAACATATGCTAAATTGTTCTGCAGCGTTGCAGTGTGTTGCTGAACAGCTACCTTATTGCTTCTTGGAGCAGCTGCAGTTGGGGAGTGGAGGAAGGAATCCTGACATATTCCCTGCAGATTTTTTAGGATGGAAAATGCAAGTGTCAGTGTTAGCGTAGGTAAAAACATCCTCCCACTCCCTCCCACATCAACAATAGGACGGGAGATGTACAAGTGAATATAGCCCTGCTAGATCCCTTTTTGTAATCTACTACATGTTTTTGCTTGTAGGTGAACAGTGGACATCACTTAAAAAAGCATGGCCACACAATCGCAAAGCTAGCCCCATTGCTACAGGTTAGTTGCATAAAGGAACGCAGTCATTTGAATGGTGGTTTCTGTATGTCCAGCGGTGTCACGCTGTTATTGATATGGAATAAGAAAACCTGACTGATTTTTAATGTCTCCTTTCCCGTCTCTTTCATTGGCACTGGCAGTGTTTGCTTGAAAATGAAAAAGTGAGCTGTGAAGCCGACACCTGCAAGTATGTTTTCAAAGCATGTATGTGTAAGAGAAGCAGAAATACCCACCCACCCCCAAAGGAAATAAAAGTATCAGTCACAATAAATTAGGATTTAGTTTCCACAATTTCTAATTGTGGAATGTAAAACACTTGCTAAGAGAGTCTGACTAGCTAGACGGAAGGTGTATGAGTAACAGTAGTAAGGAGAGGAAGCATTCGCAGCGGTGCTCTGGGTATGCAGGCACACAGGGGGATTGCCAGTGTGGTGCAGGCGCTGACTTGCACACGTGTGTGCGTACACTCCCATGTCCAGACACAAGCAAATGCAGAACATTTGTGTAAGCGCTCACCTTTAAAAAATAATCAGGTTGGCAGGGAAGGTGACACTCTTTTTATAAGCATTGTCTTCTATCTAATGCAGATTAAAACAGAATCACAGAATCACGGGATGGCGGGGGTCGGCAGGGCCCTCTGGGGATCCCCCAGCCCAACCCCCTGCCCAAGCAGGGTCACCCACAGCAGGCTGCACAGCACCGCGGCCAGGCGGGGCTGGAATATCTCCAGAGAAGGAGACTCCACAGCCTCCCTGGGCAGCCTGGGCCAGGGCTCTGTAACCCTCAGAGGGAAGAAGTTCTTCCTCATGTTCAGCTGGAGCTTCCTCTGCTTCAGTTTGTGCCCGTTGCCCCTTGTCCTGGCGCTGGGCACCACTGGAAAGAGTCTGGCCCCGTCCTCCTGACCCCCACCCTGCAGATATTTATCGGCATTTCTAAGGTCCCCTCTCAGCCTTCTCTTCTCCAGGCTGAACAAGCCCAGCTCCCTCAGCCTCTCCTCGTAGGAGAGATGCTCCCGTCCCCTCATCATCCTCATAGCCCTCCGCTGAGCTCTCTCCAGTAGCTCCTCAAATGAAGGAGACTTGTTTCTATTTGGTAGGGGAATTCTTAGGCCTTCTGCATAAACATTTGGAAAAACAGAAAAAAATTCACAGCTATCCCTAACCCTGTCCCTAATCCTATCCCTTGGTAACTGTGACTGGAGGAAGAAACAGTCACTGATGGTTTTTACTGCTGTCTTTGAGTTGCTTCATCAGGAGGGAAACTAGATTTTGTCCAGTAGCTACCAAAAATTACTGCTATCCAGTTAGTTAAGACCTGTTACTCTTCTCCAAGTGTTTCCCATGAAACTGTATCCTAAACAGCCAGTGTTAAATCCCAACTTTCTGCTTTCTTGAACAATATTAAAGTTCCTTCAATGCTAAGGCAATCTAACTTGGATTAATTGGCTGTGGCATTAAGACTCTTTCAGGCTGATATAAGAGCTGCATGTACTATGTGAATTTCAAATCTTAATGTTTGGTCTATTATGCAGATGGATGTGAGTAGAGATATGTATGTGACCCCATTTATCTCTCTAATGAAGTGCCATCAATAGAACATCTGTTTCTTTGCTGTAGAAGATGAAACCTCTGATGAATCATGCTTATAAATTAGGTATTTATTTATTTAATTTGCATTTTGCCAGTACAGACCTGTTACACAGTCACCACGCATGACTGAAAAGTGGCCTAGTAATTAAATTGTGCAAAGTTTTCATTTGTACTGTGCTGCTGCTTCACACACAAAGTAAACTGCTCTGAACCGGTCTGTAGTTCACCTGTCCTGGCCAGCTATGAAGCAAACCCCAAACCAAACAGAAGAAGACCTTGCCAACGAAACAAACCTCTGCGCTCCGATGTGCAGCGCCCACCTCACTGGGGCTGCCACCGGGGCACTACGTGCCTCTCTAGTTTTTAGTTCTCTGTGAAACGGGAAGCAAAGAGGGCCAACGTGCTGCAAGGCGATCTGTTCTGGTGAGATTCCCAGCTCCCTTGTGCCATCCCAGGAGTCTTAATGAAACGGGAGGCCTTCAGCCACACTGAAATCATAGACACAGACCTAGCTGCTGAAGGGACGGTCCGTTCTCCGGCCGCGCCGCTGCAGGGGCTCTGCGAGGTTACCCGCAGGCTGTGGAGACCGTCTGGCAGGGCCCGTGGTCCTCCACCGCCGCCTTGCCTTGGGCCAGCGCTCTGCGGAGGCGGCTGGCCACCGACGGGGCTTCAGCCCACTGCGCTCCTGGCAGTCCCAAGTGGAAGAGGGTTCTCTTCTCCCTGCCCTGGTCCCGATGGTGGCCATAGTTTACGTCTGCAGTGACAGAGATGACATAGTATAGAAGTTTCTCCGTTGCCTTGGATTGCCTCTGTGAACAGGAAGCCGTGCTGATGAAGTGCTGCAAGCAAGCAGCGCGGTAACGGTTTCGAATCTTTGCAGAAATGTTAAGCATGATGGATGAACCTAATTTAAATCTCCCCAGAGCTGACTTCTTGTTCTCCAGACTCCATGTTGCTTGTCTTTATCATCACCTAGGAGGAAGCCGATGTTCCCCTTCACTTTATCATCCTTTCCAGGTTAACCAGGGTATTAGCAGTCTGCACGATCTGGTCCTCAACCAGGCTAGAATTTCAGCTTTTTCTGATGTATTTTTGAAGTCTGTGCTTGGTTTCAATTTTACCCTGGTGAAGAGGCTCCTAATGATACGCCGTTAGCAAAGGATGAATTTGTTCTCTAGACATCATACCAAAGAAAGATAAATATCATACATATTTTATTTCAGAGACTGATAAATAAAGACTAAAAATACCAAATATATATATACACATCTAATTAAAAAATACCAGACAGTAAAATGGAGTTGGTAATAAAGGCTGCTCAAGCAGCATTAATTTGCTGTTGATTTGTAGAAAGGGGGTTAGTTTTCTGGGTGCCTTCTGCTCTCTCCCCAGCCCCAGGTCTGGGTTCCTGCAGCTGCGCTGGATGTGGACCTGCTGCTCCCGTGCTGTGGCACAGGGCCGTCAGCGCGTCCGTTCCGACTCCTGGCGCTGAGAATCACCTGAGCTTTCCTTTCCCCCTTGTGCTCTTCTCTCCTTTCCCTTCTGCCCTCGGGAGTCTCCTGCGGAACACGTCCGCGCTGCCTCCTCGGGTACCGAATGCACCTGTGGATCTGGGCCCAGCTCCCGCCGGGGCAGGTGTCTCGCAGCCGGCCGCAGGCTGGAAGGCGGCCGCGGAGAGGCCCAGCCCTGCGGCGGCGATGCCAGCGGCCGGCTCTCGGCCCTCCGCGGCCCCGAGGCGTGCGGGGCAGCCCCTTCCCCAGCGCCGGGGAGCGGCGGGGAGCAGCGGCGGGCACCGCGCCCCCCCCAGGCCGCTCCCGCGCTGCGGCTGCCGGGGCCGGCCGAGGCGCTGCGGCTCCCCCTAGTGGCTGGCACGGGCAGCTCGGTCCGGCGCCGCAGCGGGGGGGGGGGGCGGGGGGGGAACTGACTGGGCTTACTGGGAGGGAAGGGGCTGCCAAACTGGGCATCCAGAGCCCGCGGAAAGGCGAGGGAAAAGGGCAGCGAGTCCCGCTTCTGCTTCAGAAAGCAGCTCGGCACGCTGCTGGGGAAAGAACCCTCTGACTGGGTGGTATTAGAGGAAACAGAGGACTAGAGACGTATGAAGTACGCAGGCAAACAGCACGGCGTTTGCCAGCGCTGGATTCCGGAGCCATTAACAGCACTTGCTCAGGAGCAGCGCGAGGAATATTAAACACTGCGCAGCGCGCGACGTCCGGGAACCTGACGCAGAGACAGTATCAGCCCCATTAAAGGGCACAGCGTGCTATGGCAAAGGTCAATGTCACTTCCAATCATTATTTAACAAAGAAAAAGCTCTGCTTCCAGAAGATCTTACTCTCACTTTGAGCGGAGATGGTAATAATTTTTAGCTGACGGGAAGCAGCGTGGTCTGACATTTTCTGTGCTTGGAATTGGTTTCTGTTTTCCAGCCAGTTCTCATCAGGCTGCTCCACTCACACAGCCGTCCCAGGCCCAGTTCATGGAGCTGCAGAGGTCTGAACGGCTCTGAGTTGTGCCCCAGGTGCCTGCTGATGCCTCCAGCTGAGTCAGAGCTGGAGTTGCCCCTGCTGAGCCGAGTACAGGGGCTTTGCAGCACTTCAGTCAGCTGTGAGGGAAGCAAAGGTAGTGGTGAGAGGCTGGATCTGCTTGGTGTAGTCACTGCCAGCAGTAGCTGGAGGCATACAACCAGCCTCTAATGGCTTAATTCTAAATATTTTGTGCCAAAGTGTAGTACAAAAGGCAAGTAATGATCCCAATTTATTTTTTTGTTTTCTATTTAAAGGGTTAGATAAGTGAGAAATTTTTTGCAAGCTATAGATCTGTAAACAGTGTCCTTAATTTTTTGAAAGGGTAGTGAGGGCGTGAGAACATGGGAAACTTTCTGCTTAGAGCGTGAATTGAGTGGAGAGTAAATCATTGATTCTGATGTAGAAGAGTTGTGCGTACAACCAGTGGGACTGCTGTGCTTCACAGAGTGTATTTAAGCTAGAGGTTCTAAGATGCAAAGAGAAATAGTTTTATTCTAACATAAAGAGTGGTGGTGACGCAAACTTCCATTAGCCTAGAGAATACCCACTCTGGGTGCTCATCAGCTTTGCTTTTAGATGAGTCTGATTTTTCAGAGGGCAGCATTACCAGCCCTAAACTTTTGCTTCACGAGCATTTTTATTTAAAAGTCAATGTTATTGCCTAATAAAGGTTTGACTTTTAATTAATTTTATGTGGCATAATGGTAATAATATTGCTGTAAGGGATCAACTGGAATTCACTGGGGGATCGGCAGGGCGATACGTTCCGATAAACAGTTCTCCAGGTAATCGGGCAACGCAGCTGGCCTGGCAGCCGCGTTTCTGGTCCAGCTGACGGGAGCGGGCGGAGTGTGAGCGAGGGCGTTCGGAACCCGCCAGCCGTTCTGAGCTGGCCTTTGTCCGCGGGAAATCAGACATCTTTGCGTCTCTGCTTCCCATTCAGGGTTATTCTTGCCTTGTGAAGGGGAAAGTTGGCTCAACTCAGTATTATTTTCTGTTGTTGTTTATTCCCGGGATAATGTTCCACTTCAAAAGCGCCACTATTCTAGTAGCAGCTTCTAAATACCCCTTTGGATTCAGATTAAAAATCCATCTTTCCTCCTGGACTCATGTGGCCACCTAAAGCTGTCTGAAATGTAGATTTTTCTGCAGCCTCTCTGGAGTGTTCACACAGCCGCTGCAAATACCTGCTCTCTAGGGATTGTTTTTAATTCATAAACGCTACTGTGAGCGGTGTTAAATAAATCACTTCTGTCACTATGCGCCTCCTTCTCTCCTCTGTTGGGTTTGTAGTAAGGAGATTTTAGATAATGCAGAAATTAGAGGAATAACACTTAAATTCATTAAGCAATAAAATTAATTCACGGAGTGTAACTGTATGAGCAGGAGACCGGTAATTCCTGTTCCCTCTGGTTTCACAGAAACTCCACCCTGGCGAGCTCTCTGGGGCGCGCAGAGATGTCGGGCACGGCAGGGACGGGGCAGGACGGGGAACAGCGCACCTTGGCCACCGGCTCGCTGCCCGTGGTCGGGAGCCAGCCTGACCTCCCCGGGGCTGCCTGCAGGATCTTCCCCGCCAGCTTTCGCTTCTGAGGAACTCTTAGTTTTCTGCATTGCATCCAGAAGATCTGGTGAAGTTTGATTGCCCTCTAAAGTCTCCTTTCCTTCAAGCATGTCGCTGCGGTAGCCTGGCCTCTGCCGTGTCTCCCTGGCGCTGCTGGCTTGCCTGGCATTCCAGTCATTCTTCTCCTTCTCACTGCCTCTGATGAAGTCATCATCTCTACTTCTCTTATTCCTGGCTTGTTCGGAGTGCCATGGCATGTGCGTTGCAGAGAAGCCCAGCTTCCTTTTGGTGAGTTGAGGGAGACCTTTTCTTGTTGCTAACTTCTCTGATGCTCATTCAGATTTCTACCTCCCTTTCTTGTTTGGAGTTGGAACAGTTTCATATCAGAAAATCAGCTTGCTGGGAAGTGCCTGCTTGTTAGTTATTCCTTCCAGCTGGTTCTCTTTGCTTTTGTTCATACTCCGCGTTCCACGGGCTGATCCCTGGACCTGCGTGTGAGAGGAGAGCAGGAGAGGGGGAGAGCGTGAAGAGAAATGAGCAAACAGAAGGAGTTAATGTATTTCATTCCCACTAATGAAAGCGTAATCCTGATGATCTCTTGGACTAGCTGTGATTCACAAGAGCAGGTAATGAAAATGCAAAAACATCTCACTTGCTGAGTGAAAAGTAAACAGCATTAATATTTGTTTGTGTGTTTGTTACACATCATGACCTGCTCTGTAGCAGTGTCTGAGAAGTCGCAGCGAAGGCGGCAGTGATGTTGAGTAGGTTAAACAGGAGCTCGGGTGCCAGGCGTTCCTCACCGTCGGTTCTGCTGCTGACGTCCTGGAAGCCCTGGGGGGATTGCTGCGCTGCTCTGGAGCTGTTCCGCAGCATGAAGAACAGGCATGGAGAAGTGGAGTAAGAATTCATTAGTCTGTCAATTCAAATGCCTTGAATTAGTTAACAAATCAAAAGTGTTTATTACTTTACAGAAACAGTTTCAGAAATATTCATAAGCCTTAGCTCCTAAATTAATGTGCAGTGTTTACAGTGTCCTCCTATTGGCATTGAACTCAGGGAGGTGCTTTCAACTCTGGCAGCTTAAAAAAAATCCAAGCGCAACACACACCAAGCAGCATTTTGGATGATGTGTGATAACTGAGAGAGTTTTCAGAGGTTTGATCATTTCCAGGAACTTTCTCTTTAAAGATCTTACCCTGCACTGGGTAAAACCCAAAACATTGCAGCTTTCGGTAAACATTTAGAAAAGGAGAAAGCATTTTTGTTTGTTTCTTCTTGCTCCTGAGACTGCCAAAGGTGGGTGAGCCCCAGCCCAGCGTGGGTCTGGGGCAGACATTGAAAAGTGCTGCTCCTGGGGACAGTTAGTGCGTGTTCCTGACACGGAATTGGGAGGGCCCACAGGAGCACAGTGCCACAACACGCGGAGTGGAAGTAAAGCAGAGTGGGCAGAAACGCCTGGTTATCATTGGGCAAGCTTAGAAAAGTACAGGAAAAATACCATCAATGAGGAGAAAATTAGATGTGGAATTTCTACCAGAGTGGCCAGAGTCCTCCTCAGAGGGACTTTGGAACATTTTTCAGTCTAATATTGAGATTCTTAAGAGTTTCTACAGGGCCCCATAATACACTTGGGTGGGCTTGCCTGATTCAGTTTTCCAACAGTAATTAGACAACTTCCTATTGCTCATCTGCATATATCCTGTCCTTCATTTGGGTATTGCATTGCAGGCTAGTGGAAAGGACAGCGAATCCCAAAGCCACCCCTCCCTGTGGGCACCTGTTCCTGCACACTGGCGTCTCTGCTGCTGGGTGATGTGGCTTTCCTCGCGATACCCAAGGAATCTGTGTTCAGACCCCGTCTGCCTGCACTATAATCCTCATTTAATAGACTGTTACTTCAGTGATTTTCAGGCCTCTGTGTCGTAAAAGAAAGATTTGGAGGTTTTAAGTTCATAACAAGTTGAGGACTTTGGGAGAGCAAATAGTGTCCTGAGGTACCGTGTGTCTAAGACCTCGGATCAAATCTGATCTAGAGCAAATAAGTGGACAAATGAAGGTATAATCCTGGAATTTCTATGAGCTGAGGGACACTATTAAACTAACAGAAAAATTCACTGTCTAGTGAGGATGTTATCTGATCATACTAAGCACTTCTGGAAATGTCATTCCGTGGATAGCTGCCTGCAGTACTGCTGTTCCTCATTGTGGAATCCTTTATCTTGGGATACAAAATGGATAGCAGACACTCGTTAATGAAACCTTGCAGTGTTCCCGTGGGGTTTTCAAGGTTTTTATCAATTGTGAACCTGATAAAAAGCATTAAAATGTGCAAGGGTCACACTGTGAGTCTGTAACAGAGGTCAGTGTAGGACCCTGGACTCTCTGTGCCGTTGTGGGGTGTAACAGAGCTTCCGTAGAGTCTGTCTGGCCCGAAGTGGGGTGGAAGCTCAGGAGAGGAGGAAGATGTGTTAGAGGTTGTGAAGAAACGCTGAAGACAGACACTGAATCTGATCTCTTGCAGCTTGTTTGTCTTATGCACAAGTGTCAGAAATCCCAGAAAATAAGGCTGGAAGGGATTTCAGGAGATCCTGTCCGCCGGCCCCAGGAGAGGGGAGGAAGCTCATTGTACCTGAACCTCGCCTGACCCGAGAGCTCTGCCGCAGACGGGTTTGAGATAGGCTGGCACAGGCAGTTATCTCGCTGGGCCATCAGTTCCAGCGTGTAACTGCCCGTGCCAAGAGACGACTTTTTCCAGTGGTTAACCCAAACATCTTCTGCTGTAGATTAAGACATTTCTTTCTCAGCCTCTAGTGGCTATGGAGAGAGGTTTTATTCTTGCCTTAGAGTGACCTTTTGTGTGGTGGCTGGCTGCCGCGGTGTTGCTGTGGGCTTGCTGAAGCAGGTACCGCTCGTGCCAGTAGCCTGGCCTGAGGCTTTCCCCTGGCCCTGAAGCAGTAAAAAGGGCAGTTCAAACCTTTATGCATGCGTGCTGTTTGCTGTGTAAAACTATTCTGCTGTACATTTCTGGTAGTTAGGAGTTACTAATTTACCTGTAAGCTATTTTTACTTCCTTTTAAAGCAAACAGCTCCCCCCCACCCCAAACACCTGCGCCCAACCCTCCTTCCAGTTATTCCTGGTTTCTTACAAAGAGTTTTGTAATGGGTCTCTCCTGCAAAGCCTCCCCTCTCTAGTGATACCCACAGTGCTTAAACTAGGCTAGAATGGATGTATGACTCCAAATACTTAATGAACCGTAACCTTAAGAATGGTAGGAAGCTTTAGGTCCTAACCCACCTCTGTGGGTCAAAATGATGTGTTTGCTGGCTCTGCTTTGAGTATATTTTAATGACGAAGGAAGAATTTAAGAATACAGTTTGTGACTTCAGTGCAGTCAGACCCAGATATTACTCAGCCCTGGGTCACAACACGCTCTCTCTCAGGAGGTCTGACCTATGTGGTTGGAGGAAGCCGATCGACAGATTACCCAGAGCGAGACAGTTGTGCACTTTGGTCCGACAAACCACCGTGGTGGAAGTCAATAGTGCTGGAAGACCCATACGGAACAGCGAGTACTTTCCCTCCGTGCTGAGGCGGGAGGTGTGCTGGGCTGGGAGCTCAGCCCGGTGCCTGTGCCTCGTGCCTCTGGGAGAGGCGATTTCTTGCAGCTGCTTTTCGTGTAATCCCATCGTTCCTGTTTTCCGGCCACGTATATGAGAAATGCTTTAAACGACATTTATTTTTCTGGTCATTAAGAAAATGCAAAGCAGCTTCTTCAGTTGTCTTGTCATCTTGAACTCACTTTCAAAATGCTGTAATCAAGTAGTTTCTTTATGACAGTCCAAAGAAAAGGTCACTGTTCCAAGGAATGGGGTGGGAGCCTTAGTGTGGAAGGAGATGACACCAAAAGCCTTGATTGCCTCCTTGAGATTCAAAATGCAGCATTCTGCAAAGAAGGTGGCCAAGAAATTTGAAGGCTTGTCTGGAGGTTGTGAAAGCAATGAACTGGCTGGTTTTGGCTGTCTGGCTCTTGTACAGGTTGAGTGGCAGCTGGTGAGGAATTACAGGCAGGATTTGCAACCAAGGAACGTGTTGCTGAACAGGCACATCACCCAGTCCATGGGTGGAATCTCACAGTCTGTCCTTCTGGAATACTTTAAGATACATCTCAAGAATTGTGGAATGGAACTGCAGGTATCAGTTGTTCCTTACAGATCCCGGGTGATCGCAGTCTTTGGCAAGAGGAGAACCTTGTGAAGGGGACAACCCTCCTTGCCAAGACCCGATGACAACAGATTGCAGAGGCTGAGAACTGGCAAACAAACCGCCTCTAAGTTACACTAGTTACGAGAACATCATTGTCTGAGACATTCTGAAGTATAGGTTGTTCCAGCTTTAGATTCCTGTGCATGCTAATTTGTAGAAGCCTCCTTCTAGCAGAGTCTACCATCTAATTTCCTTTTGCAGCAGGTATTCTGCTGCAGGCTACCTCTCATTCCCAACCAAAAAATCCTAGCAATGATGTAATAGTCATTGGCCTTGCCTGTGGCCTGTGAAATTGTCTATTAGAAGGAGTTCCCCCAATCTTTATTTCAGCTTCATTTTAAAATTTGTTTTTATGCACATCATTTTTAAAAAAGACAAGAACAACTGTGTGGAAAATCTGCTTTTCAGTGTCATTCTGAAATTGTTGTTGATTTGCTGTTGTCTTTGCTTGGATTCCATATTATTTAGTAAATGAGTGTTACATATCTAGACACTGTCTTGCCAAAGTTATAGGGATTTCTGTAGATCAGAAGGGTTTGTTGATAAGGTGATGTGCAGGACAGAAGATATTTGTGGAGAAGAAGCCTATAGAAAGGAAGAAATTCAGTTAACAAAAGTCCAACCCAGTGGATGTGGATAAATAAAAAAGTAGAAAAGGTTCTGGGGCCTAGGAGAAGAAGAAGTATGAACTTCATTCATCTTCTCCAAAGCCTGCACTATTCTGTGTTCAGGAGACCATGATTTGATGGCAGAGGACAGTATTTTGATATGTATTAGTGTGTGGCAAAAGAAAAAAAAAAGCCAAAAGAAGATAGTTTTTGACAAAAGCCTTTCCCCAGCTTGCACCTCACCAGTGTATTTATATACCACCTGATATTTGTTTAAATTTTTTACCCATTTTGGGAATTCTTAAACAGTTTTGGGCGGATTTTGAATGTAAAAATTCTTCGTGTCCCCAAAAGTCTGTCTCTGAGTAAAAATTGTGGCGTTCCCACTGCTGGATGTGGTCAGTGGCACTCAGGGCAGGGAGAAGCAGAAAAGAAGTGCTCATCTCAGAGAATCCCATGTGCTTGCTTTCAAAAGAAGCAGCGGAGTAACTGGGGTTTGAAAATGAAGGTGCACTACTAGGAGATTTGCTCAGTCCTTTGTTTTGTACTCCTGACACTTTACATGGGCTTAAACTCTGCTCATAAACGTGATTGAGCTGTTACTTCTAACCTTCTTGCCTTGATATAGAGATCTATATAAAGATATTTTCATAACCTTCAAAGCGGTGTGCAGGTCTCTGACCCCCGTAGGTTCGTACGGAAGGCTGTGCAGGGAGCACCCCGAGAGCCGCAGCACTGTGCGAGGAGGAGCCGTGTGTCCTCTCCTGAGAACTGTAATCTGGGAATTTTTTTCTTAAAATTATCACTAAATGCCTACGTGATCATGACAACAGGCTTTGCCCATTTTCTGGACTTCCTGACCAACAGAATGGAGATGCCATCACCTTTTGGGTCATGGAAATGCTTGGCTAACAAGGACTCTCGAGTGGTTTGCGGAGGGAAGCTTATTACAAGGTCTGAACACCATTGAATGGCAGTTTGGAAATAGATCTATTTTTATGAGCTTCATGGTGCTTTCAAAGAGGGTTTGTGAACTGAGGAAACACCACCTCATAATGCTGTCGCTGACCTTAGCTAATACCTTTTTAATCTTCTCAGTGATAGGCATATTTGTTAATTTAGCCTTTTCAGCCTCCTCCATTCCTCACCAACAGGGAAGCAGGTAAGTATTCCTATCCACATTTTATGCTTTAGCAAATGCAGTATTTAATAATTTTTTCCTAGCAAATTGCTAGAGGAATTAGAGAGGGAACTTAAGCATCCTGTGCCTGTAACCCCATTAGCAGTTTCCCCTAGGAGTATCAAGTCCACAAGTGCATGGATCTGTACTTTGCATATAATTCTCACTCAGCTCAATATATTTTCTGTTTACCCATGTGCAGACTGGAAATAATGATAATGCCAACCTGTCAGGCATTATCTGAAGCATACAGTTGTATGAAAAATGCTAATTGTTGAAGCCGAAAGCCTTGCTGATTGAACGTTGTTCCAGGCTGTGTTGGGAAACACGAGCAGATACAGCAGGGTGGTTGTGGTGGCTCATTTGCAAGGGCATCTCAAAGGAAGACGCCACATTTTGCATGGCCTGCTGATGTTCCTGGACTGTTCCTGTGCTTGTGCGTTTGTAATTGTCCTTTGTTTTCGGTACCATCCACAGAGTCCCCCCCGGAGAGGTGTGGGCAGAGGCGCAGCATGCCCAGCGGGGTCACGGAGAAGAACCCCACCATGGAGCCTGCTGCCACGACGCCCTTCCGGGTCACGGTAAGTGTCTCGCCCCATCTTGATGATCGTTATGGCATCTGAATGGCTATGATGGGGTTTTGCCAGAAGGGAGGGGAACTCGCTCATCCAGAGAGAAGAGGTGTATGTGCAAATATGGGATTACTTATTTTTAAGTAAATGTATTGTTGTTAGATACTGTTAGCAGCAAGCAACTGTAAAGTATTTCTTGGTAAAGCAGCAAGATTTGAATTTGAATCCGAAGCAGGTTTGGGTAAGTTGTTTCACATGGGAGACTTTCCTGGTGAGGTTTGCTTTGTGAATCTGAGGGCAGTGCAGTATATTCACAGATGTATTTACTGGGCTGCAACTGTGCAGTACATCCTCGTACTCCTACAGAAGAGAAAATCTTCTGTAGAAAAGCCTGTCATTAACTGACAGAAAAACTGCCAAGCGGGTGATTCCCCAGAGCCTGTATCCTCTCCCAGCAGGAGCCTAGAGGAGCCATTGACAGTTTTCCATTTCTTCAATCCTTTTGCTTTGAGATGCTCTGCTACTATCACTGTTTTGTTGTGATAGCACTATGTAAAGAACAGGAAGTCATTTGGGAGTGGAAACAGAGCGGCACCACTAACATGAGTAACAGTGATACCAAAATCAAACAGGACCAAGAAGTTCTTTTTATTCCATGGGGAAGGTCAATAATACGTCCATTTTATAGAAGGGAGCTGAAGACCCAAAGAAGTCAGAGCTAGGGGTTAACCGAGGGGTCTGTCGGTGCTGAGCCCTAGCTCTGTGATGCTGCAGACGATAGAGTAGCTGCCAACAGTTTCACTGCAGTACGAGAGAGGTAATGAGTCGAACCACAGGACTCCCTCTCCCTACCCTCTCTGCACTCCTGCCAGATCAGATGTTTGGGCTGGCTCATAGCTTTAGAAGATAGTCCCTGTCCCACCCTGGAGATCAGTTCTGGAGGAGTCTTTGTTGCTTCTTGAGTTAGAGTGTGCACAGTGGTATTTACCACTGCCTCCCCACTGGTATAAGCCACCTCTCTAACATCCCACAGATATCAGGCAGACTTCTAGAGTGGATCACAGTCGTTTTTACCACAAGGACTGTGTTATCCAATGAACAATATCAAAACCAAGTAGTTATTTAGTTTAGGAGTACACTTCGCTGACAAATAGAAGCACAATGGTGGGATCAAAATAAATATTTTTTTGAAAGTGGGCAATAAACATGCAGCGGAGAGTAGCTGGTTTTAGTTTTCAAATGTATCATCAGCCTGGATACGCCTATAGTTAGTGCAGTAGCACCTTGGGAGGCTGGGGCTTTGTAATCAGCTGCAGTTACCGAGGCCTTTTAGGTAACATTTGGGGTAACCTCCAGTAACAGTAAGACAGAAATCTACTTAGAGATTTTTAAAAGTAAGTACAAGCATAAAGTATACACAGCTGGAGATGGATGCACCCAGTATGAGCGGTAGCCAAGGCCATCAGAAGGTTCTATTTTTGAGAGGAAAATGTCTGATAGATGTGGATAAGAAGTTTGCACACAGGTGTTTTTATTCAGAGAAGAGGCAAATAGTGTTGGACCTGGTTTTCTCAATGTATGTTTACAGGGTTTCTTTGCAGACCACACCTACTTTACAGGCTCAGCTGCTTCATAACAAACCTAGATAGGTAGAACCAGAATTGCAAAGGAAAGACAATGGTGCAATCTGAAAAAAATCTGAGCACACCCAGTTCACCTGAGAACATTCGCAGGGACAAATGAATCATTCATAGCAGTTTGTCTAAGTAGTTTATTTTAGTTCTGTAACTTGTAAGTTTGTGAGTGCAGAACATGCTCTGTGGAGCTATATTCTGTAGCCTTTATATGCAAACGTGGTGAATATATGAGAGCGTGTTTTTTGGAGCTGCCCTATTTGCTAAATGAAATGGGAAGAAGTGATGAAAACAGCGAGTGGATGGCAGGAGAGGAGTTCTGTTCTGAAGGAGCGTGTGCAGTATGTGCCAAACACTGAAGGCAATGAAACAGAACAACAGTGGAGTGTGAGATGTCTTTAAGCATTCGCTGTAGGGGCATGCTTGGTTTTCTCTTTCTGGAGTTGATGAAAGTTGTTCTCCTAACAGCTCCCTGTTCCAACAGGTCAGAACGCAGCGGGATCATCTTTCGGTCTGATCCCCCGTGTGGCGTCACCTTTTTGCTAAGCAAGGTGCATCTTGTTTCAATGCCAAGAGGGAAACTAATTTTTTTCTCTAACCGCCTTGCTCCACAAGCCGTATGCCCTCTGTCTGAATTGATTATCAGTTACAAATGCTTTAAAACTCTGAGCCTGGCAGACAGAAACACAGTAAAGCTAACTGAATAGGCATGCTTTTGCTTTGTGCCTTTTGTTTATCAGAATCTATCTATCTCAGTAAATTAGTATCTTTGAACCTTAAACAATGTACTACTTGTTGATGAAAAAGGCAAAGAATGATGGCAAAATCAGGATTCTTCACAAAACAGAGGATTTGGGACTGTTTTTCTTAGTGTACTTGTGTAGTCAGTGAAAATAAAATGCTGTTTATTCCTTTTCCAATAGCATATATCCTGCTTTATGTTTTTAGAGAAGTTGTTCCTCTCTTTAGGCAGGTTACCTCTTGTTAGTGCAACAGCCTATATAGATGTGGTTGATTGCTTTGACTGGCTCCGTTATTCAGTATGGATTAAATAAGGGCAGTCATCACATGGAGAATACAGAGCATTTTTCTTCTCTGAGTTACAATCCACTGCCATCTCATTTCTGTTCCTTCTCAGCCCTCCAAATGTTATTGCCATTAATACGAATGGCTTCATTACATACATAGTTTTTATGGCTGCCCAGATTTCAGCAGATGTCTGACTTAAGAAATATATTCTCCCTCACCTTCCTTCATTAACCAGAGGAACATTAGCAGTCAGTCCACTCCAGCCACTGGGAATAGTAATTAGTGCTTTAGTTTAGTGGTAATGGGATTATTACTTTTGAGCCTGCTGCTGTAGGTTTTGATGTTGTAAGCTTTTCATATTTTACAGCTGATTGTTCTTCCCTGACATCTCCATCCTTCTGCTGTTGAGTCTCCAAGGGACTAGTAAGCTCAGGAGCCATTGGATTCAGCTTTTTTTGACAGTGCTGCACTCCCAGTTGCTTGCTTTTGTTTGAAATCCAAAGCAAACTAGGGTGGAAGTGCTCCCTTCCCATATAGGAGTTTGTCAGGCAAGTTACAGTTAATTGGGCATTATGGGTTTTGTAGCAACTTTGGAAAACAATAGCTCATGCTATTTTTTTGAGTTATAGAATATAACCTTGAAAATCAAGCCTGGAGTTTTCTATAGCTCAATATGTGAACTAGCTGTCCTTCTTCCTTCTATTAAAATAAATTTTTAATAGAGCTGCTTAAACATGAAATATTCTTCCCTAGTCCTAGTTAATCTCATGTTGTAAAATTATTATTTTCCATGTAAACCCACCTCACTTAACTTCTGTGACATCAGAGCTTTGTGTGGTTGGATGTAGTCTAATGAATCCAAGTCTCTAATCCAAGTGACATTCATCTGATGTCCCTGATTCTGGATCTGCTCTGAGCACCAAGTTCAGTATTCAGTTTTTAGTCTATGTCTGGTTGGAAAACCATGAACGTACTTCACATTGCCAGCTACACAGCACTTTGTGTGAAACCTTTCTGACTGCTGCATCGGAGCCTAGGAACAGTAGATTTGGTGCATGTCAGTACGAAATTTAAATATAAACAGGGAAATTCTGGTCCTAATGACTTTATTACATCTGATACACTCATAGAAGAGCCTGACTGTCCTCACGCACGTGTTTGCAGGACACATCTTCAGAGTTAAATGGTCTTGTCGGAATCCTTCCTATTTGTCATGATTCTGCCCCTTGAATTGAGAGACCTAATTAACAAGTGCTTCAAGAAAAGTCAATATCTAAGGATAGAAAGACAGAATGCTTGACTTAGCATGAGATGTCAGTTAAAAAGTTGCCTTCTTAGGTAGTGACCTAGACTTGTCTCCACTGAGAGTGGGTAATTGGCAGCAGCTGATAATGCTCAAGAGCTGTAGACACCAATGTAACCGAGGGCAAATGCTGAACCCTTCTCCATGCCCAAGGGGAAGTGAGCACAAGGCTTGCTTTTGACTGACATTTACCTGTTAGGACAATAGAGAGAAGCATTTAGCCTCTGTGCATTGCATCCAAATAGCTGAAGTTGTGAGATGGGTTAAACCTGAAATTTGTGTTGTATTTTATCAAACGCAGGGACCAAAAGATGAGAAACTCTGATGGGTACTAATTAAATCCTCTAGCTCTGCCCCCCTCTCAGGGAAATCGTGAGCAAAGGTGGCATTGCTGAGACTTGCTGTGTGATGACTTCTCTCCCGTCTCATTAGAGTACTGCCATCTATTGACTGCCTTTATTAGAGCCTGATTTATGTAGTTCTCTGCCACTGGCCAAGGCCAAGTCAAAGTCCAAATTGTCAAAGAACTTGTGCATAAGGGTTGGACTAAGTGACTGGATCAAGAAACCAGAAGCATTTCTTGCTGTTCACTTCACTGACTGTGTAAGAAGCCTCCTTCCAAATACAGTGAATTAATACTACGTGTGTAGTCTGAATTTGAAGTAGTCTGAGTTTGAAGATGGCTCTTTGTCTTTCTTGTAGAGCTGTGGCTCATTGTGAGTCAGGATGACGAGTATCATCTCCTCGTTGTCTGATGTTCCTTCCTCATCTGCTTGTTGCCTGTTGTTCTGCGCTTTGAGCGGGGTGGCTTGGAGCAGGAGCTGTCCTTCATGGTTCGTTTGCTATTGCTCTGCCTTTCAGGCCCTTCAATAATGAAGCATTTATGGTCACAAAGAAATATGAAATCTTTCTAGGTTTTAGCTCTTTTTCTGCTTGTAATGTAAACTTGTTTTCCAGCAATTTTTCTGCCTGTTTGGGTTGGGTACACAGCTGAATTTACAGTGATACATTATAAGCTACTCTTATGGCATTCCTCCATCTGTCCTGTTTTTAATCCTTGATAAATGAAGTATTAAATACTAATGGCATACCAGCAAATGGAAACTCCTGGAGAGATGAAAGTGAGTAACCCTTCTACCATTCCTCTTCACTGAACATAATCCAAAATAATGGGGTCCAGGTTCAAGCTGCTGTGGACGAGATATTGAAGGATTTTTTTCTCCCAAGTTTTTGCCTGTGCGTAATATACACTATTTACCATTTTGTTTTATTTTTTTTTCAAAAACAGTTATGTAAATTATATTATGATAGTTTGATTTTGGAGAATTTATCTTCCTGTGTTATGTGAAGAGCTGAATGGTGCTTCCCTCGGCAAGATCACCCCATCTTTAATTGAAATGTAATTGTTTACTAAACCATTCCAACTAGAAGGGAAAATTACTATCATTTTGGTCTGTGGCTGCATACATTAAAGTACCCCTCTTACAGGGACAGAATTTAAGGAGAATAGGAACATTATCACAGATGATATATAAACAGAAAGCTATTATCATTAAACTGTCAACTGCAACTGAATTTGGATAACCAGTGTTAGTGGCAGCAAGAAATATGTAAATTACTTTGAGAATGTATCTGTCAATTCAGTCACAGTTTGTGGAACAGGACATGCTTGGAAGCCTTGGGTTTCTGAGCATTTTAGGCACTGGAAGAAAAAAGAGGTCATTTTGAGCCTTTGCAGTTATTTCTAGGCTCACTGGTACTGTTTTGCAAAAATTAGGAGTGCTAACCTGACTGTCAGATTCTTTTTTTTCAGGTACAGCAACAGCATGCAGTATTTGTACTCTGAAAGCATCTTTTGTTGGTGGATTTCCAGGCTCTCAGCAAAGGTGGCTGCTTATTAGCACCCTCGTTTTACAGCTGGGAAAACTGAAGTAGGGAAAAGTGAACTAACTTAGATGTGATCATGCAGCAAAGCCAGGAAATACGTCCTGAGCTGAATTTCTTAATTTCTAATTCCCAGTCTTGGTGTTAACCACTAACTAAGCTACTCCTAATTACTTCTCTGAAATCCTCCTTCAGTTTCAAGAGAATTAAATATTCTCCTCAAACTTGATGCTGTCATGTGAAAATGAGTAAATGGTTTTCCGGATTCCCCAATCATTGTTCCCAGGCCAGACATGTCTGGCTTGCTTTCTCTGCCAGCACCCCATGTTGTCAAATTTCCAATTGCTTGTTACTAAAATCAGAGCCCTCTGTCTTATTTGTGTAAGTCAGCTGTTAACGTAAATCTCTGGGTGCTTTTGCTCTTCAATTTTAGCATGTACTTTATGAGACATAGGATAAATTCTAGTTAAGGCATGAAAGATTTTGTTTTAAAAAAAGGGAATCTTTTTCCATACTCAGTGCTACCTAGCACAGAAACTGGAAAATGGAACTGTTTGTAAATAGGATATGTTTAACTATTTGAATCTGACCTTGTGTACTGAAAAATTTCTAAGTAAACTTGGAGTTTCCAGCTGGGGAGTACTGGGAGACAGCATGGTTGAAGATACGAGGGATTGTCAGATTGCAGCACAGAGCTGCGGTTCAAACCGCTGTGGATTTATTATGTGCATCAAGCAGGAGACAGGAATGACAGGATAAAAGACATGGTGCTATGACCTGCTTCACTGAAAAGGACTCAGCAAGGCAGGGTATGGATTTTTTTTCCTTTTTGAACTGTGTACGTTCCAGGGAGGTCTCGTTTTCAGAGTCTGCAGCTGTCTAAAGGACAGTTTTGCAGAAAGGAAGAGGCAGAAGGTCTCATCAACAGCTTAATTCACACACTGAAGCCACTATTCTTTAAAAGTATTAGTAATCCTGTTTTAGTTTTTGTGGGATGGAGCATGGTTTTGGTCTGCTTTTGATTGCTATCAAACTGACGTGGTTGGAGAGCAAAGCCCTCTGTTCCACAGGGTCTGTAGGGACAGCAGCAAGGCTGGCTCTGCTGTGTGGCGGTAAGGAGGGGACGGAAGATGACCTGGCATTGTGAGCGTCTGTTGAATGCTTTGTAGAAGAAGAATTAATAGAGCTTGGTCAGCCTCTAAAGGGTAAGGATCCACACAGCGCGCAGTCAGACCTGCTTATTTAATTTGCAGTGATGGCAGCTTCCAGCAAGAGGGAAATGGCCATGAATCACTAAATTGCTGTGCCCCTTCCGCCACTGAAACATATTCAGGACTAGGGGAGAAATGCACATTTTTGCTTCCTATGTTAGGCCCAGGCAGTGGATTAACAGGGGAGCTTATGTTTCTAGGGAAAATAAAATCAAATACTGTGTAGTTCCCAGGTGAGAAAGGGGAAACCCAACATTCTGGCAAGTTGTCTGGCTCTGCAGTGGGTGTAAGTGAGCACAGTTCCATTGATTTCATGTAGCTATTCCAAATGTTTACACTTTCTCATCTTGTGAGGACAGCTGGACCCACTCCTGTGGGGTACGTGAAACCCGGTGGCATTCAGAGAGGTGTCGTTCAGGGTCCAAAGGAGGCCAACGGCAGAACATCCTCGGGGCTGTGACACAAGATCATGTCCTTGTGCCAGGAGAGAGACTGGAGACAGGGAAGGAGTGAGGGAGCAGCTCCAAGCCCCATCTTCCTGGGAAGGCTGAGCAAGCTTTGGTGGGAGAAACCTTGGTGTTCTCCGGATTTCTGGACTCTTCTCTTTAGATCGCTCCATTCCTCCGCTCCTGTAGAAGCAGTGGTGTAGCCAGATGAGAAATACCAACAGCTCCTCTATGTTTTCATGGAGAGAGCCCACAGGAGGAATATTTAAAATTTAGGCTGTAAGTTGGGCTAATAGGAAATGCTAATTCACATTTCATTCTTTTGATCAGTGTATATTGAAGGATAATTACAGCGATAGTACTTGGCACTTCTGTAGCACCTTTCATCTGAGGCTGTTTAAGTGTTCTGCCAGTCTGAGTGAATTCAAGCTTGCAGTCACTGTGGGGTTGCAATTTATCATAATGCCTTAAAATAAATGGGGACATGAAGGCACGGAGAGATTATGTGACTTTCCCCATCTTTCATAATCTGTGTAAAAGTGTTAGGCTTGCGTAGTAGTGCTGCTGGTCATCTTATAAAGAACAAGAACAACACAAGGCATCATTTAAAATGGTGAAAATGATTAAAGCTGTCCAAATGACTGGCCTTTACTATCTAAAACTTGTTTGGCATTATTTGGTGGCAATTTCACAATTTAATGTATGGTCCGGTGCTGTGTTGTATTTTTATCTGTTTAATTATTTGAATTCCCCCCACAAAGACAATCTCAAACTCTCACTGGATTTTTCAGCAACATACTTGGATTCACATCAGTTCTTTCGAGTCTTCCCTTTCCAAAGGATGATTTGAACAGAAATGGCTGCCTCTTGCTCATTTCAAAACTACTACACGAAAAAATGTGGTAGTATTTCAAACTCTTCCCTGGAAGTCCAAATGCAAACACCCTGTACTAATTAATAGGCTGCAGGGAGACAAATCAATCTGACTAGTTTCATTTCTGTGGAAGGAATGAAAGGCAGCAAGTAAACAAACAAAAGCTTTAATTTGTTTAAAACCCTAGGCACTGAAAAAATCTCAGATTGCTGGTGGCACAGAGAAAAGACGACCATTAAAATATACAACTTGACAGTGTCCCTTCAATTTGTTTCTGGGTCACAGATAAAGAATTGTACTGCAGATGTAGAAGGTAGGATAATAAACACATTCCATTCTCCCGCTTTCAATAGCACTGATATTGTGCTTTCAGAAAACAAGTCAAATTGCATAAGGTATGATTTGAATCTCTTAGAGAGCTCCAGGAGAACACGAGCGTCCATTTAATCAGGACCTTCATCTCTGAACTTTTTCCATTTGGGAGTTTGTATTGCTTTAGCTCATGCATATTAGCTATTAACTTTGATATTAAATTGATTGCGGTGGAATTAATAGAAATACGTGTCATTGCCACAGTTAACACTGAATGGTTATCAATAAATTTCTTCCAAATTTTTGCTGAATTTCCGAGACATGTTTTTTGTCACTTAGACTAAACAATTCTCTTAAATAATGGTAACTATGCCATATTTTGAGCCATACTTTCTTGGACTTTCACTGTGATAGGTGGTTCACATGTCATTGGTGTACTTTGGTGAGAACTTTGGGTGCTGTGACAGAGAATCATGTCCGAGATGCTCCATCCCAGCTGGAAGTGATCTCGCCTGTGTTCTTCACCCCTGTGGAGGTGTCTGAACTTTAACAGGCGTGGAAGAGCTGATGGCACTTTCTGTTGAGTAGGGCTGCTAAGTTAGTTCATTTGGAAGTTGTCTTGGAGGTTGCTTCTTCCCGTCCAAATCCCGAAGTGGTGCTGCCTAATGTGAGAATGTTTCTCCAGGTGGTGACACTGTTGTTCCAAACCAAGAAGCAGCAGGTCTGCGGGTCTGGTTCAGATGGTCTCCTGGTGATTACATGGGCTCATGACCCTTGCAGTTGAAGAATTTTTTATTACTGCAGGTCTGTATGTAAACGTACATGTTACGATGACATTGATTTCTAGATACTTTTTTCAAACTTTAGTTACCATGGAAACAGGATTCACTTTCTCCTCCATACTGTCGCTTTTCCTCAGCACTGCACTCTGATAAGGAATAGACTGTATCTGTCCTCCCCACCCTCTTTTTTTCCTGGTGAACAGTGATGGTCGTGGCTCAGGCATCAAGGAGAATTTGAGAGAGTGATGATCCAAGCTATACTGCTTTTCCCGAGGTATTCAGGTATTCCTGGGCCTGGTCCTCTGCCAGCAATTTTCCTGTCTTTGTCTTCCTCCGTAATTACTGTGGATCATATCTTACCTGCAACATTCTTCAAAGCACTGAGGAAATTAGCTCCAGAACTAATCATGTCTTTATTTCCTCAACCGCTCTGTGTAGTTACCTACACTGTGCTGCAGAATGTGATTCACAGAGATCAGCATAACCTGCCTCTGCCTGCCCTTGTCTCCTCCCTTCGTTCCTGCCACTTGCAAGATCATATCCACGTGTTTCCCATGCTGTGACAGTCTGGCCTGATTATAGTAAACGATCAAGTTCCCATGCCTTCTTCGCAGCTGGTGGGAGATTTGCGCGCAGGTGGGGTAAGGAAAGGTGCAGCCCAGGTCTGTGTTCATCTGTTTCATGCAGATGTTGCAGGAGTGGATGGAATCTTGGATTAGTTTTCTTTCAGTACTAATCTTACTTAGCAGTTGGTTACTTTAATACTGAGACCAGAGATGACCATGTCTTTAGACATGCTTGGGAAATAGGGGTGTGGTGTGGAACAAGACGGGAACTCAGCATGTAGTGCTCCCCCATATCCCTACGTCCGTCAGCTTCTGAGCACTGCGGTCACTTAGAAGAAGAGGGTCAAAAAGGCATCCATAGACCTTGCTTGGTGTTTTGTACCTGCCTGTCAAATGTACATGTCTGTAAAGATTTACAAATAGTAATTCAAGTTTTGCTAATATTAGAGGAGGATCCCTTCATAGGAAACAGGGAAACTGGAAAGTTGCACAACTGGCACGGCAACTGGCTCTAACTGGGGGACAGCACGCAGGCCATGCCTGCCTCCCGCCTTCGGACTGACTTCAAATGACGCCTTCCTTGATAATTAGCAAGTGAGTCAAAAACAGTTGAGGAATGAATGAATAAGACTTAAATATGCCTGACAGAATTGAAATTTCCTGCTGGGTGACAAAATTCCTCTTTAAAGATAGTAAATCCACTGCTACTAATTAGGCAAGAAATAATCACTGCTAAGACCCAAAAATAGGATCTGCCACTTGCAATGTCTGTCTTATTATTTTGCAGAGGCATAAAACAGCAATGAACTCTATTTTTGCCTCCAGTTCTTGAAGGATGTTCGTTTTGGGTTGTATCTTTGGCAAACTTTCAAGTTGAGTGTCCTAGGAAACGTAGTTGTCCACTGTGTAGTTTGTTGCTACCTCACATCACGTTCTTCGCCACCTTGGCCCAAAGACCAGACACAGGTACAAGCCTAGGAGGAAAAGGAACAGAGTAAAGGTGGAGAAAAACAGCAGGGAATGGCTTTGCATTGTTTTTCATTCCAATTTAAATTGTTGATTGAATATCTGTGATTTCATCTGAGAAGGAAAAGCTCATGGGCCCTTTTTGTGTTTATTTTGCATAGAGGGAGCAGGTAGAGACCTCACTTCCAGTGTCCAGGTGGAAGCGTGTGTAGTTCTAGCCTCCCGTTTCTCTTTTAATTAGGAGGGGACTTTGAGATTTTGAGAACTATTTTACAGATTTATAAAACCACCTAAAGTTCTTGATTTTTTGGTGGTATAATTTCAAGTAGAAAGATTTCTTCAACCCCATCCTAAGGATTATTGTCTGTTACAGCCCTAAGCTTCCTTAATCAAAAAATTGTCTGATTGGTATGTCATGAAGGACAGAAAAACTGCTGAAAGCAAGGCTGGTACATTCCTGCAAGTATCGTATGTGTGTTATATTTATCCCTTCATTGTAATTTTTCTCCTTTTTTTCAAAGCTGTAAGCAGAATGCGAATCAGACTGAAATACTAATTTTCGTAAATTTTGGTGTTTGGACAAATGAGCTTCATCTGAAGTATTTTCACAATGTCTGGAAATTAAGCTGTCTAGAAAGGTAGATAGGGAAAAATGCAAGACTGATGTATTATCTGAATTATAGTAGGTATTCACCGTACCTTTACAAAAGTTAACATTTTTGTTTGATTGCAGCTGTAATTATTGCTGAATACAAATGTTCCAATTTAAGCTTCAGAAATGTGGTGAAAGTCTTTGGAGCCAAGAGCATCTGCCTGAAACATGAGTTTCATATTTGAATGAGTAACTTTTACTGCAAAATTACACAATGAATCCCTGCATTCAAAGGATAATAATAATTTTTTATTCTAAACATACCATCTACCAACTGCTTTTCGAAATTTATTGGCCTAGCAGCTGGTTTTGTAGAATAAGTGTTATTAAAAGCACACAGGATTTGTCAATGAAAATGCAACGACTTGATGTTGATACCTTTCTGTAGACTTCGAGTTGGTCATCAATATCGTGGAAAATGGGGTTATCTCTTCCAGTATTCGCTCTGCTCTGAAGGTTTCGGATGGAAGCGAGTAGGAAGATGCCTGATGACTAGATACAACTCGACATCCGCATGCTGCTCCGGGGCCGTAAATCAAAAGGGGGAACACACGTATAAAACAGTCATGAAACAGTTTGCTCTTATCATATAGCAAAGTGGACTTTAAAAGAGAACATTAATGTAAACAGATTTATGGAGATGGTTTTCTCATCCCCCCGGTGTGTTTATTGCTCATCTTGGAGAGCTCTGGTACCTGTTTTTAGATGAGGCAATGTATTGGAACGGTTAGACCGCTGGCATGGGAGTGAAGCATTGTTGGGCAGTAATCCTGGCTTTGCAGCTTAGCTGCTGTATAGTCAGTGTAGCAAATCACTCCAACACCTCTACTTTCAAACTCATTTCCTCTGTGACCTGCCAAAAGAATCTGTTTTGACAGTATTTTCTACCTGCTGTCCCACCTCTACCTGTGCTCCCTCATTGCTCCCCTTCTCAGACAGTAAGCTTGTTGAAGTATGGATCTTCCTATGGACTGTCTTTTAAGAGGCATATTCTCATTTCTGATATTCTAAAAGAATTAAGTTAATCTGCTTTATGTGAAAATACACCTTTTTTTTCCTGAAATCGAAGGGCAGATTGGTTTATCCCAATTATTCACATGCAGGTTATGTACTGAGCCCAATGGTCATTTACCCACTGAAGTTCCACCCCACAGTAACAGTTCCAAAGTGCAGCTCTCAAAAGCTCCTGGGCTTGCTAGACCATGGCAAAAGCACCAGAGGGCTGTGGACCAGGATGGCTATGGCCATATGCCAAGCACGGAACTGCTTATCACAGCAAGCAGGACCCTTTAAGCAGCTATATGCCAGTACCTTCTCACAGGCTGGAAGTCTTAAGAACCTGCGGGTGTTTTCCCTTGGATGCCTTCTATAACAAGTCAGAGTGACAGAAACGATCAGTCTTTGCAGAGTTTGGCTGTTTTTCATGCCTGAATGGGATCACCAGGCACCCAAATATACGTACTACCGTGTCCTATAAAGTCTTTATCTTCATTTAAATCACAACTACATTTTAAAAGCAGGATGAATGTAATGATTCACAGCTGATATTGAGTGTTTTAAGTCATTATTATGCTACAAAAAGTATTGTGAAAGTTTAAATTTATAGGAGTGTGAATAATTTTCTGTCATCTGGGGATTATCCCTTTTAATCTAAAAGGCACTCATTCTCTCCCTATCTGAGGTTTCAAAAATATTTGCCTGATTGGAATATGTTGCTCTCCGTTGTAAAATAAATCTCCTGCATGTACAGTGTAGGGAAGACTGTAAATGTGGAACTTGCTACATTTATTGAAAGTCAAATACTTAAAACTATATCATAAATAAATGAAGTCTCGGAACTCATAGGGTATGTTTTCAAAAGCTGAGCTATAGTTTAGCTGTGCATCTCCTGGATTTGGAGTTTTTGTGCGACA
Source organism: Opisthocomus hoazin (assembly GCF_030867145.1). Lineage (NCBI taxonomy): Eukaryota > Metazoa > Chordata > Aves > Opisthocomiformes > Opisthocomidae > Opisthocomus > Opisthocomus hoazin. The sequence continues at coordinate 16,047,612 of NC_134432.1, forward strand.
TCACTTAAACTCTCATGAGTCTAATCCAGTGAGGATAGTTCTTTAAAAAAAAGCATAGAAAATTGTTGTGGGATTTCTTCAGAGTCTAGAAATTGCTTTCCTACCTGTGGGCTTCTATCTTCCAATGGGTATTTGCTGAAAAACTGGGTGTTTCCCCCAGCAATATGACGGCTGCCAGGTCTGCAGAAGCTGTGCTTTTTGAGAAGCCGTGTCCACAGTGCTTGCAGGCGTATCTGCCGTTCCACCAGTAAGGACGGGCATTTGCTGAGTGCAAGCAAGGTATTAGCACAGCTCATACGGGCTTGCGTGTGAGGTTTTACAGACGCAGACTGCCCGCAGGCTTCCTTTCACAGGTCCGTGGTCTGAACTGCATGAACAAGGGTGTGCATCAGAAAGAAGCCACTAAAATACTGTCTTGGAAATTATTGGAATAGAGCATGGTATATACGGGAGAGTCAGCCATCCTGACTGGCTTTCCGGAGTCAAGATTCAGTTGCTTTAACATGCAGTAAACCAAATTATAATAAACATCTAAGCTTGGAGTTTTTTAGGAAAAACAAATTACTCTCTAAGCCTCAACTAGGGGAGTGAGCGTGTTTTGGTAGCAATACCTTGAGAAGGGACAGTTCATCTCTACTAAAAGGACTCTGGGCTTCCCTGCCCTTTACGTGATGAAGGGAAATGGAGCCTTAACAACCCCTGGCATGTTGTTAGATGTTTTTGGTATTCCCCCCTCCTTCCTGGCTGTATAAAACTCAATCTCCAAAGCTCCAGATAAGACCAGTTTGCTTTAACCATTAAGGTTAAATGCCTTTCTTTTCTCTTTTCATAAATGCTAGTAAGAATGACTCTCTCCTAGAGGCCACAGATGTTGGGATGTTCCCTCAGTTTTTCCTTGATGATCCTTGCTGTGGCTGCATTTGGTTGTTTCTTAAAACCTTACTTGGAGAAATATCTGTCTTTTTATGTTATTCAATTTTACTCTGTGCAGTAACAAGTCCCAAAATACGGATAATGTGGTGCATTTTGTTTGCTTTCTAAGCGACTGTCATAATTACATTAGAAAGCAGGCTGCATGTACAGTATGAATCCTTTTTTTCGTTTAGACACTGCTAGGATCTTCAGGGACTAGCAGAAGGCACTTTCCTTAGTCCTGAGGTTGTCAGGATGTAGTTTTTCCTCTGCTGCAATTACAACCTGCCAGGGTGGTTGTCAGCACTTGGTTTCAACTTCTGTTTGGCAGTGACAGCTTTGTTCTAGGGGACTAAAGATGCTCAAGAACCGAATTTGAGCACAGTCCTCTACAGAGAGAGAGATCAGAGGAAAGCAACACTCAGAGTCTCTTTTCCTGCATTCTGAGGAGAAGCAGAGGCCTGGGATGGCCACAACAAGCCTGGCTGAGCTGGAAAACGGCTCCTGCGAGGTAGTACCTGGTCCAACTTCTGCTCACCTGTGGGAGGGTGGCACTGCCCAGCACTGCACGGGAGGTGCTCTGCTTCTGTCGGGGTTGTTCTCACGAAAGACAAAGAAGTGTTGTGTATGAACAGTTTGTCCTCTGGGACGATTGAGTCCGTTGTGCCAGTTAAATAAGAAAACTGTTTCACCCCATTGAAATTCTTTCCCAGGCTGCATCTTTGCTTGGCTTCATGTAGGCAGTTTTTTTCTCGTCGCTCCTCTCTTTGGGTAAATAACTGTTTTTGTTCTTCAAGGTTACTTGCATTCTACCTGTATCTCTGTTTCTGCATCATTCATCCCTGATTGCTCAATTACCCTTCTCCTACCTTCCTAAGGAATATTTATCTGTCTTGTTTGGGTATGAAATGTTGACAGTGTGATAATTACAGAGCTGTGAACAAATAATCCAGAGTAGTGTGGTTTTGTTTTAATAGGAGAACAAAAGAATCCAAACTGAAGAATCGGGTATCCCTGAATAACAATGGCTGTGGAATTGCAGTTGTTTTCCAGATTCTTCCTGGCCGTTGCGTTTCTTCATTCGGACTCTGTTAACGTACCATGTGCGTTGTGCCTGTGCCATGTGCGTGTTACATGCAGGTCATCAGCGCTAGCTGGAGAGTGCAGAGGCTTCCCGAGTTTTCTATTACTTGCCTTGGCTTGCCTGAAGTTTTTTGGTAGCGCTCTTGGTCAGGGTCTAAGGGTGTGTGCTGGCTGAGGGCGAAAGTTTCAGAGGCTGGAAGAGGAGTCTTTCTCTGGTAGAAAAGACCAGAGTGAAATTCTGCCAAGAAACATGTAGCTGAATATCAGGAAAAATGTCCTGAGAGATGCGCGGCACTGAGAACTGCCAGTCTGTGTAATTCTTTCTCCAGGGCACTGGGAGAAGACCCTGTGACCGAGACATTTTCAACAAGATCAGTAAAATCTTTACAAAAATGGAGCATAAGCAGCAAGCCTTTATTGGCCAGAGGTGCAAAAAGGATGAGATGTTATGTGTTGAAGCTATTGCTTCTTATATCTGTGATTTGCTGATCCTTGCGTGTATTAGATTTGCCATATTCATAATTAACCCTCAGTGCCTCTCATTTGACTTAATTCCAGTTTTCATGACCCAGACAGACCCACACTGTCCCCTTGGTGACCTGTGGGACTTCAGTGCATCTTCATCTGATTTTTCAAATGGACTGAGCTGAGTGTTTCCAATGACACTGCAAATTTGATTAATCTTTTGCCGTAGAAGGGCAGTGTTGCTAAGCAGCACTTACCAACACGAGCTGTTTCTCACATTCCGGGGCTGCTTTATGGCCTGGCTCACAGACATACCCTCTGCTGCGCTCGAGTACTGGATCTCCGTGTTTATTCTTGCACTCCGGATGCCAGAGCACAAGGCTGACCACACTGTGTGGAGCGGGAGGATATGAGGTTTTGTTACCATCTATCACTGGACACGCAATGCTTTTGCAGCTATTTTTACATTCTTTTGGGTTTTATCCTAATTCCAAGACACTTGTGTCTCAGAGGGGCTTTCCTGATCCCGATGGAATTATGTTTTAAGGTAAGATCAGTCAGAGCAATTTGGTGGTTCATGGATGGATGTTACTTGCTCTTCGTCTCGGACGTAAGAGTTCCTTACTTCACCTCATCTGCACGTTTCTTTAGGGGTCGCAGGATGACTGGGAAGGGTCCTGAGATTTAGGAGATAAAATTGAGAAACAGAGGGACTTTTCACCCACTTGAACTGTCATGCCTTCAGCCTCCTCTCAACGGGAGGAGTGGTACGTGTCAGTCTATGTGTGCATTTCTAGGTCCAGAGATAATAAACTGTTTGGTTTTCCTTTTAAGTTCACAACTCTTGTGCTCTGCGGACTTTTGTAGCTATTGCTTGCCTTTGCCCTTTCTCCGGGCTTGCGTATTAGGCCGTTCCTGCAGACTAGAGCAAGCTGGTTTTCGTCATGTGAACAGGCTTTGGGTTTGTTGGTTGATAAACTTGCGAGAACAGAACTTCTGAAGGTTAACTTGGCAAGGATTCTCATAAGTTTGGGGATGTCTCCAAGTTCAGATGGCTGAACTTCAGTCTCCCACCTACCACATGCCCAAGTTCGAAACGGCTCCTATGCAAACAGCTAGCAATGCTCTCTTCGGGGGACTCCGTAGGGGCTGGCTGTTCGGTCACCTCATGAACAGAGCCCTTTATCACATCTGACAGGAGAACTGGATGATAGGAAAACGACTTATAACTTACAAGTTCAAATCAAAAGAGCTGACAGTAATAAATTATATATGAAGTCTTTGAAAGGATACATACACTTACAGGCACATGCCTCTGTACACTGAACAAACACAAAATATTTGATCCATAAAGGTCAGTGCTATACATGAAATTCCCTTCCTTTCTTCTAGCAATGCCAGGAGACCACTCGGTGAATTAGTTCTGTTCTTGGGCTTCCAAGAGACATATTTGATGCCTAAACTCACCCTCTGTGTTTTTGGTCTGTGCACTTCTTACTGTAGTTTAATGCAGTCGTGTTCTACAAAGAGAACAGCAGCGGTGTGCACTTAGGTGTATTTACCTGGTAGCAAACAGTATCAAATGCTGCCCAAAAAAGGTTTCGGTTTTATTGTGAAAGCTAAGGCTAACAGTGGTAATTGTAGAAACAGGTAAACTCGCTCTCTTTTTTTGTACATTTATGGCTATAATAGGATGTTTAGCAATGACAAGGCTCTACCTGGTTCACAAATACAAATATTAATTATCCATTCAGTGGAGCCTCAGTAGAAGAGTGTTTCCATGTACTGTGGAAGAGCAGCATAGATGCTGTGCAAGAGCAGAAAACAAAGCTGATTCCAGAATTAAAGAAGTTTAATATAAAAAAATAAACTAAGATTCTAAAGCCCAGAATAAGGACAGGTCTGGCAGAAAAGATTTGCTCCCAATTTTATACCTATAAGCTTATCCCTGGTGTACTAGAAAAAATGGACACCCGATACGAAACACTGCATTACACATTTATACTCGTGGCAAGTAGTTATTCATGGCAGTTCCATTATTAGGAGTAGTGAAAAAAATTCTGACGTCCTCTCAGGTTCTCTGTAGTTGAGATTTGCTTGAACTGAAACACAAAGACATAGAAGAACTATAAAAATAGCCCCATCTGTTCACTGCTTCCCGTGACAGATCTTTATAGTGTTTATTCTGTGTGGTCTTTGGATAAGAGCACAAGCCAGGACTTCGGTCTCGTCCTCCAGTGTTCTGAGACCAGCGCTCTCCCAGTCCCCGGGGTTCAAACGCTCACCATGCTCCTCACTTTGCCCCACGCGTGTTCAGCCAGCCCCTCTCCCTGTTTTCCTTGCTCGTTGTGCTTAGAGAATACCGAGAGCTGCCAGGACTCTTCCAAAGAAAGCTGCTCTTGATGCATCCAGCTTGATTTATTGATTTTTTTTTTTTTAATTTCATATGTGTTGTGTTTCCATGGTGCTGACTTTTTACTTTTAAAACTTTGTCATGTGTGTTCACTGCGAATGAACAGTAATGGTGTGGGAGTCGGTTCCAGACTTGCACCGTTACTTTAAGTTTAATAAAAAGGAGCTCATGATTTTGTTGTCTGTAATAGACTACTCAGTTTTCCACCCCTCCCTTTTTCTCTCTTCTTTCTGGTTTTCTTGTCATTGGCCCAGGGTGTGTGAAGGCTGGCAGTTCCTGCATCTCAAAGGCACGCAGTTCTAATGTGTTGGCACTTATGCTTTAAAAGTATTAGAATATTAAAACTGTTCAAAGATTATATTATAAGATTATTTCCAGGTTCTAGAGTAATTGGAAATGCCAAAATTGATAAGCAGGAAAAATTCAAATGAGAGTCCCACCTTCCTCCATCTGCGGCAAGATGATGGCATCAGATTTTGGGTTTGCCCAAATACGTAAGAAGAAACAGCCCAAATCACAGCAGACTTAATTGTCCTGTTTTAATTGTGCCCGTCCTGTTTTAGTTTACATAGCAGTGGTTGTGATTAAGCCATGCCTCAAAAGGATTTGTTTGGGTTTTTTCTGCCTTTGTTCTTTGTGTCTTCTTATAACTTCCGTCAGCTCTTCCAATCAGAGCAATTGTCAGAGTCAAAGCTGCAGAAACAAAACAAGAAAAGCAAAGCCCTTGCACTTTAAGAAGTTACATCGCTGCACCGTGCGAGCCCTGGATGTCCTCTTCTTGCTAGGCTAGTTGAGTTCTGTGCCACACTCCTCTGTGGACTTTGATGGATGGCAAATTTCTGTACAACTGTGTCGGTTTGCATGGTGCTATAGTCTTGACCAGAATGGTTGTCTCTACTCTGAAGTCCCTGAATTATCTCCTCTTGCTCAGAAAAAGTTAGGCTGTGCAAGGGATGAATTTATGTAGTTAGTTCCACTGCTTACATTTTAAAGGGTGTTTCATGATTGACTTTATGTCCATGGCCTAAAAGGAAGTTCATATTAGCCAAAGTTTTGCTTCGTTGTGTTCCAGCAATTGCTTTTGGCCTAAACAAAGGCAACTCTGTAATAAATGAAGCAGAAGTGTTATGCTCATATGTGCAAATTTTGCATTAGTTCTCAACGAGCTAACACGTCTACATCTCGCAGTGCGGCACAGTGAAAGAACAAGACGTCGTGCAAGCAGCGCAGCCACGCTCCGTCCCGGCTGGCGGCTCCCGGCATGCCCCTACCCTGCGTGGGGAGGGTCCCGGCGCGGGGCTGAGTTCGGGCTCCAGTGCGGACCCTCAGCACTACAGGTCGTGGCAGCTCATGGTTTTCTGCTGTGGCAAATTCTGAAGGGATTCTTGGGCTCTGCAGATTTCTATTTATTGTCATTTCATGCAGTCTATTAACTTCTGAACGAAACCTTCCGAAGTTAGTAGTTTAATGTTTCCAAAGATATTTTTACTGGTGGTAAATGCTGCCCACACATAGGAAGACACATTTCTGCCCTAGACAGTTCTCAGTATAAACTTAAAAGCATGTAAAGAACATGTAATATAAAAGGCAACACTTTAATTACTAGAACTCACAAGAATGCAGCAAAGCTAGAGGAGTAGGCAACGTTCATAGGGTAGGATTAGCCTCATTTGTCTGGAGATCAGAATCAAATGTTGTTTAAAGTCATGGATGAAGAAGAAATGGATGATGTTCTTGTGATCTCACCAGGAAAGCACGGCGGTCACACCCCAGGTCGAATTCTCTCTCTTGTATTTGTGGAGACCAACTCCTCTCTCTTTTTTTTTACCCCATCTAAAAATTACCGAAGGTAGTAATTCACACATTGGGCTTTCTGATCTCTGGCACGCACTGTGGAGGTGCAAAGCATTGCTATAGCAGCATACTTTGTCAGCATTAAAATCCCTGACATATCATTCTCCCAAGGAAGCTGGCAGTGAAAACTGCAAATGGCACAGTGTGATCTCCTTCTGGTAGCAATGAATGTAAAAACAATGGGAAACAGAAGGAAAGTAATGTCTTAGTGCAACCCTAAGTTCTAATTTCCAAATCCTGCACGAATCATCTAACAGTTGTCAAGATGTGAAATACAAGGTAGTGAAAGAAAGCGGTGATCATTTGCTGCCGAAAGTTTTGGGTTTTTTCCTTATCAATTCCCTGTCCAGAGTTCAAAGCTGTTACTGGATTTGGTGAAGTGGCTTGATAATATGAGGACATATTTGTGGCCAGGCCAGCAGTGAGAAAGGAACTCCAGTCTCTTACTTCTGGGCAAAAACTGCTCACCCGTGGCGTTTGGGGAAATATTGCGCGATTGGCCAGTTGCATATTTTTGATCTTTTCCTTCACAGCAAATATTGGCTAAACACCATAGCAGGCAACCAGTGGCCTGGTCTAGCCAGATGAACAATAGTATGAAGAGTTGAGATCATGAGTATGAAGTTGATACCATGTTGATGTCACGAGTATGAGGCTGCTATCACGTTGATATCATGAGTATGGGGCTGGCTGAGATCTGAGTACTGAGGGAAATACCTTAGCAAAGTTCTAGATGATACAAGTCCTCAAATATGCAGTTTCAGAGTCGTGTTTCTCTGTACTATAAAAATTCTCTGAAGGTATTTCTCACAGACGAAACACTTTTGACAAGGCCTTTGTTGTCTTATGCCTTGGCTTTGTGTAAGCTGGCAAAGCGTATAACCTGATGGCCTGTGTTCTATTTGTCATGCTATTTCAATCATGCAAATAGCTCCCAGAGAAATATTTAGCTCACATGAATGGGTGTTACATACCTCGTTTGTAAGTAAAGTGGCACTTAATAAATGTGAAACACCTTTGGTTATCTAGATGTTTCAAATTCCTGATGCACTCACAAACAGGAAAGTCGCTTCCACAACAAGAGCTGCACAGACTGCCCCAGGAAATTTTGCAACCTGAGAAAGACAGAATGTGACCCATGAATGTCCTAGGTGGGGAAGGGGTGTTTAAGTAGCAGGAACAAATGACAGGCTAGATGTAAGCTAGGCGGTGATTATCTTCCTGCAAGACACAGAAAAGGTATTAATTTATAAAAGGGAGCTGCTAAGGGCTGCATGACCCATATCCATTCCGTCAGGTTGACTGGAGAAGCTGCTGAGACTCATGCCTGGAGTGCAGGAGTGCTCTGTGGGTGCGTCTGGGATGCCGGCAGAGTACCCAACGGAAACACACCCGTTCTTCGCACATCTCTTTCCTTGTGCGTGTCAAAGTCTGTGCTTGATCCAGTGGATATCTTACCCCCTTTCCTGGGGATGAGGAAGAGAAGCGATGTGGCAGAACCTCAGGTTGTGCCGGGGTTTGCCAAGTTGTTTGTATCTGGCTAATTTATTTCTTTGGTATGACAGTGTGTAAAAGGAACACTTCTTTAGGCTTCACCCCAAAATCTTGGCTTCTCTGTAAAATGCTACCCCACTTTCTCCGGCTGATGTGCTTGACCCAGTAAGATTATTCTCATATGCCATAAATGCTGGACACCACAGTAGTAGTATACTTTTATTGCCTTATTTAGCCAAGAGATTAAATGTAATGTTCAGATTATGTAGAACATTAACTCCTAACAATAAGCAAATAACACATTAGAAGCTTTGCTATGAAAACATTTAGTGCTGGCTTTGCTGTGGAGCACTACAGGAGCCGTGACTTATGTTCCGTGAGGGAGGAGGCACGGTGGAGAAGAAGGCGCTGTACGTTCAGTGCAAGGGTCTCTTTCTTCTGCAAAGGTAGTGCCTATAGCTGCCGGGTCCGTAGGCTGTGTTCGTGCATGCTTTATTGGATTTTTTTACACGTAGCTAGAACACCTGAGTCCAATTCTGCCAGCCATGGCTGAAAATCTGGGGGGTTTCGACCAGGTAATTGAGTTCTCGCCTGTCTCCGGCTCGCCGGCGAGTGGGTGGTGTGGCGTAGCCGTGCCTGGAGCTGGCTGCCGGGCTGGGCCCGCCGAGCCCGCGGCGCAGCCTCTCCTCCCGGCAGGAGCTGCGATGTGCCAGCCTTGTCTTTCAGACAGTATTTTTATGTGAGCTGATGGTTGCCAGGGCAACGGAGGCTTCGGGGAGTCTCGCGCCGACGCAGCGCCCGGGCCTCGGCGAGCGCTGGGAGCAGATGTTGGCTGCGGGCTGGGGAGCCGGGCTGGCAGCGAGGAGCGGCACTGCCGGCAGCCGCACATGAAGGGAGCTGGGGAGAACCATTTGCCTGCCTGCACTCGGTGCAACAGAGCAGGCTCAGGGCTCGCTCTCTCTTTCCCCCTTTTTTGTTGTAATTTAGTATTCTTGTCTCACCCCACAGGGGTTCCTCAGCCGTCGGCTTAAAGGCTCCATCAAAAGGACAAAGAGCCAACCGAAGCTTGATAGGAACAGCAGCTTCCGGCACATTTTACCTGGCTTCAGGAGTGTGGACAATGAAAGGTAAGGGGACCTTTCTCGGAGGGTGGGGAGGAGGGGGTGTGAGGCAGAACGAGGACATTGATTTTTCCATGTTTTGTGACTGTCTTCCTTATTCAGAGCAAGGGTGTACTTCTTCTGTGATAGAAGTAGACTTGCTTAATTGCAGGAGGGGTCATTTTAATTTGTTGGCGAGTATACAGTGCAAGCCCTCCCTTTGTAGGTTAACTAACATGTACAGAGAAGCCTGACTGCTCTGCTTTCTTTTCCCCAATAAATCCTAAGTTGATGCACCAGTGTATAAATAGCACGTAGATGCAGCCGCCAAAGCCGACTGATGCGGGCGCGGGAGGGAGGGGAGGGATGCTCACACGCTGAGCATTACCGGGTTACACGTTGTATGAACAATAACATAGAACAATAACAACCTTCATCTCCCCAAATCCCTGTCTCCCCCGCCACACACACACACATCTTCAGCGTAGCCGCTGACTGCCGGCGTTACACTGAGACGGGTTCTCGGCGTGTGGCCGAAGCTGCTGCTTCCGTCTGAGCCATGACGGGGTCTCTCGGTCCGGGAGGGATGCGTTGCAGGGAACGCGCAGATGGATCGCAGGAAGCCTTTGACATGGGGTGGCCAGTATGGGAACAAATTGCAAGCAAAGTAAAGGGGAAATGAGACCTTGGGTTTATTCTTCAGCTCAGTGAAGTAGCTCTTTAGTGGATTTGTATGTATTCATGTCCATGTAGATTTATGTCAGTGTGTGCATGCGACAGACATACAATCTAGGTAAATTTGTGTGTAAATTCACATGCAGATCGAGGTCATGCTTGGGTAAGACAGACTCCATTACCAACCACAGAATTGAACTGTTGGTTTGCCTCCAAAAGGAAGATCTTTCAGCCTTACGTGAATCATTTTGGGGAATGACACAGAAGTATTGAAGTGCCAAGAAAATTCTATGTCTGAAAAATACGCCAAATTGGACCTCCACTGATGTGACCAGTTTGTAACAGTGGCGTTTTAAAATATCAAGACAGTACTTTCAAATCCATTGAGTACATGCTTCACTTTTAAACTCAATGGCAACTTTTACTTTGTTTTAGCTATACTTACCCATTGGAGGGGCTGTGAATTTCAGAAGCCCACAAACAAAAATTGCCAATCTGGATTTTTCCTTGCCTGACCCATTACAGCCTCCTGAGTTTTTTCCTTCTGGATTCTGGGAGTAAAAGGATTGTGCTGCTCAGTGCAGAGTAAGATTTCAGAGGTTACTATCTGGGAAGAGAACTGATTTGATTCCTGTGCTGCAGTTTTCACAAACGCTCGAAGTAGGGCACTGTGTTCCATATGGAAGGCGAGCGAGTGTGCCCGGGCAGCCGGGAATCTGCCTACAGCGCTGCTGCTTCCCTCAAAGAACGGGCAAATTAGACGATGTTTGCTTTCTACCTAGATGAGTTTGGTTTCTTTCAGTGCGTTGGCAGTGTAGGACATGGGAATGAACTGTTTTGGCCAGCCCTGCAGCCAAAGTCATTTTTCCAAATTAAGCCTTGCAATGTCCCTGCCCTCCCAGCACAAGAGCTGGGCAGCGTCCTTTCAGACAGAGCCGGATTTGCTGCAACTTTTCTTTGAAGAGATGCAGTGCATGGCTGCAGTGCATTCTCAGTGTAGAGCTTAAAGGGTGGGTGAGAGGAGAGGCAGCGTTTGCCAGCCTTGAATAAAACCCAAGGATTTGCTTAGAAGAGTATTTAGGAACAAAATGAAAGGCTTCCATTAGGCAGGTATCACTCGTAACTAGACTTCATCAGTGATACAAAGACATGCCCTGATCTGGAGGACACTGTCTGACGCTAGGTAGCTTTGACAGCAGGCTGTCCGTCCCTCAGCTTGCATGGTAGTGTCAGGTCTGTAGGGTACGCAGGGGTCCCTCGGCAGAAGAGCTTGGCCTGAGGTACTGCTGCTCTCGGAGAGGTGAAAGGAAAGCAGCAGCTGGGCTCCTCAGTCATGTATCAAGGTTTTGGTTATAGAATATAATTTTATCTTCCTGAACATTCCCATCCACGCCTGCTAAAATGCACAATGCACTCTCTGCTGTACATGAAAGGGCTGGAGTCTTTTAGATTGCTCTTGTTCATTTTCTGCTGTGCTTGCTTGTCTTTCTTGAAATCCAAGAACTGTTTCAAAGGAGCATCTGGTATTGGAATATTTGCCTCTGAAATGTTTGATCCCTGACTCCATCTTGTATCCAAGCTGATTGTTCGCGAACTGCTCCTTCGCTCATGGAAGGCACCGTTAGAACAGCGTTCCGTTCTGGAGCTTTGTAGAATTTTTGTGGGAGATGCCGTGGCAAAAAAGCATAGTGGGGTCAAGGTTGAAATATGGAGCTGTAGTAGAGCAGAAATGATTTTGTTGCTTGGCTTCTGTGTATCTAAATTGGTACTGTGTCATGCCTCTTCGTTTCTTTATTTCTCCTTTTCGTGCATGTCCCATTTATCCTGCTATGTCCAGCAGATGTGTATGAATATATGAAATGTGCACAAACATGTACAGAGACCTAACTAGGGGGATGTGGCGAGTGTGTAGAGCAGAGAAGAGAATATCAGCAAACATATCTGTGCTCTTTATACTGTGTTTGATTATTGCATGCATTTAAATGCACCATGTAAATTTAAAATGGAAAATTATTACCTCCTACAATAGTGAGAAATTTGTACAGTGTGAGTTTTATAACAAAGGAAACAAGGATCATTAAACACTGGAACAGTCACAGAACGTCTCACTGGCATCAGTTCAGAATCGCCTTGTTAATTCTGTGTCGGCAGAGCCCGCTTTTCCTACCTTGCGTTGGCACAAAGGGAGCAGCCAGGTTCCCGGCGCGGTTGCTGCGTCCTGGGGAGGGGCTGGCAGCCCTGAAACGTGTCTGGGGGGTTTCTCTGTCGAGTCGACGTGCCGTCGGCCAGGGTCCCGTGCCCATGGCCTGGCGGCTGTTTGCAGTTCTGCCGTGGCGTGTGTGCGTGTTCGGAGCAACTGTGCAAACTCAGGAGAGTTCTGGTTTAGTAAAACCTTGGCCAACCGTTTTTTTCCTCTATAGAGAACATCTGAGGAATTGCTCGAAGTGGTGTGTTAGAAAAATACACTGATTATAGTCAAGCAGAGCTTATCTTTGTAGAAATAACATGGTCGTGTCTCGTGCTATTGGATTTTACGGTGACTGAGAAGAGACCTTTTGTTGGAAAAAAAGTGGAATAAGGGGTTTGCACTAACTTCAGTACATTGCTGTGGGGTTCACATTGATGTAGTTGGCCGAATTTTCCAGTCTTTTGCATACTGATTTTTTTCTAGGTGTCCTGTTACAGTAACAGTAATAAAATGAGTGATTGTGAATAAGAAGCAACATCAGACCAAGTGCAACTAGTATTCGTTACGAGAGGTGCATTAATCTGCTGCAATCGGTTTATATAAATGTGAGATCTGGATTGTGGAACGAGTGCTCCGTTCAGTGTGTTGGCTGGTCAGATTGCTCGTTAGAGCTAAAAAGGGTTCCATTAAAGTGGCTTTTTGCTAACAACGTCTCCTGCATCCTGATTTATTACAGCAGCTAACAAAGTTTTTATCATGGAGCACTGAATGTTTGTCTTTGTAGCGGCCTCTCAGGAATCAACCGCAAATCAAGCATTTGGCAGATGGATTTTTCTTAATTGGACCCACATTTCTCCTACAGAATTTGTGATGGAGAAAGTTTCTGGGTTGGGCTTTGGGCAGAGGGAGCAGAGCCGGAGGACTGACAGCAGGTTGTTCTGCTGCAGCTCTTCATGGGAGCTGTTGGTGCCTTTCTGGTTGTTTGCCTGTTGTGGTGACCTTTTCAGTCACTGTGGTCACTTCATTACAGTAATCGTTTAAAAATAGTTTCTGACAGTGTGTCAGGAATTTAGAAAGCAGGTTTATATGAGTATTGGGGTTTTTTTTTTAACTCTGAGTGCATGAACTTGGTGTCATCTCTGAAATGGCAAAGGCTGCCATGACTCTGCCCCAGCAGGGAGAGGGCAGGGACGCAGTGCCGCTGCGTGGGACAAACACCTTCAGACTGTCCTGAGCTGGTGGAGCATGGGTGCTCTGTGCAGCTCCGCAGTCTGGTGGAATCCCCGAGCTGACCGTTCCTAGGGATGCTTTTCCGCAGTGCACCTAGGATTCAGTGAAAGCTAAGGGACTCTCATTTACTAACATTTGTGATTATTTTGCAAGGCTTTTTTCATAATTCCAGAAGACAACATTCTATTTAAGCTTTTTGTTGGCACTGGCGTTGGTCTGAGCATATGGCTGATTGTTAAATGAGCCGCAGCACTGGAAGGGGGACAGCCGTGCATTAGGAACAGCAACGCCTTGCACGACTGCTGCTGCCTCTTTAAGCTACTTTTTTTTTGTAATCCCAGCAAAAATTTTTGTTTATATCCCACAGAGGGAAGAGGAAGGGTACAAGTCATGTACTGCAGAGCATTTAATTCCTAATCTAGTGCGAATGCAGTCTTGCTCTATGGGTTTTCAAACAGTCAGAAAGCTTATTTTGATGCAATAAGAGAGCATCAACAACTTATGAACTTCTGTACTCTTACAGTAAACTTCGTTTGTGAGTTCTTTTTAGATCTAATTATCATTTGTTTATTCCCAACAAACTGGATACGCCAAATATTTTCAGGCGTGATGGAACTGGTGAAGTTTGACGAGGACATGGTGAGTGCAGCATTCCAAAGGCTGAAGAAGTCTCCGCTTCCTTCAGGAAGAGGAGGGACTCATCCGGCAGCACTGGGACGCGGGCAGACCCCAGGACGCGCGAAGGGCTTTCAGATCTGGGCGAACAAGTGCTGGAGAGCTTGTGTTCTCCTCTGCCTCCTTACTGAAACGGCGTTAGCCAGTGAAGCTGTCTAAGTAGGAAGACTCACAATAGTAGGTGCACAGTGAAGGGTGATGGTAACGGCATGTGAAGTGCAGCGCAGGGGCCTCAGGTTTTCATACAATGAAAATATTTTGAGGAAGCACTGCTGGGTGTGTATATGGAAACCATTTGGCACTCAGCAGTAACTGAAATGCAAATTAAAACACATTGCCACGTCGGGAAGGGGAGCGTGGGGCAGGTGACAACGTCTGCTTTCTCGCGCAGTGGGTGCTGCCTGGTGCCCCTCCTCCCGCGGCCGGGGCCCGGGGTGGTAGCGTAAAGATTCGAGGGCAGTCTCGGGGCTGAGGCTGGCCTCGCAAGGCACCCGCCTTTGTATCGAGGCTACTTTGTCCTGGCATATGCAAAGCAGCCTTTTAATGGGGTTCCTTTGCAAAGTATTTCTTGAGCCAGAAAGTTAATTACTGATCTCTAGTTAATGGCTGTGTTAGGAGGCTGGAGTAAAATCAGCGAGAACTGCTTTGAAGGAGCGATGCAGGAGGAAATTACCAGTTCTCCCCAGAAATTGTTCTGTTCCTCCTCTTCTTCTCATGGTGTTAGAAAGTTTAGAAACTGGTATTCAAATATTTTCAAAGGATAATGCTCTTAATGGAAAGAGGGGGTTTTGGAGGGGTGTTTTTGGGGAGGCACTGAAACAAAAAAAGTAATCCTTTGTATGGCAGAAAGACTAACACTCTGCTTTGTAAAAACCACGTGCAGTTCCCTTACACAGGTGGTTCGGGTGTCCGTGGTGTTGAGTGGCCTCTGTTGCCCTTTGGTGCCCGCCTGGATGCTCAGCGAGTGGCTGACGCCGCGGCAGGGAGCGCGGGAGCGTGTTCAGAGCCGGGCGTGGAGTCGGCGGGTTCAGTCCTCCCCGGCACCGCGCCCCGGCCGCGGGGGCTCGGCACAGCTCGAGCCCTTCCCCGCGCAGCGTTCTTTGCGTTACCTTTTCCCGGTTCGGGGAAGCAGAACTCCTGGCGGATCTGGAAGGCTGCGGATCGATTGCGCCGCCCCGTACGGAACTGTTTGCTCTAAAGCCCCGTTCAGCAGGGCTGCTCCGCGGGGCCAAAGCCGGCGAAGACCCCCAGAGGGGCAGGGACGGACTGAAAACAATGTGCTGCCGCTCATCGTCTCCCAAAGCAACAGCAAGCTCGCAACTATTCCTCCTGTTAAATTGCTTTTTGTTACACACACAGACATATATCTATTTGTTCAGGCCTTTGCACATGCGTGTGGATCTGTGATTTGTGTCTGAGGCTACCTAAGGTAAATGTATGCAGCGTTCTCAGAGAAATACATAAACACTTCACTTATCCTACGTATTCAAATTCACTTCCTAATTGAACAGGGAGATTGTGCCTGATGTCTTTTGGTAAAAGACTATATTAATTTATAGAATTTTTCAAGCCATAGTAAAATGTCAAGGGAAGAGCCAAGAAGCTGGAGTTGTTTTAATAGCCTTCTTCACAATTCTCCGCTCGCCGGTTTCCTAACAGCCCAGACAAACCGCGCGGTGCCCCACAGGGTACGGCTCGCGCTGTGACTCGACTTGGAGTCATGTAGCAAAATTGTAAAATCCTTCCTGCTTCGGCATATGCGGCGCTACTGGGATAATTGGCTTCATGCATCTTACAATTAGCTTGCAAAAATATGTTTTGCATTCCTGACCTTTTCTCTATAAGCAAGGCCATTGTTTCACTGTCCTGCTTAATTACAAAATATAGTGTTGTGTGAGGATAGAGATGACATCGTTGTATCGTTGGCTCTAATTTGACGAGACACCATAATGGGGAGTTTTCATACTGAGGGCACTGAATTAGTGTAGCGTGAAGCCACATTTCTCTAAACCTGCTAAATAAGGAGAAGTTAATTTTATGCTCTATCTTTTTGACGTTTGTAATCAAAGCATTGTATTACAGCTGCAGATGGTTAGCACTTGAAGAATGTTTGGTAAATGCCGACAATCGGAAGGCATTGTTTCTGCGGCGGAAGATCAGGTTGATTAATGGACAGAGGGATGCTTCCTTTCGTTTTGCTGCTCTCCCGATCTGAATATGTATTATGGGCTTGCTTGGCGTTGGCCTGGCAGACACGGCGTTGTGCTGCAGCAGTGTACACCTCAGGGTTACAAGCAGACAGCTCTGTTCTTACCCTGCCAGCAAAGACTCGGAGCGAGGGTGACAGTGAAGTTGCGTTGTGGCTGATGGCGCCTGGATATTCTGCAGATCGAAGACAGATACTGCTACTCTGCTGCATTAACATTTTGCTTCCAAACAGACCATTTATTCTGGCTTTGCCCTGGTGAGATTTTCATGTGCATGAATTTCAGTGCAATTACATTAGCATTACTCTTCATGTCAATAAACTCAAAGGAAAAAAAGAGAAAGAAATTGCCATCATGACAGCTTTTATACCAGAAGATGCTTTCTGTTAGTTCTCGGCTCTTCTGTTTGCTTTTATAATTATTATTTGTTTACAATAAAACCTAAGATACTTCTATCCCAGGCTTAAGCATTCTGATGATGAAGGGATGATGAGGGGACTGGAGCATCTCTGCTATGAGGAAAGGCTGAGGGAGCTGGGCTTGTTCAGCCTGGAGAAGAGAAGGCTGAGAGGGGACCTTAGAAATGCCTCTAAATATCTGCAGGGTGGGTGTCTGGAGGACGGGGCCAGACTCTTTCCAGTGGTGCCCAGCGACAGGACAAGGGGCAAGGGGCACAAACTGAAGCAGAGGAAGCTCCAGCTGAACCTGAGGAAGAACTTCTTCCCTCTGAGGGTGACGGAGCCCTGGCCCAGGCTGCCCAGGGAGGCTGTGGAGTCTCCTTCTCTGGAGATATTCCAGCCCCGCCTGGACGCGGTGCTGTGCAGCCTGCTCTGGGTGACCCTGCTTGGGCAGGGGGTTGGGCTGGGGGATCCCCAGAGGTCCCTTCCAACCCCCACCATGCTGGGATTCTGTGATTCTGGCACACAACGAAAACTGCTCATGATGAAACCATTACTTTTAAACTGGGAGGAACAGTCTGGCTTCCCCCAGCCCGCTGTCTCCTGGCCATGTGCTCCACGTGCAGCAGATCTGGTCATCACGCAATCTTAGGGTGGTCGGCGAGTTGATTCAGTGGGAAATTGTTATTTAGGGGGCGATTTTCTTTTGGTTAGGGCACTGAACCAGCTCATGTGACTGCGGAGTAATGGGCTGATGGCGGAAAAGGGACTTTTCCTTTCAGTGGCAGTGTGCGGTTGCGTTGAGTGAGCTGTGATGGCAAACTGCTCTCCGTCTCTGTGCCTAGCGCTGTGCGGGCACTGGGGAGGGATGGTCACCAGGCACCTGCCTCAGTTTTCCATCTTTCAGAATGGAATTTCCCATCTTGTAGGAGAGGTACATCGCTTGATGGATCAGATTTTTTGGTCCTCTACTCTGTCGTTTCTATTGGCAATTAGTATTAGCACTTCTTAGCAATAAATGTCTTTCTCTCTTGGAAAGAGGAAACGTTTAGAAACAAGTTTCGCTCGGTTCTTTATTGAAACTCTGCAAAACCTTGATTGGAAAATCTGCGTGAGGGACAAAGAGTTGTAAGTGAACATAGAAGAAGTGAGGTGGGCAAGGTTTTCGAGCCCTTGCTCCGAGCGCTGCCGGGCGCAGATGTCTGACATGTATCTCTTGTTACCCAATTTCGTGTTGCAGTGGTCGCGCACAGAAATCTGCTGATTGTAGCTGGAGGCAGCCTGTGCGTCGAGCTGACTGCTGGCAGCGAGTCGTACAGAGCACTGCGGATAATGATGTTCAAGGCTTGTGAATATAAAATAACTGTGTCAAGTTCATCCATCAGCTGGGAGGGAAGGAAAAAACAGACGGGGGAAAAATGTGCTCCTCTGTCCTTCCTCCTTACCATACTCGGTGGTAATACCTTGTGATACAGAGCCTCTTCTTAAGTGATCATTAGGGAGATTTCAAGTAGATTGTTCACGTATGGGTGTCTGCTTATGATACTGGTATTATGATCTTGTTTATCTGGTTGGCAGTGTTTATAATTTTCATTTTCAGTACAATTACAGAATGTCTCAGGTTCTCTTCAGCAAAATTCGGTCCAGGTGTGATGAAAAGAAGCAAGAACTGATTTTAATTGAATTAAACCAGTGCATTTTAGCTGGAATTAAAATGTAATTTGTTTAAAAATGCTTAGCTGATTTGAATTAAAGCCAGAAATACGAATTTAGCTTTAATCCATGTGTGTTATGTAAGTCATTATATGAGAAAGGGATGTGGCATGCATTGTACATGATTGATAGTGTGCAGGAGGGTGGTGTTCATTCACAAAACGATGTAAATGTAGTAGTAATTATAAAGCCATAGGTATTATATCAGACTGTGCCCTTTGTCCGCATTGACAGACATCTCTGGGTTAGGCTGGTCCATTGCGGGCACGCGAGAGGTGACCCGCAGCCCCTCGGAACCAGTCAGTGCTTCTGCCCCGCAGGAGTCCCTCGGCGAAGTAGTCCTGTGGTAGTTACCAAGTGATTTACATAACTCTATTGTATGCACCTTGAATAATTAATATTTTGCTGTCCTTGCTGTGTGGGGAGATTTGTGCCTGTGTGGATGTGTTGGTTGCTGTATACTAACACTGTAAATGATGGGTGTATACACGGGGAGAGAAAGAGGGAAGGATCGGTTTGCGTGTGTGTGAGAAGACGTTTTGGAAAATGCATTGCTGCTGCAGACTGGAAGGGAAGGCTGAAGGTTGCTGTTGGCTCGTTGTGGACTCTGTGGCTTACCCTCTGCCTGGGCATAATCCTCCTGGGCACTAACGAAGGCCGCGCGCCGTCCTGCCGGGCCGCGGGCCCAGGCTGCGGGGCAGGCTGGCTGGGAGCCGGGACGTGACGTTTCCCTGGCGAGGAGCAGCTTGCCTCCCGTCCTGCCGCCCGACCAGCCCTCGCTCGGCGCCCGGGATTCCCCGCCGGGCGCGGAACGACCGATTCTGCAACGAGCGCGGGCTGAGACACGGCTGCTTTGGGGACTTTGCTCAGTCACCCCGTTCCCTGGAATCTGTAATGTGGGGAGTCTGGGTTTTGGGGGGTGTGTGTGAGATGTTTGGCATTGTGAATCACAACAAAAAATATCTCTTGCTACCTTGTGACATATGAACAATTTCTGTCCTGGCTATTGCTAAAAAACAGTAAGAAGGTAATTTCAGTTCAAGTTGCCAGCTGCTTGAATTTGGTGGCACTTGGATCGAGAGATTCAGGACTACTGTCAGGGAAGAGGCGTTTGCAGGGTATCATTTCTCCCACACGTTCATGGTCTGAATCAACAGAGGAGACCAAGCGATTAAATTTGGCTGTTTGTGAGCTCTTTTATTTTAACTTTCATGCTTTCAGAAGATCAGGTTTGCGTGGTTTAAAAACCACATTGCAGCAATTCTCATTTCTTTTGATACCTGCCAAAATGGTTGCTTTAGTACTATACCTTAATATTTTTATCTCGAGTTTTAATCACTGGCATGAGGTTGGTTGTAATTACCCCGTGTTGTGGCATTGTCACTACACCTTTTACTGATGCTCTGAGGAACCGTGGGAGTACGTGGTGTTTGTGCAGTGTCGGTGTTGGCGAGCGTAGAGGTGTGGACCCACGACGTGGGGTGACACCGGGCTGCACGCGCGGGAGTGCCTTGGTGGGTGCTGGAGAGCCAGAGGGCCCGACGGGGAACGCCGAATGCGAGCCACGCGTTTCCTGAACTGGATATTGCATCTGCAGGGGCTCTCTGCACGAAACCTCTCCAGCTCACCCGGAATTAATTATGCACTGATCATCACTCAGGCCTTATGGATTAGGGAGTAGGGAGGAGGGTTGGCAGGGGGTGGATAGAAGACGGAGCAATTTGGATTGCAATTAGTATTTCGTTTCTTTCCTTACTCCTTGTTTGCTTAAATTGGAGATTGCATGTTAGAACCAAGCAAGGATTTACATCGCAGCAGTAGAAGTTCCCTGTGCACCAGAAACTAGCAAATCCACTACAGGCTGTAAGCTTCCCAAAGAGATAAAACGCTCCGTCAGTTTGAGGAGCTGAAACATCAGGGGAGGAGGTTTTGCTTAGAAAATGTTGCAAGGGAACAGGAGTGCCCGGTCTGCCAAAGCAGGAACACTTCCCTCGCCACATCCTGCCCTTACGAGGAGAGCGTTTAGATATTGCCTCTCTCCAGCCATCAGCTGTCTTCTCCCCTTTCTAACTCCTTGAGCGTGCTCCTTGCCAGGAGCCTGCTCTGGGGACTAAGGCCGTGGCAGACCCGTGGCGGATGCCGAAGCCTGGCTGGGAGGGCAGCCCTGCAGCGGACAGGGCAAAGCCCAGCCGGCTGGCTGCATCGCCCCGTCGCAGGGAACGGCGTTTGAAGTTTAGTCGTTACAAAAATGCTAGCCAGCAGTTGAAAGTCTGCTTCACCGGTGAGATGGTGTCTAATGTTGAAACCTCAAAGGGTTTTCTTGATTATACCAGTAACCACAGTCTGGGTCACACTTTGCAATAATTATCCTGATGTCTGCAAGGTTGTTAGAAAGTCCCTAGAGGAGCTGGCCCAGTTGCATTGCAGAAGAATTTAGAGGTAAATGTTGGCAAACCTTCAGCACTGAGAGATTTATTTAAGTTAGTTCTTTTAATTGCTTTCTTGCATCCCTATTGCATTATAAGCTCTATGAGCCATCTAGGGAAGTAAGTCGAGCTAATATTAATCTCCTCAATCCTTCTTCCTTTAACTGGTTACTCCTGGCTTCGTTTACACAGACATTTGAGCCCTACAGAGTGGGTAATAATTTGGATTCTCTTTTAACATGTTCTAACAGAACATGTAACTTCAGAAAAATCATCAGCTGACATCTGCATTTCATTTTTTTTTAACTCCCATCTCTTAAATGTGGCTTATGATCTTAGTATAACCTTGCTGCTTCCCGAGACTGTTGGCAGCTTCTCTGATATGTATTCATAAAGCAGTTCCACGTCCTTGAGTGAAACCTGCAAGAAAAGGGCAAAGAATGATTTGTCTTTTTTTCATTATCATGGCCCTCTTGTACCCATTTTGACACGCACTTGAGAGCAGCTTTCTTACTTGATGCCTTTATTTCTAAAGCTCTCTCTCTGTACAAACCAAGGCAGGGTGTCTCGCCCTCCTCAGATAAAGTCACTCATGTTGAGGCTATCGCTCGCGTTATGAGCCTGAGTTCCAACCCTCCCACACGAGGCAGAGCCTCCGCGTACCCCTCGGTTGGAGCAAAGGTTTTGATAGCAGGGGAGTGAGGAAACGGAAAGACGAGAGCACGTCGGAGCGGTGGCCCAGGGAGCCCCGTGCCCGGAGCCAGTTCGCGGCTGGCTTCATCCCTGGCTCGAGAGCTTGGTTATTTCTTCTGGATGTGACAAAAAGTTTCATTGTCTTGAAAATAATATTCCTGTTTGAGTCGTGTGAAGTTTTTGTTCTCAGTTACATCTTTTATCATGGAGTTCCACAGACACAATGTGATGTATGATGCATATTTTATGTCACTAACACTTTTTAATCTGTTGTTAGGTATCTTTCATCTTTATTATCTATTCCTTGGCCATTTTAATAAGAGACAGTGTGTAGAAACAGACGGTTTATTTCTTATTTTACCACGCATGATTTGCTGATAATTTGCTAAGGGCACGTTTGTCATACTGTCCCTCCTTGTCTTTCCCAGCTAAAGAGCTCTTTGGCTGCTTTCCGTGGTTTGTGTCACTTGTTGAGGCTTTCCCTCATCAAGGGATTGCACACGTCCGTTAGCAGGCCCTTGAAAGAGGGACCTGTGCTACACCTGCTTTTCCAGAAATCACTGGCCCGTAGGTTCTGTGCCCCTGTAAGACAGGAGTCTGAGGGGAGCTGGGAGCTGCAGCTGAGAAAGCCTGAAACATGAGAAACAGAAGATGTTCATGTGGCAGCATCCAGGTTCTGCACTTGTAGGACCTTAAGAGAAATTCTTGGGTGGAGGAGGAGGGGGAGAACAGGGGCTGGCTGGCTGTGGGACGACTTTCCAGCTGGTAACGTTGCTGAATGAGCAGTGTGAGGATGCCTGGTTGGAGCAGTGTGTGCAGCAGCACAAAGGCCGGGAGCTGCTGGCACCTTCTACCTCTCCAGGGTGGTCAGGCCGTTAGCGTGGAGGGTGCTGATGGCTGAGAGCAAGAGCGTCGGGGACCTTAGCGCATGGCTGTAAGAGTCTGTGTCGGGTGCACGGCTCTCTGGGCTGCAGACGCGTCGCAGCGGCGTGGCCCAAGCAAACCCCACGCCTGCACCAGGCGGACGATTCTCTGCATCTGAGCACGGTGCTCCTGCTCAGCACCCGGCAGGGTGCAGGCTGCCTCCCTCTCCCTTCGCTCCCACCTCTGCTCCTCTCGGAGCACCCATCCCGGGCAGAGCTCTCCAAGAGCACCCTCCAGAGCAGGAAGGGCAGCAGCAGCCAGGGCAGAGGCTCCAGGGCTCCCATGGCGCTGAGGCTCCAGGGCTCCCACGGGCGCAGAGGCTCCAGGGCTCCCATGGGCAGAGGCTCCAGGGCTCCCACGGGCACAGAGGCTCCAGGGCTCCCATGGGCAGAGGCTCCAGGGCTCCCACAGGCTCATAGGCTCCAGGGCTCCCATGGGTATAGAGGCTCCAGGGCTCCCATGGGCCGAGGCTCCAGGGCTCCCACGGGCGCAGAGGCTCCAGGGCTCCCATGGCGCAGAGGCTCTGGGGCTCCCACGGGCACAGAGGCTCCAGGGCTCCCATGGTGCAGAGGCTCTGGGGCTCCCATGGCGCAGAGGCTCCAGGGCTCCCATGGCGCAGAGGCTCTGGGGCTCCCATGGCGCAGAGGCTCCAGGGCTCCCACGGGTGCAGAGGCTCCGGGGCTCCCACACCAGTGGGCGCATCCTCAGCCCAGGCACAACACAGCCTGCTGCCTTTACTCCACCCTCTCTCTCAATCTCTGAGGCTCCTCATCCCCTCTTGTCTCAGAGGAATATATCCTTTTGTTAAAGAAGTGATATAGAGTCAGCATTACACAGAGGAATGAGTTATAAAATAATGGGGCTAATAAGCATGTAAAATAACCTGACTGTACAAGAGTGCAGTCTATGGAACAGCAGCTGCAGCAAATATATTCAGGTTATCAGTGTGTGGCTATTTTGTGCTGAGAGGGCTTAGGTGTAATGAGAGTTACTGCATCACGGGAACTCTTGGCAATGAATAGTGACATTTTCCAATAACAACTTTTACAAGTGAAAAAAAATCCTCTGTGTGATTGTAGCGCTGACTGACAGCTTGGGGATCTCCTCTCCCTACCCTCACACCAGGTAGAGCCGGTGTGGTGGTGGCAGCTTGTCCTACGCCTCGCAGACAACGTGCCTCGTCCCCTGCCGCAGGGACCTCCGCGAGTGGCCGGCGGGCTGTTTGTCCCCACCGCTCGCCCGGTCTCCACGTGCCCGGGGAGGCTGCTGGCCACCGTGAGCTGGGTCGGCGGCTCGCCGAGGATCAGGCACCCGCTGCTGAGAGCTGCCCTCGGGTCACCAGCCTGGTTCCAGGCAACCAAACAGGAACTCCCAGTTGCTTTAGTCCTACACCACTACCTGTGGGGTGAAGACTCGTCGGTGATTTCCCGGGCTAACTGTCCTGGCCTTGGTGTTCTGAAACCCTGGTCAGATTTTTTTATTATTAAATTGAAATGCAAAACAGGACTTGACCTAAATGATTCCACCAATCCAATCGTAAGTCTGAAGGTTTTGGAAGAATCAAATTCCCTTAAACATTTAAGATGAATCCACAGTCCCTGGTTTCACCCAGCCCGTTATCCTGCTTCATTCTAGATCAGGACGTGGCGTTCTTGCTGCTGACTCCAGTAAGTTCCAGGCTAGAGCAATGTGTCAGTATTTTCAGAATAGGATGAGTGCTGTATCACCTGCATCTCTGGTGGTTTTATTTTCTCCTATATGATGTATTAAAACCACAGACCTTGTCACCAATAAGCTGAAAAAGCATCATTCAGCTCGGAGTAGTCTTTCTGGACACTTCTCTTCCTCTTACATTTTTTTTCTTTCTATAAACGTCAGTGCACAAAGAATGCAGGATTAAATTTGATTTGTGCTATTGGTATTTGGTACATAAAGAATAACACTGGTTGGTACCAGTAAAACATACTGGAGAAGTTGACTCCTCCTAACTGTGTCCATTCTTACAGTCGAGTTAAACGGCTCTTCATGGCCGACTGCTTGGAACAGCAATTAGTGACGCTTGTTTAATGAACGTTGTGAACTGGCATTTCAGCTATTCCTGTAATCTGGCCATTGTTTACAACTAATTGTAAACCTTGAAAATTATACTAATTTTGTCCTACCTGAGACAGTCTACTGAGAATTCTTCTTTGTTTTTTTTGTTGAAAGGTTATTTGAGTGACTACTCAGCTGACCAGGTCGAACGCAGGAGTTGGTGAAGGTGACTAAGGGTGGGCTGTTTTGTCTAATGATTTTATCTGCCCTTTGTATCAAAAAGCACACTGGAAAACGTTTCATCTCAGTCAAGTGTCCAGCTCTGTGTAGCTGTTTGTTGTGCTGCTGCCGAGGTCACAGAGCTCCAGTTTTTCTGTGTCACGGCATCCAGTTCATAGCAACCTCGTCACAGACCACTTTTAAAGGTTCCAGATGTCACTTCCATGGCCAGCTTAATTCTGCATTAACTAGCAAGAGAACCAAGTACATTGCTAGGAATTTTTGTCAGCAGTGGCCCCTTTTCCCGGCGCTCGTCTTTGCCCTGCCCGTTTCCATGATGCGTCGCATTATTCCATGTCAGTAAATCTGCAGAAAAATCTAACCTTGTTGTTGTGGTCGTGAGCTGCTGTCTGCGGCTGAGCTGTAACGAGCTGAGAAGCTGCTCAATGGTAAATTGTGAGATTGCATAATTATGGCTTACCCAACACGCACAGACACACGCAAACGAACCAGGGAGTCAGTACGCAGGAGGGGTCAGGGAAGTCTGCGCTGTGCGGCTTTCGTCAGTAGTATTCCCCGCAAAAGAAATCCCTGCTACTTAGTTTAGTAACACATGTATCTGATTCTCAGTTTTCTGGGGAAGGTGGGAAGAAATGTGGCTGGTCTTGCTCTGACCTTATGGAATTTTTGCCGTTGCCACTCTCTCCAATGGCTCGGAAAGGTGGTGACTTTCCCCACGTCCCCGCAGTGCCTCACCATCCTTCCCTGTCTGCACTCAGGGGAGTGATTTTCCACAGCAACGATTGGCAATTACAGCTCTTATTCTAAATAACATGAAAATAAACCAGCCTGCTCCCACCTCGGACTCAGCAGATGGGCAGTGTTTGAGTCCTGCTGGAATAATCACCGACACTAATTATAGAACTGGGGGAAGACGGCGGGGCTGCTGCGCCGCGGCCGGCCGGGGACTGGGGCGGGAACGTGCGGGGCTGCGCCGGGCGAGCGCTGGAGCCTCCCAGCACAAACTCCGATGCAGCAAACCAGAATCATTTCTCCCTTGTGGTTTCTGCCATTCGCTTTGTCTCTGCTTTTCCTCCCCTTTGCTGCCCTTGCGCTTCCAGTAAGGGAGCTTGTAACAGCAAGGTAGTAAGCGCTCGAGTGGCTGGAAAATCCTTTCATAGCAAGGAAGATGTGATTGTTACTTCTTTATTTTATTTTTGGTTAATACGACTGGAATACAAATGGGGCTTCCATGCCTAAGGGCCTTGCATTCTTAGAGTAATTCCTTATGACATGTGTCAGGCTCTGTTTTATTCAGGTGGGTGGTATGATATTAAACAATAAAGCAAGCTTGCGTCTCGCTGCCACTGTATTTATACAGGCACTCCCTGGCACGGAGGTGCTTATTAGTAGAATGTCGTATCCACGCTGGCCGTATACCCGGCCTGAAACGTTGGGCAAATACCATGTGGGCCTGAAGAGAAATCATCTTAAATCAGTCAGATAGCCGAACGCCAGCGTCCTTTCTTTGTCCAGGCAAAGATGAGGCTGCAAGCAACGTTCCTTAAGTAATGCTCTAGGCAAAACGTTCGTCTCTGAATGGAATATCGATTTTCTAATTGCTGTGCTGCTGTTAAATGAGTCATTAGTGGGGAGCGGGGGGAAAGCAAACTCAAATGTGTTGCAGGCTAGCTTTGGTTTGTCTCTGCTAAACACACCCAGGGTGTTAATGGGTGAAATTCAACAAATGGAGTAAGATGGCATTTTTTTTGTGTATGACATGACACGGACATGAAGAGGGCAAATGAGACTCGCCAGTGGGATGGGCTTACTCTCTCCCAAGGCACGACACAGCCTTTCGGCTTCAGATATTCACACCGCAACTAGGGAGGAAGGCAAGTCGCGGGGCAGCGGCACCGTACGCAGTGGTGCCCGGGAGCTGGGTCCGTCACTGCGGATCATCCCGCGCGGGCGGCTGAGCCCCTCCAGGCTGCCAAGCGCCTTACCTACGAGGATGGTGAGGGGACTGGAGCATCTCTCCTACGAGGAGAGGCTGAGGGAGCTGGGCTTGTTCAGCCTGGAGAAGAGAAGGCTGCGAGGGGACCTTAGAAATGCCTCTAAATATCTGCAGGGTGGGGGTCAGGAGGATGGGGCCAGACTCTTTCCAGTGGTGCCCAGCGCCAGGACAAGGGGCAACGGGCACAAACTGAAGCAGAGGAAGCTCCAGCTGAACCCGAGGAAGAACTTCTTCCCTCTGAGGGTGATGGAGCCCTGGCCCAGGCTGCCCAGGGAGGCTGTGGAGTCTCCTTCTCTGGAGATATTCCAGCCCCGCCTGGCCGCGGTGCTGTGCAGCCTGCTCTGGGTGACCCTGCTTGGGCAGGGGGTTGGGCTGGGTGACCCACAGAGGGCCCTGCCAACCCCCACCATGCTGTGATTCTGTGATTCTATGATTCTGTGATTCTGTGCTCCGCACACGCAGAGAAGCATTTCTCCTTCCCCGGACATGTTTGCCGCTGTCTCGGGGTGGACGGCCGCTGGTGCAGCCATGGAGGGGCCTGCGGCAGCCACAGCGAGGGCTGGCCGGGGCTGACCCTGGTCCCCGGCCCTGCAGCCCTCGCTGAACCCGCAAACGCCGCGAGGTAGCAGCAGGCCCCGACCCCCTGGCCCGCAGCCCGCCTGCAGCCAAGGACAGGTCTGCGTCAGGGATGTGTTCCGTCTCCTTGTAACGGTCCCTACAAACAGCCTGCCTGGGGCAGACGTGGACCTGTCTGGCTTGTTTTAAAGCCTCTAGTCAGGGGCTTTGGAAAGTAGAGTCTCTGTGGTGAAATCTTTATTGCAAAGAATCTTCTTGAAGCAATAGATGTAACTATCAGCTATGCCACATCTAGACAATAAATAATATTTCTTAATATAGTTTCAGAAAATACAGCATATGTTTATGTGTTCAAACACATCCTCTTAGCAGAAAAATAGCTTCTTTATTTTTCTGAAGATTAAAATGCCAAATCAACTAATTACTTTTCTTTGAAAACCTCTACCACATAAAACACATACTCTCTCAGAGAACTAAATTGATTTATATTCAGTCATTAATTCTTTATAGCCCATAATTTGCAGAACAACAAAGCTAGTTGGGAAATGTGCCCTATTAGGGGACAAACAGCTTTCTGAAGAAGACGGAGGAGTGTTGGCATGGAAAAGCAGCGTGGGTGCCGCCGCGGCTGGGGTGGCACAGGGGCTCACCATCCTTTCGGGAGGTTTTTCCATGGCCTGAAGAACATTTGAAATTTCTCCTAAAGTCTCCGTCGGTCTCATTTGCAATATCCATGGAAGATTTTTTTTTTTATTCAGACAGTTTAGAAAACTGATAAAATGACATTAGGTTTCTTCCAGTATGTGCGTCACTGACTGGAACTGAGATCTTGATAATGAAATTGGAATTCGTCTACCTCTGATTCGGGGTAGTAATAAGACAATGATAGAATAAGCCAGGCATTAGGTACAAAATTGCTGGGTTTTGGCAAATGAATGAGATGTTGTAAAAGATTGTGTCTGACGGGAGAGTAGCCTGGACGACGTGTACAGATCGGGAGTGGAACTGGAGGCGGAGAGGGTGCGGGAGGCCCAAGGAGGGTCGGGGCTGGGAGATCTGGAGGCTGGGCGGGCGTGGGTGGCCCAGACGGGCTGTGAGCCCCGGCGAGTCGGGGGGTGCCAGGAAAGCCCCCGGCCCTGCCCACGGCCGGTGGCTCGGCGCAGTCAAGAGCCTGGACGGCTGGAACCCGAACGGGCGCAGGGCCGGGACTTCCAGCGATAAACGTGAGCAGTAAGTGTGTACGTCGGAATGATGTTTCTCTCTTATGCCAGATTTTAGGGGAAATCGCGGGCTCTGCCTGCAAGGGTGTGTTTTTACGGAACTCTTCTGTTTGTTCCGCGAAATGGGAGTCTGTC
Organism: Opisthocomus hoazin; assembly: GCF_030867145.1. Lineage (NCBI taxonomy): Eukaryota > Metazoa > Chordata > Aves > Opisthocomiformes > Opisthocomidae > Opisthocomus > Opisthocomus hoazin. Next base: position 16,076,263 of record NC_134432.1, read on the forward strand.
AGACACTGCATAAATGCAGGCAGAGCTGGCAGGGAGGTGTTACAGCACAGGAAACAGAAACATAGTCTTAAACAAATTAAAAGGATGGTAATTAACCAAATGAATTTCATCCTGGAGATAATCAGACGAATACATTTAGAAGGAAAATAATCCCAATTCTCAGAAAACAGTAATTAAAATATACTCATTTTTGGGAATGGTTAACAAGCTAGATTGGAGGCAGCAGAGTAAAATAAAGCTGTGATGGATGCTCTTTGGGATGGCGTCTGACGAGGCCCTGATGTGTGATCTAAACATAGCCCCTCGGCAGGATCAAATTCGGAGTTTGGGAAACATCTCAATCTGAATACGTTCTTGAGAAGCTGAACAGAGCGCAGAGCGCAGTATTCTGTTATCTAGGTCGGCTGAGAGAGAACAGAGGATGAATTTCATAACCATGTGTTTAAAAGATGTCAACAGTGAGGAGGTGAAAGAATTTAGGGTGGATAATTGGCAGATAGACACGGGACAAGGTGGGAAGATGCAGGCATCCAGGCGTCAGGGAATTATCCGCATAGGCCGATGTGTCAGTCTGGAGCAGGTGGCCTGCAGAAGTAGTGAAAGCTCTCCTGTTACCGACACGGTCCTCGAGGATGTGCTGGAGGAGTCAGCCACCCAACAGGTCTCTTCTCTTTCCATTAGCACCTGAGGATCCCAGTCGGGCTCTGAGAGCAGGGAGGTTGATGGGGGAAAGGGAGGTCTGGGGGGAAGAGTGGGAGAATGTGTTGGTGTGTGTTGTCTGAATGTCCTAGCCTGGGTGCGGTTTCTTCTCTAGGAAATGTTAGCTGCGGGCGGTGGTCTTTGGTTTTCCTTTGGTTTCTCTTGTGTAAGCCTCAGATGTTGTCTTTCATGGACAGAACTAGAGATGGGTCATGGCCACAAAATATTGTCTCGTGTCAATACATTCTTACAGTTGGATCTATTGAAGAGGAAGCAGTTGGATCAAGCAGAGAACTAGTTTCTCAGAGTAAAACTAATTCTTTTCAGGATTTAGTCCACAAAACAGTTGCAGTGTCCAAGCGTCGTTGGGAGACCTCTCTCTTTTGGGTTCTGGATGAGCAGATGCACCTTCTCTACCAAATATGGATAAATACTGTTTTCCTGGGAAACACCCATCTGATCTGATCATAGCGCATTGTGATTTGACATCTGTTCACACACACAGTCCTTCGTATTGATCTAATTTTCTATTGAAACTGCCAGTAGGTGAATCGATGGATTGATGAGAAGGATAATGTTTAGTTATTAATTTTATTTTCTTACCAAAATGCCTGCAGAGAGGACAGATCATGCTGGAATCTCTGGGAAACAGACCTTTCTAAGATTGTCCAGTCTTTCCCTGCCCAGTAAATGGACAGAGGATGGAGAACGCCCTTGAAAGGAGCTCCATCCCCACAGGCTGCCTGGCACAGACACGGGTGTCTTGGAAGGGAAGGCAATGTCTGCCGTACCCTGTCTCGCTTAGATGTACTCAGTCCCATACAGATAAACCAGATTAATCAAGATCTCCTAGGATTATTAATGAACCTGAGATCCTGAAATTGCATATTAGGGGGTTTTGGTTGGATTCAGCCTTCTGCACATCACAATGCTCTTATCTAGAATTTATCTGCATGCAATAAAATGAATAAAAACTGAATTAGAAAGAAAACATCAATAGAAATCACATAAATTATCATGCAGATTTATAATCTCTAATAATTGCTGTCTTTTCAGAGAGTTTATATCTTTTTTACCCTCACCCAAACTTCAAATGTTGCATTTTAAATTTACATTCCTAGTCTTGCACCATCTAAATTTATGGCTTTGCCTACCAGTTCATCTGTTCAGGCGCTGTACCATGAATCACAGAATCACAGAATCACAGAATCACAGAATGGTAGGGGTTGGAAGGGCCCTCTGTGGGTCACCTAGTCCAACCCTCCTGCCGAAGCAGGGTCACCCACAGCAGGCTGCACAGGACCTTGTCCAGGCGGGTCTTGAATATCTCCAGAGAAGGAGACTCCACAACCTCCCTGGGCAGCCTGTTCCAGGGCTCCGTCACCCTCAGAGGGAAGAAGTTCTTCCTCATGTTCAGACGGAACTTCCTGTGCCTCAGTTTGTGCCCATTGCCCCTTGTCCTGTCATTGGGCACCACTGAAAAGAGCTTGGCCCCATCCTCCTGACCCCCACCCTTCAGATATTTGTAGGCATTTCTAAGGTCCCCTCGCAGCCTTCTCTTCTTCAGGCTGAACAAGCCCAGTTCCCTCAACCTCTCCTCGTAGGGGAGATGCTCCAGTCCCCTCACCATCCTCGTAGCCCTCCGCTGGACTCTCTCCAGTAGCTCTTCATCTTTCTTGAACTGGGGAGCCCAGAACTGGACACATTACTCCAGATGAGGCCTCACCAGGGCAGTGTAGAGGGGAAGGAGAACCTCCCTCGTCCTGCTGGCCAAAACATGGCCGAACAACAGAGAACGGTTGATTTATTTATTTATTTAAGGTGCAAATGGCCATTTCTTTCGTGTTACATTTGCTTGTAGGCTTGACAAGAACACAGGTTTCGGCAGCGCGTGTGCGGCCTGGTGGGTTGCCGGCCTCCAGAGCCTGGGCAGCAGCTTGGCCTTGGTTACCCCCGCGCCAGGCTGTGTCGCACAGCTCAGCTGTGGTTCCGGAGCCTCGGAGCCTTCTGCGTGCTGGAGGCTCCTCGCGGTCCGGACGTGTGCAAATGGGACATTTTGTCTAGCAGGTCACCTCCATACTCTACATTCGAACCAGAGGTTTCCTCTGCTCATTAAGGCTCTCAAGAGGAAATTGCTCACTGGTGGAGTGTCTGGGCGGTGATCTGTAATGTGGTGCGGACAGAGGGACCGGCCGTGGGGACTGAAGATGATACTGGACATGGGAAAGAAATAGTATGCGAGCCAGCTTGGAAGAGTGGGCTTGCAGCTGACCCCACAGATCCCGCTACGTCACGAAGCCTCTGCTTCCCACTCTAGACCCTTTCCTCCAAACTATCAGTCAGTCAGAAGGGTGTAGAATACCAAACAGCTTAAAACATGTAAAGCTTAAAAGTGACATTTAATGAATAAGAATTCTGTGCTCTTGAAATAAAGAAGTAGCCCATTTTCCATCTGTATCTGCAGCACATTGCTCCTTGCAACCTCCTGTTATAGAAATACTTTTTTAATCTGGCATGTTTTCTTTCCCCAGCTAATTATGCTCAGTTTCAAGTGGGTGCTCTGGATTAACAAGTGACTATCACTTAGGAAGTCAGTCGGGAGAGAGACAGAGTTTCGTGAAACCCTTTGTGACCTTGCAATGTAGCAGACATCTTTCTTGTTTTTTTTTTTTTATTTTAAGTTTGACTTCTTCAAAGGAAGACCTTCAGCCCTTCTCAGATTGAGCCATCTCTATATTGCAGTCATTAAAGATTCAGTAGTACCTTTTAAGTCCGTGTTAGGAAATTGAAATTTTTCAATTTAATAAAGTTGTGTCTCTTTTTCAAGTACTATACTCCTCATTTTTGAAGGTCTTCCAGGATTGCCAGTGACTTCTTGCAGAGCAAGAGCCAGAATGTGTTGTTTTAATCGAAAATCTCAATGCAACAGGACTGCATGTATTCTGTGGTTGAACTGTCTACAAAGGTAAAAATGCCACGTCGGCTAAGAAGGAGCCCCTCAGGTGACCACTGTGTTTCTGCTGTGCTGCTGAAGTGCTTTTTGAGCACAGCTTGGTTATTTATCTCGTATTTATTTATTTCTGTATTTGGGACCAGAAGCACAAGTCTTCTCTCCAAGGACTCGTAGCTGTTAAATGTTGAAGGTTGAACCTCCTAGTCGTGCTGAGCTAAACTGCAGCGTACTTTGAAATCTACTTCAAGATCTGAACTTTGTTAAATGGCTCTTTCTCTGTTTAATGCTAGAGGAGGAAAAGTCTAAGCCTCTGAGTGGATTCATAGTCACACTTCAATTAATCATATTTTTACAGCATGCTGCCAGCAACTGTCAGGAGGAAGGAGATGCCTCTAATCCAAATTCACAACAACAAAAAATACACACGCTAGAAATATCCCCAGCCAATAAACAGACTCATCCGCTAAGAAATCATACCTTTCCCGCAAACCCAACTCAGAAAAACGGATGCAAAGCAGAATTCTTCCACTCTTGGTCCCCATCAGACAAGGCACATTGCTAAGCAGCAGCGCGCGCCGGGGCCTCGGGTGAGCACAAGTGGAAGCGTAGGTGGTGGAAAGGAAAAGTCTTTGGTGAGGAATTGGATTTCAGATTCAGGCCTCCCAAAGGATCCCTCTGAAGAGCCAAGGGTGGGGTAGGGAGTGGGAACAGGAACAGGATCTTGGACAGATCTAACACACTTTGAAATCCCATCTCGGGCTGCAGTAAAGAAATTCATCGACCGTTACATGCGTGGGGTGAAAATAACCCTGCTGTTGCTGCCCGTGGGGCTGCGCGTTTCTCAGGGCTAATACTTTCCAAAAACCAGGAAAATGGCCGCAACGAAGCTCCAAGAGACCGGGGTTCGTAGAGACAGGCAGGGCAGGAGAGGCAGAGAAATGGCTGAGGCTGTGTTTGGGATGATGAATTTGAATCTTCCATAGTTTAAGAAGTGTTCTGGAAATGAAAAGCAACTCACTTGCCCTCACTGTGCTCTAGCACACAGGGGAAAAATATTGACTTGGAGAAGGATGATGAAGACATTTTTCTCCAACCAACAGGGTGTGTTTGACTTGCCTGTATTTTGGGTTTGGATTTTTTTCTTTTCTGGTTAATGTTTGAGCAGCCCTGTTGAGAAGAGTTTATCAGTGGCTTTAAAAAAAGGGAATTCCTCTTGCTGTTTATTTTCATTCTTTCCTTATTTCTGCTAATTGCGAGTCAAGCCGAGCATAAAGCAGCTGAGAAAGCTCAGGAGTTAGGAGAGAAATCTGTGAACATTATCGAATGCCTATCATTTATTTACTCCTTAAGATGTCAGTGGAGATATCTGGGATGCGGGGCTTCCCTGTGGCTCAGGGTGGGACAAGCTGACCCTAGAGCAGTGTGGGTAGGGTAGTGGTCAGCCCTGTCCTCCACGCCCCATGCTCATGGGAAGATGGTTCCAATTGGTGTGGTTGAGAAGGGCGAGAGTCCGTGCCGTGGCCCTGAGGGATGCGGAGGGGTGGAGGGGAGAGAATGAGGCGTCTCCTGTCCGGCCGGGTTGCGAGTGCCCGTGGGAAGGAAGGAGGGCGAGCAGATCCAGGCAGTTCCTCCAGGACCAGCATCTTTCTGGTGCTGCCGGTTGGTGACACCGCCCGCCTGCCTCACCCGCTGCTGACGGCGCGAGAGCAGAGCCGCTTTTGGGATGGGCAGCACCGCGCATTGAACAAAAGAGAAAAGGAGAAGCGAGGATTGACCCCTGGACCTGGCCAGGCCAGATGCCGCGAGGGAGGAGAGGACGGCTTCCGACTCTGGCTGTGCGGCGAGGGACATCGCCATTGTCAGCGCTCGTAGCTCTGCCGTGACTAAGCACAAGTTATCTCTCTCCAGGGCTTTTCACCAGTGCTAAAACCCAATTAAACCATGTTAAAAGAAACCTCCCAAGAGCTGACAGCAAAAATATACTGACCTTCTGTGACAAACGTTGGTGCTGTCATCGTAACGCAGGGCTTTTGCTTCCCTCCTGCCGGGGTGCCCGGTGCCCCTGCCCGCAGGCAGTGTTCTGCCCACCCGGGGGGAGCCAGCGGATGTTGCCGGGGCTTCCAGGTTCCTCTGTTCCTTCTGCCTGGCTCCGTGACCCTGCAAAGCTGGTGCTCCCCGGAGCTTGTCCCGTTAGGCTTTCACTTTCGTGCCTGTCACTGCTACTGGCCTCTCAACGTGCTCTGAAAAATTTGAGATACGTTTTTTTTCCCTGTTTCTGAGTGGTTTCATTTATTATTTATTAATGACATCCAGAGGACACCGTAATGACGGATTCTGGTATGATGACTGCAGTAAAACTCTGTGCTTATACTAAGTTACTGGGAAGAGAATACATTCATTAGACAGGCTCTGGGGTTAACTCTGTGTAGTTTTGGTCCTGTCATATGGGGATAAGTTTTTATGAACTTTAAAAAAAATTACTTGGCAGGGGTTAAATCTGGAACAACACAAAAAAATGCAGGCAATTCTCAGGTCCCCTGGGGAAATGACAGTAGAGCTTGGTCACACGTATCCCTTGGCCTTTCTCTGCAACGCCACGAGAAGGTTAACGCTGCCTGCGTGGCTTCTGTGGTTGCCTGTCCTCATAGCTGGGGCCTCCAGCTTGACTCTCAGCAGCCGCTGTCTGGCATCCGCCAGTCTGAGCCCGCTGCCTGACGTGACAGCGTGCCCTCGTCTCCCTGCAGCCACCTTCAGCCGCGGGGCTGCTGCCAGCCCTCTCTGCACCCCGCGTGTTGCTCCGACCGGTGAAGGTGATGATGGGCTGGCACAAGGGAAGGCGCAGGTCTGCTCGGAGAAAGCATCAACCGACATTTTCCCTTTGTACCCACTCACAGTCTGGTACTGCTGCTGCTGCTTTTGCGCATCGGCGTGGAAACTCGTCTCCCTGATCCCTCCCAGCTGCTGAGCTCCTTTCCAGTAAACAGCCTCTGGTATTCCCAGGGTGACAGGCAGCAAAGCAGCTGACGGCACAGTTCAGCCAGGCAACTCCAGCTACGCCCGTGGCTTTTGCCGTCTGTTCCTCTGCCCTTCGGGTCAGTGGGAGCTTTGTCGTGGACTGCAGGAGCGTCAGGTTTGAAGCGTTCATACCCCGGTGACCCAGGAGTACTGTCACGGCTTGCGTGCAGCCACGGGCCGTTGAAACTTTGATTTTGGGGATGTATCTGAGAGATTAATCATAGTCACAATAGCCACAGAGGCCTTTATGGACTGCAGCAAGCTGTGATTCCTCGAACTGAGCATCCAGGCTGTTTGCAGTCTTCAGACAGGTGGTTTCAGAGAGCAGTGGCTCGAGCCCCGGGACGGTGTGGCTTGCACAGCCGCGTGTGCCAGCGCCCGGCAGCGGGCACAGCGGCAGCGCCGGCTGAGGCGGAAGGGAATCCACGGGGCTGCTGGCGTTCTGGTAAGCAGGGATGAGGAGGGCTGGGAAGGCAGGGTGGGTTGGACCTGCTCCAACAGTTGTTTGGCTTTCCAGAAGCTACCCCGATTCGTGTCAATGCTAACAACATCCCTCGTTCTCATAAAATCATATTTAGTAACTTTGACGTGCTTTGGGTTTTCACTAGTCAAAAGCCATGATTTTATTTCTTTCCTTCCTTCTATTTTTCCCTTCTTTGTGTAGTGAAAAAGTAGAAAAATGTCTTGAAATGAGGTCATTGAATAGGTAGAGACAGAAAAAGCCTCCTATATTTTTAATTAGAATAGCAAAACCAGTAAGACTTTTTTTCTTCCGATATTAGAGGTAAGCATCCTAATCCCTGGGACGCAGTGAAATATGCATAGAGATATTTTTAAACTTGTGGTTACTATTAATACTGTTTCTTTAGTCTTTGCAGTGGTGTGGCAACAACAGTCTCAAACTAAAGCCTACTACGCATTTTCTCACACAAAGAACACTTCTGTGAATGGTACACAAGTTATATTTAACCCAGAGAGAACAATAAGCTGAAAGACAATACCGGTGACGTTCCCTGGTGAGAACATTTGTACAACGCAGCGAACTTCAAAGCAGTGGGGTCCTGCTGCGGGGCCGGGCTGCATCAGCCCCAGGCAGCACCTGCCCCTGCGGCAGAGCCCAGCCACCTCTCCTCTCCTCTCCTCTCCTCTCCTCTCCTCTCCTCTCCTCTCCTCTCCTCTCCTCTCCTCTCCTCTCCTCTCCTCTCCTCTCCTCTCCTCTCCTCTCCTCTCCTCTCCTCTCCTCTCCTCTCCTCTCTCCTCTCCTCTCCTCGGCAGCCAGCACGCAGCTCCCAAGCCCATGTGCCAGGGGTGCAGGGCCTGGGCAGAGGAGAGGGCCAGCTGTGTCCAAGAAAGGGTCCATGGTGTCCCTCCTGCAGCTGCCCACGCGCCGGGCAGCAGGACTCTTGCCTCTTACCATTCAGAAAGCGGTGTTTGATCTGATCCGGTTGCCCCTATTTGCCTTCTCCTGTGAAGCTCTAGTTTAAGGAGTTCAGAAACATCTGTAAACTTTAAAATTTCAAGTGGAATTTGAAAACTGTGCCTTGGCTTTCAGGTATCTGGATACCTGTGAAAGCTCCATGTGACTTTTAGAGTATTTCCTTGTTTTTAAATTGACTCCAACTTGTATAAAAGTAAAGATTTTTTGGTGTGTTTTATTTTTTGGACAGGACGGTTTTAATATGTGGGTTTTTACATCTTTTCAGCTATTTGCCAGTGTCACTTACGGTTTTTAATTAGCCTCCTTGTCTGAGGACTTCTCCCCATCTGACTTCCAGTCCTGGCAGTGTCAGCTCCCATTGGAAACACGGAGTCTGGCACGGCTCGCGTTCACTTGAGCAGCTTTAGCTTGCAGGGTTGAGGGATGCAGCGTCTCGACTCTGGAAAGGATGGCTAGCAGCAGATGCAGATGCTTTTAGAAGCGTTCCCTCCCTAGGTGTGCTCAGCGGGATGAACTCACCCCAGTGCAGAGGGCCCGTGCGTGGCCGCAGACCCGGTGGATCTGCCCACGGGGAGCCAGGGGTGGGGCGCAGGGCTCGGCGGTGGGTTTAGGGGGCTTTGAGCCCTGCCCGGGGCTGTGCTGGCTCTCTGTGTAGGCTCGATTCTCCACCTTGTGCCTTTCCTGGGATTTGCCTCTTTGTTTGCTCGGAGCTGCTGGAGCGCGTTCCCCACCGTAGGTCAAGGAGTTCCTTATTGAGTTGTGTGCAACAGTTGGACAGGTGATAACAAAAATTTGGCCAGGGTGCATTACACGGGGTTTTACTCAGGGAGCACTCTGCTATAGCTGCACCACTTTCCTGCTTGATTTTTTTTTTAGTTTTCTACAAGTCAGTCGTCTCCACTCCCAGCCAGATGTGGTTGTCCTTAGGCTTTTACCTGGGGCCAGAAAATGAAAACTTCCCGTTCTTCCTAGGGTAAGTGCAACTTTGCAGTCCTGCACCACAGAAACCAAACCAGCTGATAGTGCTGAACTTCCCTCAAAGTCCAGGTGCTCTGTTTGCACGTGATTTGGGGGGAAAGCTGCACCCTTACATCTCTCTCCATTGCGGTCAAGGCAGAAGGGAGGCCGGTAGCCTGGAGGGTGGCCAGACCGCCAGCAATCGTGCTGAGTGCCAGGGACTGTCATCAAGTTATTGATCCTACCTCTGTGCACAGACCCTCCTCGCAGCACGCAGAGACAACCCTGCCGTGCCTGCAGCCAGACGGACAACAGGGCAGTCCTCCCAGTAGTGCTTGCTGGGTTGACGGTTGGACTTGATGATCTTAGAGGTGTTTCCCATTCTTAATGATTCCATGATTCTATGATTAGTTTCTCTGGGGCCTCCAGTGTCGTTTTAGCTGAGCCGTAGGTGAGATCACCACCGATTGAATCAAGGGATGCTGTAAACGACAGCATTGGCCAGGGCAGGTCGGCCGCTGCCTGTCTGCGGCATCCTCTCTTCTGGAGACCCGAAGATGAGAGGGGCTCTGTACCAACGCCCTGCGTGTGCACGGCACGGCGTGCTCCACCCGGCAGCCTGCTTCACAAATTGCACTAATTGTCCACTTAAAAACACTTGGGAATTGGGATGCGCCGTGCACGGGGGGGAAACTGCAGCCACCACCTGTGTGTCTGTGTGCTGCCTGCTTCCAGAAGCTGTCAGTGGAGTCTGCTTTGAATAATTCAGGCTCTGAGCCACAGTTTGTAAGATAAAGGGAAAAAAAAAAAGTGCCTGTAGCTGTCTGCAGTGGCAGTAGCTCTTCATAGTGAAGTTCGATACCCAGCCAGTGCCTTTACAGAATCACAGAATCACAGAATAGTAGGGGCTGGAAGGGACCTCTGTGGGTCATCTAGTCCAACCCCCCTGCCGAAGCAGGGTCACCTACAGTAGGCTGCACAGGACCTTGTCCAGGTGGGTCTTGAATATCTCCAGAGAAGGAGACTCCACAGCCTCCCTGGGCAGCCTGTTCCAGTGCTCCGTCACCCTCAGAGGGAAGAAGTTCTTCCTCATGTTCAGACGGAACTGGGAGTGCATTGGGCAGTCGGAGCCCTCCACGCCTGTGCTGGCTACGTGCCGAGTCGCCGTCGCGCTGGGGACACACCTGCACCCCGATGCTCCTGCCGGTGGGTTCCTCCGAGCCCGGGGTTCTCCCCCGCCGCGTCCCTGCAATGGTCAGTGTCATTCCACAGGTGACCTCCTGCTGGGAACAGCCTTGGGAATGCAAAAGTGTGGCAGATCTGAGCTAAGCTCGTCTGGGTTTGTGGTTCCTCTCTGGGATTTCTTTAAACTGGTGTAATTTTACAAAACTTGCATACAGCGCTGGGTAACCAAACCAGCGCGACAGAAGAGTAGACAGAGAGAAGGAAGATCTGATGGCTTTGCTTCAAAGTCAAGACTGAGGGACTGCAGTGCAGAATCTACCCTGCTGCTTCGTTTCCTTCGTGTGAATCTGGGGATGCCCGTCACAATATTTCTCCGAGCAGTATTTCACTTCATTAGTTTGCATTGTTAACTGCAGAACGTCCTGTCAGTTGTTATCTATTGTTTCCTGCCAAGTGCTTTAAACAATCAGAGCTAAATTATACAGCTCTTTCCTCCAGCAGCCAAATGGCAGCCCGTTGGTAGTCACTCCGTTGCACAAGATTAAAATAGATACGCTGCAAGAGAAACAGCAGGTTAGAGGAGTTCCTCTCGTGTGCGTTAGCGGAAGGATCGTGGCTTTAGAGCCGCCCTCCCCATGAACACCTCTCGCTCCACGTCTGGGTGCCCGCTCCCTCCCCGCGCCCCGCGGCACCGGCGCAGATCCCCGCGCAACGTGCTGCGGTTCGCCCGGCGTTGTTGAGCGTGCTGTGCTTTGAAGAACCGAGGGCTGTAAGATGTTATCGTGTGCTCCAAGGGTAAAGCAATGAGGCAGAAACAGTCTTCAAGGCTGCCGAGCCATTCCCGTCAGGATCAGAACCTTTCTGTCGGAGAGGCAAAGATGCGTTGCCCATCTCCACCAACGGGGTAGGAGAAAGCTGTTAGCCTTGATGCGCTGAAGTGCCTCTCTTCAGAAGACATTCAGCTTGTGCCTAAGTGTGCTGCTAAACAGAGGAGACCTTGCTGCAAGAAACTGTAAAGGCACATTTTAGAGCTTAAATCTGCCTCTCCAATGAGACTTGCTGACAGAAGCAGAGGGAAGAACAGACTGATGCGTGCAGAGTTGTCTCATGATTTTTAAAACATAAGGTCATCGTTTACAAACTTGGCTCCTTTAAGTTAGGCATGCGAATGCTTATGTAGGTACATAAATAAGTGGCCTACTTTTCTGGGATGCTGAATCCATTAAAATCAATGGAAGTTCTGCATCTCTGAATAAAATGTTACTTACTTTGCTATCTAATTTTAGGTACCCTAATACAGAAACTTTGATCTAAACATTTTTTTAAAACTGCTGAATTTTTGCCGTGCTTCTGGAACACCAAACTCCACGGCACGTGGCTAAGGCCTGGCCTTCAGAGGAGTTCAGAGGGAAGCTGGCCTGAGCCCTGCATGAGGAATTCATCTGGAATCACCTTGGATGGAAGAAGGAAGGACATCGTCTGTGGGGCGCAAAGCGCGCCTGAAACTGTCCACTCTCAGGTCGCAGCCTAGGCTGACAGCAAAGCAAAAGTATCAAGCACAAGTCCAAGCATGCTGGAAAAATCTCTCCCTGGGATCAGCAATTCCTGTAAAGGCATTTCTGGAGTCGTCATGTTGGTCGGGCCAGGTGCAGTCGCTGTGCATTGTCCCTCGCAAAGAAGTTGCCAGGTCGTGACTTGTTTTGTTGCTCAGCCTGAACAGTGCCGGTGATGTCAGTGTGGCCTCAGTAAGATGAAGTGGGAGGTTTGTCACATGCTCGAGTCTTTAGTTTTATAGCACTAAATATAAATAATGAGTGAGGCGAGTGTCCTTTCGTCCCATGAGGTCATTGATTTTCATTGCCTGTTACTGCCGTGCCTAGTAGGTGTGTGGGCCTCTGTTTTGTTCTGCAGAACATGAAGTCTGAAAGCCTACATCAAGGACTTTTCTTCTGATGCATTCTATCTCCTGAAACCGAGAGCTTTTCTGTTGAGCATTTGTGTCTCGCACTTGATCCACAAGTTTGTGCTGCTGCTCCGATCGTGTCCTAGATACCCCTTCCAAAGGCTCTCAAGTTGCTTTTCCCCTTTCCTCTCCAGCCTCACCATGCTTTCCACAGTGTGTGTCTTGAGCTCCTAAGCAGCATTCCTTCTTCTTCCTCATCATTTTCTTTATGTCCTTACCAGACTCTGGGTTTTATGTCATCCTGGTGCCTTTTTGTCTGACAGTGCCTATATTTAGGAACTGCAGCCTGTCCCTTCCACTCACAGCTCTCCCCATTTCCCGAGCACCGGTCACAGCCCTGCCCTGCCCCAGGGTCCCGAGGAACAGCCATTCCCATTCCTCCCCTCTGCCTTCCAGACCTGAGCTCCTTCACGCGCCTGTGTCTGTCGTAGGGAGTTTTGTTCCTTTTCACCTCCCCTGATTTCCAGGTAGACTCAGATCCCGTAGTCTTGTCTTTTCCTGCTCGCGAAACACCCGCTGTGAAGAGTAAAGGCCGTTAACACCGTGTTGCAATGTACTTGTCTGCTCCCGCACAAAACATTCTCCAGTGGCGAAACGCTCCACTGATGGCAGCAGTGAAAGTTTTCAGCAAATTCTTAATTTACGAAGTGCTTCCAGATTAAGGAAGAACCTGGAATGGCTTACGTACACAGAATATTCAAAGGCCAGAAGGACTGTGTAAAAAGTGTTCATTTGAATACAATTATTTTCCAAGAGAACAAAAAAACCCCTCTTTTTTTTTTTAAACTGGGTCAACACTACATCTGCAGCACTCAGCCATTTTACATACGACACGATCACCCACTCTGTTTATCTTTAGGCAATATGCTCTTGCAAACTGCCAATTAATTGCATATTTGGTGCCTGCTCTCTCCCAGCATCCCGGATAAACAGGGCGAAGCCAATCAGAGGGAGCTGCTCCTGGCCGCGAGGGGAAGGGAATCTGTCATTGTCTCAGCCTTGTTATCTGCAGCCGAGGCAGGCTCCTAGCAGCGTTCCGCTTGTAAACACCCTCTTTAGACACCTTCTGATTTACAGCGATGGCACGCTGCCGTCGTCTGCGGCACCACCTGAAGATTTTTAGATAATTGCTTTCCAAAATATTAGATGCAGATTGTCCTTGATAAAAGGCAAGGGCCATCAATGCTAGTAAATGTGGTAAGCAAAGTCCTTAAAATGAAAAGATAAAGCTGAGTCCAAACAAATGCAAGAGAGAAAAAAGGGGGAGAACAGGCTGTTGAGACTCCATCCGTCGCTAGCTCTACTCAGAGGGCCCGTCCCGTGGGTTTGAGCTGTCTGGAAGGTTTGGGGGCAGGTCTGGATGTGACATGGCCTTTTCAGAAAGGCTGAACCTGTTGGTGTTAGCCCGGGGGTACCTGCTTCTCCTCCGCTCTGAGCTGGAAGTCAGAGACAAGAGTCGCATGTTATTTAAATCTAGCCTGGACAAAACAACAAAGCACAGGAAGTAATCTCCGTTGCATGCAGGGTTTCTGACTGGGCAGATTCTTCCTTGCTGTCTCTAGTTCCTGTGACTACTGAGATCCCCAAAGCATGCACTGGAGAGGGGATCCGCGCTGGGTTTGGATGTGCACCAGCAACGCCTGGCAGGTCTGCTCTCTCTCTGTTTCTGCCGTGCTCTAAAACTGAGTGACCTCAGCAGAGGCTCAGCGGAGTCTACAGTGGCTACGGAGAGCTGGGACAAAATCTTCTCCTAGGGCAATCCTCAAGAGGATTTTAAACTGCCATCTTGACGTTGAGTTATTGTAAATTAACTGTTGCTTCCAGGCAAGGAGTGATGAATGGTCTGAAAGGAGGAGATAAGCGTGCGTGTGGATACATTGTCCCAGGCTCTCATGGACCTTCTGTGCTACCAGCAGCTGGGAATAATTCCGAAGACAGGGAATATTCGATGCTGGGTCAATTCTTATTTTAATATGCCCATGTATACAGAGAATAAATGAGGGGATTAGTTCAAATTTATAGCAGTGTAATGTAGGCGAAAAGCAAGCTCCTTGTGCCTTGTAACAATCCAGACACCCATATTTGGGGGTTTTATTGTTTGTTTGCTTAGCTGTTCTGTTTTACCGGTCCCAGCTTAGACTCTCCATGTTTTAATTGTGTCGTTTAATACCTCCCTATTAGTAGTGCCCTAAGGCCGTAAGCTGAGTCCTGGCGTGCCTGTCTGCCAGTCTGACAGCACAGCCACCCCGAAGCCGTGCGAGCACGGAAGGGACCCCAGGCCATGGGAGGCTGCAGCTGCCCACGACGGCGCGGGCGAATCCTGCTCCTGCCAAAGCCATGCGAGCGGAACCGCTGGACTTCGTGGCGGCGGCGTTTGGCCTGCAGACACGAGACACGCGCTTCACCACGGGTATTGCAAAAAGGGCGTCGTTCTCGTCCCTCAGCTTTGGCTGTAGCGTGATTTCTGGTGCAAGACCAACTGAGTGCAGGGCGCAAGCGCTGCTGACCGCAAGGAGCGTGTGTGCCCACGTGCCCTGGGAGCCAGCTGTGCAAATTGCACTTGGGAGGTGATAGAACGATGCTTGTTTGCGTTGGAGCAATAGGGAAGTACGTGGCGCGGTTATTCACAAGTTGCAGGCGAGCTGTTACCATAGGGTTGGGACACTGAGCAGAGGTGTAACAGAAAACATCCTGGCAATTCTGCCCTCCCACTTACGTCTCTCAATAAAAACATCTCCAGAAGAATAGCGAGTTCTTGCCCAGTGCTCTCACAGAATCACAGAATTCACAGAATGGTAGGGGTTGGAAGGGACCTCTGGGGGTCATCTAGTCCAACCCCCTGCTGAAGCAAGGTCACCTACAGTAGGCTGTAGAAGACCTTGTCCAGGCAGGGCTTGAATATCTCCAGAGAAGGAGACTCCACAGCCTCCCTGGGCAGCCTGGCCCAGGGCTCCGTCACCCTCAGAGGGAAGAAGTTCTTCCTCGTGTTCAGCTGGAACTTCCCAGGCTTCAGTTTGTGCCCGTTGCCCCTTGTCCTGTCACTGGGCACCACTGGAAAGAGCTTGGCTCCTGAAGCACGATGAGCCCTGGTTCACAGCAGCTGCTCTCGGTTCCCTTTCTCATTAACTCAGGGAACGGTACAAACAGCTGAAATAAATAAATAGATAATCTGACTGGCCTGCTGTTTGTGGTCATCACCAGAGCAGCAGATCCAAACATTTGCTGTCAGAAACGAGCAAAAACCACTGCCTCGAGGAGGATGTGTTTCGGGAAAGAGGGGAGGAGCAGTTGTGGGAACTTGAACAAAATATTCAGGTTTTTTTTTTCGTTTATTTCTGTAATGTGCCAGAATTTTCTCAGTGACAGGGTGAAGTAAAATCTGTTGGACTGAGGCTGCTTACCAGGTCATTGTGGAGCATTGTGATGCTGAAAGGCTGTGGAAATGAGATACTCATGTTGCTGTCAAGGACTAGAGTTTATTATCACACTGGGTATGGCTAATAATGAAAGTTTAGATTTCAAGAGGATTTGAGGAAAACGTCCTTTAATCCTATGTGCCTGGGTTGCAGATGTATTCCTGTACGCCTGGACGTTTTTGTAATTTGTAAATACCAATAGAAGGAGGCCGCAAGGCAAGCTGACAGCATTTAGAGTTTCAGCTTTGAAGCTGAACTGCCTTCAGGAGGTAACAAAGAGCCGAGCCGCCCGATCCCGACGCAGCCGCCGGTGAAAGCGTGCTGACATCGCCGCGACAGGCGTCCGGAGCAGCGCATCTCGGGGTGGGCTCGGGAGCGTGCACCCCTCCAGCGCGACCAGCAGCCCCCCAGCAGCGCCCAGCGCTCGGCAGCGTCGGCCGGCCTAGTGCTCCCGGTGGGGATGGTGAATGCGTCCCGCTTTGGAGGCGGTGGGAGCCCGTTACTGAATAAATGAAGAGGAAATCTTAAAATTAATCAGAGGTGCAGACGGAGGAGCCTGCGCTTATGTGCAGACTCTCTCACTGCTTACCTGTATGTTTGCTTACCGCGCTAATTATGCGTGAGAAAGAAAAACGCTAGGTGAAGTTGAATTAGGAATGAGCTGCTGTGCCGTGGAAACGTGGAGTGCGGTGCGGTTTCTTCAGCCTGGATCGCAGCCAGTACCTGCCCCGGCTCCTCGGCAGCAGGGAAGGGGCTGGGAGCAGATGCCTCCCCTCCGCAGCAGCCAGTGAGCCCCAAGGAAGGGTTTGAATTACAAAGGAAGGGAAGGGGCTGAGCTTCCCTCCCTCCCACCTCCCTTCACAAAGGGTAACAGTCAGTTTGCTTTAATAACCCCGCTATCAGCTGCAGAGGAAGTCTGGCAGTCCGGCAGCCTGCGAGCAGGGCAAGAGCCAGCTCCATCGCCCGAGCCGCCCAGAGCCGCCCGACCCGGCCAAGGCACGGCAGCTCAGAGGATGGACCCGCTCTGCCCTCGGAGGAGCTGACTTTCCTGGGGACCTCAGAATTGTTTTTCTAGCCTGATCTTATTTTTCTGTCCCGTGGAGGCTTGGGTAAGTGTCTGGTAGTTTTCCATTTACCTTTCTTCTCAGTAGTTCGCTAGGATTTGCCAAATGACAATGGAACTGCAATGACAAAGTATTTCCTGCGCCTTCGTGAGCTTGCTCTGGAAGTGGGTGATCCAGATCTGAAAAGCTGAACCTTTAAAATCCTTTTACTTTGGATGCTGCTTTTTAAAAAAGGGCCAGGGAGCAGATATGGAGAAAACAGACTTTCCCGCGCGTTGTTCCAGCTGGTGGGGACTGCTGGGGCTACGGCATCTCGCCATGTGTTGGATTTTCAGATGTTGGCTTGCTCTGCACGGAGATCTCCCGAGGTCTGTCAGTCGGTTCGGCGGTGCAGATGTTTGCGGTGCAGATGTTTGCGCCGTTTCCTGTGAGATCAGGCTGTGGGGGTCGAGGCAGCTGCGCCGGCAGCCAGCCCCTGCGTTCCGTCATCTGCCAGGCAGAGCAGCGCGCAGCGCCCGCTCTGCACGTTGGCGGGGAGAGGAAGATGAAGGAATCGGATGGGGAAGCTGTGTGCTTGGAAGGTGTTTGCTCTGGGCCCTGATGCGCTTGCAGCGGGGATCCGGTGATTTGGGAGCGCAGTGTTACGGGCAGGCAACTCCCTCGCATCCACGGGGAGCGGGGCGAGCAGAGCGGCCACGGCGCGGCATACGGAATTAATAGGTTTTTCAAAGGGATTGTAAAAGATATGTATGATTGTAAAAAAAGAATTGGCCATGGGCTGGGGTAGGGTGTGTTTGCAAGCAGTCCCGGCTGTGTGTAGGCGGCTGTGTACGTGGTAAGAGTACAGCAGAGCTAACTTTAAAGGGAGAAGCACTAAAACTTCTGTAATGCATGAAACTGAATGTCCTTCCCTGACATCCCTGCTGTGGACCTGAAAAGACTAACTCTGAAATGATTTTTAAAGCTGTCTTTGTTAGTCATCCTTTATGCAATTTGTTTCTTTTCAGGTTTCATGTAGAGTAGAAGGAGACAGGCTGGTTTCACTCCCCTCTCCACTCCTCCTCTATTGTCAGTCTCTCCCAGCTTCCCGTGCAATTGTCCAGCTCCGCTCTTCTCAGAGCCCAGCGGAAAAGGATATTGTTGAAAAGGAAAGAAAGTATTTCAAATTAAAGTCTGGCAAGCATTTGCATCCTCATTAAGCTGCAGACATGCTTCCTCCCTCCCATCTCTTTTTTCCCCAAAGTAGCAGGGTGACCAGTATTGCTTGCAATACCTTCAGCAGCGGCAGGATCCCTCTTAGCCATTCACTATTCCATAAATGAGCAAATAATAATCACAATTTGAAAACAAAACATATTTGTAATCATATGTACAACTAGGAACAGCTCAGTATAACGAAAGTGGTGAATTCTTACATGAAGACAAGCCTGCTTGAGCCCCGTGGGCTGGGGACAGCTGATGAGCTGCCCCGGCAGCGACGCGGAGCGTCTGCCCCAGCCGCGGCCGGGGATCGCGACTCGTGGGAAGGGTGTGAGGAAAGGAGCGTGCGCTGGGGGAGACAAGGTCAGGGCTGCATCTGTATTTGTTCTCATTAAATCCTGGCTTGATGTAGCAAATGGTAATTAACAGTCGTGTTAATGATCAGAGGTAAACTGATATGACTCCCCTTGCTTCCTTTTGTTTCCCAGCCATCATTTCAGTTGTTTTCCTTTGAGCAGCACAGATGAAGCAGGGCTGGGTCTGGGTGGTCTCTGGAGAGACCCAGCCAGCAGGACACGTGGCCTGGCGTCGCGTCTGTGCTGGGCGACGCCGCGACGCCGCGCCGGGCTCCTGGCACCGTCCTGCTCCCACTGCACAGCAGGCAGCGGGAGGAGAGGGCTGCCGTGGGGTCTGTGAAAACAACGCAGACTCCCGTGAGGCTAAGCCGCCTCCCGCTGCCTCTTCAGCGACGAGATGAGAACAGGGGGATGTGAGCGGAGCGGGTGGCAAAGCAGCGCTGCAGGCAGCGGGGAGCCCCGGTTCTGCGGGAGACGTGGCCGTGCTCCCCGGTGACCCCAGCGCGCAGAGCTCCCTCCGCTCCCCGTCCAAGCTGCCCTGCGTGCGTCTGCTGGGTTATCTCAGCGCCGTGCCGGGCTGTTGTGGCCCGAGGGTGCAGACTTGGGAAGAGGGTGAGTGGGATGAGAAGGCACTCGGTAATTCTGTGCGTTTCCTTCTGCTGAAAGTGGCAGGAATAACACCTTTTCTTATGTAAAAGGCTCCCTCAGCTCCGCTGCGCAGTGTGCAGAAACACCCCCCTGCTTTGCTTCCCTGTGACTTTCACCATTTCAGAGACCTGCAATTTGATGACAGATTTAATAATATAAAATGCAATTGCCATTTGCGTTGAGAAGAGCTATTGAAAGAACTTGGAGTTGTATCACCTGGGATAGCAAAACATAAAGGCACTGATTTGTTCAGCCCCAATTTTAGGTACTTGAGACCCAGTTTTTAAGACTTGTTGGGCATTGACGTCGGTTGGAGCTGTGTTAAATGCTGGGCCTCAGCTGCCAGGTGCTCTGGTCAGTGACCATGGTAGACGTACAGGCCTGTTCATTTTTCACAGCTGAAGATTTGTTCCAGGAGGTTCTCCCTTCCCACAGCACTGGTTCCTGCTTCCACCCCGTCATCATATAAGAATTTTCTGGTGGTTTTTTTTCTTAAGCAGAGCCTCTGTCTTTTTCCTCATTCTATCCCCTCTACTGTGGCAATACCAGCACCCAGTAATGGTGAGGGATAATGGGCTCCAGCTGGCGGCCGTTCTGCTCACCGTGTGTCCCAGCAGCAGTGCATGGGGCTGCTGGGGTCAGCAGTCTGGGCAGCACCTTGCTGGTGGCACTGGAGATGCTCTGCGTTCCGCTGTGAGCGTTGCGGTGCGAGGTGGCAGCCTCTGCCCCGCTGCCATGGGAGGGTCTCGCACACTCCCTTTCCCAGTAAAGAGCAGGATGCAGACTGGGCTGAAGCCAGTAGATTTCCAGCAAAGACAATAAGAACAAGAATTAGACTGATATAATTATAAAAAGGCTTTAACAAAGCCTCTAAGCAGTTTGTCATATCCTGCCAGGTGAGGGACTGATGTGCTGGGCAGGAACGTTCTCAAAGGGGTTCTGCTGCTCCCGTGGGAGAGAGCAGAAAGCTCCAGCAGAAAGCCTCAGATCGGTCTCTCCCCTTGCAGGATCGTCGCAGTGCGGGACGTTTCCCAATGTTTGTTGTCCCAACAGCGCAGTTCACATCTTCCAGTCCCCCTGTTCATCCCATTTGCTCCCAGGTCGCTCGCTCCCTCCCTGCAGCTTGGAGAGCGGGGTCTCTGCGGGTCTGGGAAAGGCGGTCAGCATCGGGCGAGAAGTGGTGTGAAGAGAACACAAGAAATAGTGAGGAGAGTGGTCAGAGCCCGACGAGGCTGTGCTCCTTGGTCAGCCTTGTAGTGGTGGGCAGGAGGAGAACCGAGGGCATCGTGTCGCTTAGACCATGCCAAGAGGGAAGTGTCGGAGATGCCTCCTGCGTGGGACCAGGGCTCTCCCAGCCAAAGTGCAGAGCAGGTGTGGAACGGTACGAACAGGGGTCCTTGTTTCTGCACATGGAGTGCCCCCGGTGTGGCCTCGTGGAGCTCCTGAGGGTGTTCTCAGTGGAACCGTGGCGTCTCTCGGGGGCCAGGCGACGGGGCCCAACGGAGAGGCCGCAAGTAACGCCCGTGGCAGCCCTTCTGCGTGAGCAGTGACAGCTCCGCCGCGCGTGTCTGCGGGTCTGTACGCGTGCCGTGCCTCTGTGCACGTGGAGGGGGTCCGACACCGAGCCTGTGTCCTTGATGAACTGGGGACATCCCCGGTCAGATGGCATCAGTGGCTCGGGCTGCCTGCGCTCCCCTGACCGTCCCCAGGTTGTTGCCTGGGATGCCTGCGGCACAAGGCAGCCTTTTCCAGCATGGCCCTTCGGCCAGGACAACATCGATAAAAATGAGGATTTATGAGTTCTGTCATGTACAGCAAGCAGAGCATCGTGCAACAAATTAATCACTGATTGCGATGCAGTGCTGACTGGGAGCTTTCTGTTCTCTCTTGGCATCGCTGCAAGGTTGTTAGTTAAAAAACAAGTTTGATAAAGAGAGCCCTGACTCCTGGCACTTCTGTCTCCTCTGTTACCCGCTCACCAAACGTGGAGCAGGTAACA
The DNA here is from genome assembly GCF_030867145.1 of Opisthocomus hoazin. Classification (NCBI taxonomy): domain Eukaryota; kingdom Metazoa; phylum Chordata; class Aves; order Opisthocomiformes; family Opisthocomidae; genus Opisthocomus; species Opisthocomus hoazin. Next base: position 16,097,156 of record NC_134432.1, read on the forward strand.
AAAGGTGCTTTTCACTGTTCAAGATGCTCCAGCTTTTAGTCATCAGAATGTGAAGGCGCTAACAGTTCTCAGCACTTGGCTGTTGCTCCCTATCCATTAATTTTGGGATCTCATAATGATCTCGTAATGATCTGGCTTCCAGTTTGGGCTGGGAGGAGCTGGGCGCTGCTGGTCTACTGGAGGCTTAAAGAACAAACCGGGCAGGAGCCCCTCTTTGGGCTTCGGGAGCAGGTTCACGGGGACCAAAGGCCTTTGCCGCGAGCGCTGTTTCTTCCTTTCCACGTTTACACAGCAGCAGCAGCGGCTCAGCTCTGGTTTTAAAGCACTCCCAGGTGCTTTGGAGGGGCTGTGCCACAGCAAAATGAGTTATAAATGGCTCCTGGCTCCTGCACGTGGCCTGTAAAGACCGATGGCACTGTCGAGCCAGCTGACGTCCTTTTCCCTGAGCTCCGGACAGCATCCCCTGGCCCTCCGTAGGAAGCTGTGTTCACTTGCTCTGTGTCTACAGAGACGCTGCACGCGTGTGCGTGACTTCTGAAATACAGAGCAGAGAGTCGTTAATGCAGTGGAACCATAAAAACCATATTAGCACTTGGTATAATTCTGCCATCTGTTAGCAGTGTTCAGTGAGAGACCTCAGCGCGTTTTTCACATGCGACCCCCGGCAGCGTACACCTCCCGAGTCTCGCGCTCGGCGTTTGGTCGGGGTGCCTCGTGCACGGGAGCGCCCGGCGGCCCTGCCTGCAGCCCCCGAGCCCTCGCACCGCTCCCGAGCACGGGCTGCGGGTTCCTGCCGCGCTGCTTCCCCTTCCTACCGAGAGGGGTTTTGCTCATTGTTCTCCGATTCCAGCGGGCAGGAAAAATCCCACCTCGGAATTCTGTTGCCTGCCCTGTCCCCACAGCTGGGGCTAGCGATTGTCCCGGTGTTCCTACCCAGACCCGCTGCTTTGTTTCCCTACGGGTAGCTCTGCGGGGTTATTGTTTTCGCAGTAATTTTATTTATCGCCGACCGAGACCAGACCGTTGTTTCCTACTGACTCATGTCACCTGTGGATGGCCTCTTCCCGTCCCCCACAGAAGCGCAGTGCGGGGCTGGGAGGTGGAGATGGTGGCCAGACCTCAGCTTTGGTGGATGCTGGCATGGGGCAGCAAGCCCCCGAGAAGCCCCGCGGCGGCGGAGGGAGCAGCAGAGCCGTCGGGCTGCTCTGCAGCAGGCCGGGCCACGTGCGGGGAGCCTGGGGCGGGTGGATCTGTCAGGGACGACAGGGTGACCATGAGCCAGCAGCGTGCCCTGGGTGCCAAGAAAGCCAATGGGATCCTGGGGTGCATTAGGAGGAGTGTGGGCAGCAGGGCGAGGGAGGTTCTCCTCCCCCTCTACACTGCCCTGGTGAGGCCTCATCTGGAGTACTGTGTCCAGTTCTGGGCTCCCCAGTTCAAGAAAGATGAGGAGCTACTGGAGAGAGTCCAGCGGAGGGCTACAAGGATGATGAGGGGACTGGAGCATCTCCCCTACGAGGAGAGGCTGAGGGAGCTGGGTTTGTTCAGCCTGCAGAAGAGAAGGTTGAGAGGGGACCTTAGAAATGCCTCTAAATATCTGCAGGGTGGGGGTCAGGAGGACGGGGCCAGACTCTTTCCAGTGGTGCCCAGCGCCAGGACAAGGGGCAATGGGCACAAACTGAAGCAGAGGAAGCTCCAGCTGAACATGAGGAAGAACTTCTTCCCTCTGAGGGTGACGGAGCCCTGGCCCAGGCTGCCCAGGGAGGTTGTGGAGTCTCCTTCACTGGAGATATTCCAGCCCCACCTGGACGCGGTGCTGTGCAGCCTGCTCTGGGTGACCCTGCTTGGGCAGGGGGTTGGACTGGGTGACCCACAGAGGGCCCTGCCAACCCCCACCATTCTGTGATTCTGTGTGTTTGGGATGCTCAGCCCTGTGGTGCGGTGGAGTTGGACCAGCCAAGCCCACCCAGCCCAACTGGCTGGCGGGTGCTGTGCCCCGAGACCCCCCGGCTGCACCCCTCAGCTGCCAGCAGACGTGAGCACTGCGTCGGAGACCCCTCGGGTTCCAGCACTGCCTCGAACGCTCGCTGGGCCCGTGGACCGAGCTGCCAGCGGCTCTGGTTCAGCTGCAGGCTCCGTTTGTTTCATCAGGCTTGATTCTTACTTTTTTTCCCCTTTCTGCCTCCTTTTTTGAGCGCTCTTGCGTCGGAGCTGGGCACTGTTGCCCATCTTCGGTGCTGGAGGGTGACTTGTCTCCCTGTGTGGAATGCAGCCCCTCTGCGCCTGTTCATGCTCACGGCGATTACCCAGGCGCTGGAGAGGGAGCAGGGCTTTCCACATCTCCCATGTAACATCAACATGAAATTTCATCACCTAGGTTTCAAGAAAAATAAACTGTGGCTGGACTTAAAACATAGCGGTGAGGAGGAGCGAGGGAGAGAGCCTTTTATGAGCATTGCGAATATTTGTAGCTAAGCAACCAACATCAGCAGGAAAAATAAATCAAAAGTTTCAGGGCTCTGCCTGCCTGCCTTCAAGGGTCAGGAACTATATTTTCCCTCTGTTAACAAGATTGCCTTCCTTTGAAACATGGGCTATTAGCTACTGCTGGAGGCAGGATCCCGGCTTAGATGGAGTGGAAGCTTGTTGTGGGATTCTGGGCTAGAAACGTAAATGAAAGGCCGGAGACGATAAGCATCTTGCCAAAGGCCATGGAGTGAGTCAGGCCTCCCAGCAGCTTACGGGAAAAAGCTCTTGGAAAAGGAATGTCTAACACATATAGAATATTTTCTAATTACTCTTGTCTAAGTCCTCCTAACAGCTCTTCGAGGCAGCAGCTGTAGACTGCGTTCCCATTTCACAGATGGCCAAAGTCGAGCGGCTGGAGAACTGCAGCGGTTTGTGTTTGAAACCGCGAGTCTCCGGGGCTTTGTTCCTCGTGGGTATTTGTAGGGTTCCCGTTGCTTGGGGCACCGATCTCCGTCGCTGTGATTGCAGTACAGAGCCGAGGCCTGTTAGATAATTGAGCTTTATTTTCTACAAAGATATTATGTCGTGTTCTTCACTAGTTTGCACCAGAAAACCTAGAAGCTAGACATTTTACTTTGAAATATATTTTATTTATAAAGAGGAAATTTCCCAGAAATGCCAGTGGGAATGGCAGCAAATCAAATCCCAGTGGTAGGTTCTCAATGGAACTTTTCTGTTTAAATACCATCTTAGAACCTCAGGGTACTTTCCATCTCTGCTTCTTCCTCCTGCTTAGTCGAGAGCTGGTTAGAAACGATGCTCCCGTCTCTGCCCTGCCCTGGCAGCCTCTCTGCTCGCCCGAGGGACGGGGCTCCTGCACGCCTTCCGCACCGCGAGAAGATCCCTGAAAGTTCCTTCAAACCAAACTGCTGGAGCCCGGAGACCCTGCTAAGCACACAGCTGTAAGCCACCATCAGCCTGGGCCTGAAGCAGGCTTACTCCCTGAGCAGGGACCCCAGAGACCTCTTAGCCTTCGTAGGCACGAAAGTTGGTGTTAATTACGGAGCGGAGTGTATTAAGGCCAGATCTCATGGTATTTGTATGGAACTGTATTCCTAGAGCAGATTTATTATTTTAATCACAGAATCACAGAATCACAGAATAGTAGGGGTTGGAAGGGACCTCTGTGGGTCATCTAGTCCAACCCCCCTGCCCAAGCAGGGTCACCCAGAGCAGGCTGCACAGGACCTTGTCCAGGCGGGGCTGGAATATCTCCAGAGAAGGAGACTCCACAGCCTCCCTGGGCAGCCTGGGCCAGGGCTCCATCACCCTCAGAGGGAAGAAGTTCTTCCTCATGTTCAGACGGAACTTCCTGTGCCTCAGTTTGTGCCCATTGCCCCTTGTCCTGTCACTGGGCACCACTGAAAAGAGCTTGGCCCCATCCTCCTGACACCCACCCTTCAGATATTTATAAGCATTTATAAGGTCCCCTCGCAGCCTTCTCTTCTTCAGGCTGAACAAGCCCAGTTCCCTCAACCTCTCCTCGTAGGAGAGATGCTCCAGTCCCCTCATCATCCTCGTAGCCCTCCGCTGGACTGTCTCCAGTAGCTCTTCATCTTTCTTGAACTGGGGAGCCCAGAACTGGACACAGTACTCCAGATGAGGCCTCACCAGGGCAGTGTAGAGGGGAAGGAGAACCTCCCTCGTCCTGCTGGCCACACTCTTCTTGATGCAAATGAGAGGAAGGAGCTGCAATGCAGGATAACTCCTGTGGTCTTGGACTTCGACGACCCGTCCCAGGACGGTTTGTTTCTGGGCAGCGCTGCGCCGGGACATGCTCCTCAGCGGGAGGACTGTCAGCAGATTTGAGCACTTTATGTGGCATTTTCACCACTTTTCCGCCTAGAAAGCTTCCTGTGGCATTGAGTGGAGTTTTAAAAAGTGTGTCTCAATTTTGACGTATTCCTGCTCTTTGTATGTCGATCTCTATTCAGAGCATCCTTTTAAAGACGGTGACAAGCGTATAACTTTCAGGAGGCAAGCGGCTGCTTTTTCTGTCGTATTTACTGATACAGCTGTAAGCCTGGCTGGTGGTGACTGGAGTTACTCAGCTGTGAAAAGCACTTACAGATCTGAAAGCAGAGGGTGTTTCTGTCCATTAACACCAGTGTTCGCAGAAGCCCAGCTGGGTGGGGAGTCCATTTAGTCCCAGTCCCACAGCTGGGCTCTGAGAGGCAGCTTCAGCTGGCAGGTAGAGATTAAATGGCTGTTGGGTACATTTAGCAATAACACTGTGCCAGCGTGACAGTAAATGATTTGGGGGCATTATTAATGTTAACATTCATTCAGGATGGATTTTATTTTTCATATTAGAGAAACTATCACTTTTGGAGGTAATGCAAGCACAGTTTGGAAGGGGCACCAACTATTTTAAAATAGTTTTTAAACTAATTTATTTAAATACTTTATTTTATTCTCCTTCTCTGGAGATATTCCAGCCCCGCCTGGATGCGGTGCTGTGCAGCCTGCTCTGGGTGACCCTGCTTGGGCAGGGGGTTGGGCTGGGTGACCCACAGAGGTCCCTGCCAACCCCACCATTCTGTGTGATTCTGTGATCTGTAAAAGAAAAAAAAAAATGCATTGGCAGGTGTGAGAGAGCCGTTCTGGAAAGAAAAGGTGCAGCCTGGGTTAACAGAAACCCAACGCATTCGTACTGATCTAAGCTTTTCTGTTGGGTATTTTTTCTCTCCCTCCCACCCACCCTGGGCTGGGGTGAGGTAGGACCTGGTCTGCTCCCACTCCTCTGTGTGGAGGAGCTGAACCGCTCCGGCTGGTTCCCGAGTTGTTCCCAGCTCCCGGTCCATCCGGAGCCCGAAACAGCTCCCTGAGGCGCTGACGAGTTTCTGCAATGCTTCCACAAATACAGATAAGCACAAACAGCTGAAAAACAAAGGCTGGCGCTCTCTCCGGAGCCTTCCTCTGCTGCAGTGAGCGTGCTGGAGGGCAACGGGGAGACCCGGGGCACCGGGTCCGGGTGGGCAGCTCCGGCCCCGCTGCTGCCTCCGCTTCACCCTCCCGGGGAAGGCAACGCACCCAGGCGGTGGTGAGACAGGTCGAGGACACTTTAGTCAACGTAAAACTCATGTGCAAAGTAGTTGTTTCAGCTTTCTAATTCCTTCTGCCTCCTTGCCTGCTCGGTAGCGTTCAGTCGGCGGCTGCCCGGTTGTGTCAGTGCCACCAGGTCGTGCTGGCAGAGCCCGGCGCCGGCAGCTGCCTCAGCGCAAACTGCTCCGTCTCGTGATTTTGAAGTTGAGTCGTTTTCGTACCGGCAGTGCCCCCGTGGTAACTAATGTTGTTTATTAATTAATTCTTTGAATTGCAGCCAAGCATGCGTAGCGGTCCCGGCCCGTTGCTGCTACGCGCTGAGCAAACCCCTCCCTAAACCCCGGCTGTCGGCGCGGGGAAGCCTCCAGAGGGGAAAAGTGACGGAAAAACACAAAATGCTGAGGGGTTTTGGTCAGTTCCCGGCACGTGGGCAGCACGGGACGGCCGTGCCGAGGGTGGGCTGGGAGCGGAGGGCCGCGGGCGCTGTGGTCTGTTCGCCCGTGGGGTGCCTGTGGGTGCTGGCCAGCCCTGCCCGGCCCTGCGCGTGCTGGGACCCTGCCGGTGGGGTCCCAGCCAGGTTCCTTTCTCTGGATATGAGCAGAAATTGCTCTTCAGTGGCAGCCCGGACAGGTTTCTTTCCCTGGATATGAGCAGAAATTGCTCTTCGGTGCTTCTTTTAGGGTGTTTCTCTACCCCTTTTTATACCCTGCAAGTGCCTCCTTTTCACTGTTACTCTTTTTTTCACAAAATTCCAACCTCTTGTCTTCAGTTTAATTTTTAGATTTAATGAAATAGCCCTGTAATTAAATGTTCTTTAGCAAATCCCTGGGCAGGTTATCTCATGACAAAAACCACTCTGATTTTATTATTATTACTAATGCAAAGTAATTAAATGTTTGAATCCTTATCAAGTGTCATTCAGGGGGTTAATCCTTTATGTTGAAAGGAAAAGTTAGCTCCATCATTTGTGCTGAACTGATCTGCTCAGTGTCCTGTTGCATTCTTCACTGTTTCTTTAGATCTCCAGACTATGTTGTTCTGGCCTGGAACATGCAATACATGCAATTGCACACATGTTTGTGTGAGCTTCAATGTGCTCGAATATGTTTGGTTTTCTAGTTCCCTGGGCAAACAGTTAGCAATAAGCTAAATATTGGGAAAGCTGAATGAGAATAATAGACTTCCGCCGGCAGTGGTGTGTGGCCTGACAAACCTACTAAGCACCTCACCAAGAAAAGCAAAGGAAGCCTTGAAAACATCTGAACTTGCTGAAATGTTCTCGCCAATAAATATTTTTGCATCTTTGATTTGAACTACAAAAAAAAGCAACTCTGTGAATCAGTCAGACCATCCCGCACGTCCTCCTGAACTGGACTGGCAGCTCATGCCCTCTCCCGTCTCCTGCTCCGAGCTGCTGGCGTTGGAGCATGGGTGGGTGTCAGGAGGATGGGGCCAAGCTCTTTTCAGTGGTGCCCAGTGACAGGACAAGGGGCAATGGGCACAAACTGAGGCACAGGAAGTTCCGTCTGAAGATGAGGAAGAACTTCTTCCCTCTGAGGGTGACGGAGCCCTGGAAAAGGCTGCCCAGGGAGGCTGTGGAGTCTCCTTCTCTGGAGATATTCCAGCCCCGCCTGGACAAGGTCCTGTGCAGCCTGCTGTAGGTGACCCTGCTTCGGCAGGGGGGTTGGACTGGGTGACCCACAGAGGTCCCTTCCAACCCCGACCATTCTGTGATTCTGTGATTCTGTGATTCTGTGATGATTCCCCGATGGCAGCTGAAGGCCGAGCGAGCAGCTGGGGCAGACGCTGGCCACCTGGGCTCTGGGAAGAAGCCTTCCCAACTGGGAGAGGCTCAGCTTCCGGAGCGACGGCGCAGACGTCGAGCCGTTGTCACAGCTCGGTCAGCTGGCTGGCGGGATCTGTGGCCGCTGGCTGTGCTGCTGTGGGGCGCCGGAGCCCGGGCAGGCGTGGGGCAGCTGGGGGCTGTGGGCGCAGAGCAGCGGGACTGCGTAAGCTGCGTCTCTCCTGCTGCCCTCAGGGCTGCGCTGATTAAGATGGCAACTGCAAGAGTCCTTGGGGAAAGCAGAAACCGGCGTAAAGGTTAAAAGCAGTCATTGTTTGGTATTTAGAGGCTCTGCAGATAAAATTGCCCATCTCTGGCAAAGGACATCCGCAGCAGATGCAGACAGCCAGGGGATGTGTTTAATGCCTCGCTGAGCAGTCTGCGGGACGGCGAGCAGAGCTTGCAGACCTGACAGTGCCCACTGCATCCGCAAATCTGTGCGTGCCGGAGCTCCGGAAGGGGCAAGGAGCCGAACGGTGCTGAAACAAGGCATAGGGTAAGGTAAATCATTCCCAAGAAGGGCGTTGGGAGGCTTGTGCTCTGGTTTGTGGCTGTTTCTGTACGGGACATGAGGCTGCAGCAGAGCGCGTGTCGCCAGCACCCCTGGCAGGATGGGTCCCGCACAGCCCTGCCCGCCGGGCTGCAATCCCTGCTGTCAGCAGCTCTTCCTCGGGAAAGCACAGTGGCTCCCGCGCGGCTGTCCTGCCCCGGCCTGTCTTCAACAGCCAAGGAACGGGAATTCCCCTGGTGTCATGGTGAGTGCCGCCCCTGGAGTTCTCCACAGTGGCCTCGTGGCCGGGGAGGCTCCGCGTGGGCTCTGCGCTGGTGCCCAGCTCTTCTGAGCGAGAGGGAGATGGTCTCACGCGGGAGCAGGAGAAGCACAGCTATGTTTGGGGTGGTTCCGAGGCAGTGGAAGCGTAAGTTCAGCTGGAAGGAGGTGGGCGGAGGGTTTGGACCTGTTGGTCTGCATGTGGCCAGCTGAAACGTTCCTTTCTTCTGATCATCCTTCCTCCTGTCTTTGATCTGAGCCGTACTTTTTCCTGGAAGACTTCCAGCATTCTTGGTGCAGCTATGAAGCTCCCTTTTTCTTCCCCTGTGCAGGCCACATCCCTCAAATTCACGAGCTGCAATGGTGAGGTGGGACTGTTGTGTATCAAGTCACTTCTGGATAAACATGTTTGACTTCTTCAGGCGTTCTTGATCTCGCTTTATTCCTAGAACAGGCACAGAACAGGCAACAGCAGCGCAGGCTCCCACGCCCATGTAATAGTTTGACTTAGCGCAATGTGGAAAATCAGCCCCAGAAAGGATTCAAGCTGTGGTTTGGGTACAGATGTCCAATAAATGGAGAACTTTTGGCGACCCTCATTTCTAGACTGACATGTCAGACAGATTCACGTGCCAGAAGCACGCTGAGAAGCGAAGACTGGCTTGGGAACGATGCCAGGAGCCAAGACGCGTCTGTACAGCTTCGGAGCAGCAGCTTGGCCATCGCTGGCCTAGGCAGCAGGATGATGGAGAGAACCCCAAGGCAGCTCGCTAGAGAACGGTGTTGCTTTTAAAAAGGGCAACAAAAAAAGCACGTTGCACCCTACTCCTGCTTAGGAGACTCGGAAGCAAAAGAGAAAAGGCTTCTATCTCTAGAGGTGAACAGTCACTTCTCCTTCCTACAACCGCAGAAGCCTGACACTAGATAAGTAGCTGTGAGATGATTCATAAAAAACTAATTTATAATTTGCCAGAATATAATCCTATTTGATCAGTGTTATTCAGTTCTTCTTTCTTTTAAAATTCAGTGCACTTAACTGTTCTACGAGGGTTTACGAATGTTTAAAAATTGCTTTGTGGTCCCTAAAGTAATTTGACAAGTCTGACAGCTATTGATTAAAAACCTGAAATTATTCAGACTGTAGGATGACTTGGGGGATTAGATAGAAAGTTTTTTCAAATGTGAAAGGAAATAAGATGTTGGAAAGTAAATATGTTCTTGAATATTTTTGAAAAATCCATTACAACTGTGAAATTAAATTGAAATGAGATACTTCGTGTGGAGATGAAGGAACTAAATGCTGGCTTTACTGTTTAGGCGTGGGTGGAACTCACTGTCCCAGGTCCAACAAATGTTTCCCTGGAAGATGCTGGTGACGGGGCGCTGGCAGGGATCCCGCCACAGGGCGCAGTGGGGAGCCCCGGGCTCCCACCCGCTCCCGGCCGGGCACCAGCCAGCTCCTCTGTTCGGCCGATGGGGCTGGATGCTGAGCAAGGGCTGGGGACAGCTGTGGGGCTGACGGGGACGTGGTGCTTTTTGTCCTGGATGTATGTTCCTGTCCGACTCTAAAGGACGGGTGGGAGCTAATCGAGCCTCAGACTGAACGACCGCGGCCTCCGGGATTGTCCTAATTTGCAGTCCTCAGGCGAGGGCTGCTGCGGTAGCTGGGAACAGCTATTGTGCTGGATACCTCTGTCTCAACTTGTCCTTCACCAGACCTCCAGGAAGGATATCCCAGAACTGGCTGTCTGTCTCTGTGCATGCCAGAGAGGCTCTCCGAGGAAAGCATTGGACCAGGTGGGCCATTGCCATATGACCAGAAGGGACCTCTTCGTTCAGCAGATCCTGACCTGTTCTCTTACTGACAACCACATTTTAGAATATCCTTCGTAAACGTATTTTCTCCATCTGAACATCATGGAGGTTTTCTGCCCCATTCTCCCTCCTTCCGGAAGGCGAATCTCCAGTTTCACTCCTCTCCTGGTTAAAAGCCCGCTGTCTGATTGTCAAGTCGGAATCCACTCGCAGCCGGTTTTTAGCCTCTTGTTTCCCCAGTGCTGCCCTGTAGCTTCAACAGCTCTTGTCTTCCTCACGTGCTTACGGTGAAGTACATACAGTCCTCGCGCCCCTCAGTCGTTTCTCGTAGACTGAACAAGCCGAGTGTCACAAGGGTCCAGCACCAAGCCGAATGTGACCCAGCAGGTGACATATCCCCCACCCCTCTCGGAACCAAGGTCAGTCCCGTGGGGCAGAGGTGGGCACTTTCCCAGCTTGGCTGCTGTGCCCAGCATTCAGCCCAGTCAAAACACTCTGCAAATCCCAGTTGAGGGTCCGTAGCCAAACCTCCCCAGCACTGAAGAGGTACTGCCCCAGCCCACGGGCAGCTGGCTGGGCAGAAGGGCAAACACCAACGTAGCAGCTGGGTTCGTGGGGCAGAAACAAGTAACTCTGGCAAGTTATTTAGCTTTCAGAGTGACCGCAGCTCAACTCTGCGATCTATTTATACAGGAAGAAATTCTGCCCCATGAGGGTGGTGAGGCCCTGGCCCAGGCTGCCCAGAGAAGCTGTGGCTGCCCCCTCCCTGGCAGGGTTCAAGGCCAGGTTGGACGGAGCTCTGAGCACCCTGGGCTGGTGGAAGATGTCCTGCTCATGGCAGGGGGTTGGAACCAGAAGATCTTTAAGGTCCATTCCAATCCAAACCATTCTGTGATTCTATGATTCTAAGTTCATCTGCTGGGTGTGTTGTGGGAGAGCCCGTCTTCCCCGAGCCCTGGGGGGAGCACGCTGCTGGGCACAGACACCTCCTGTGCACCCTTCGCCCAACACAGAAACTGCGGCCATCTCGTCTGTACCCACGAAAAATGTCTGAGAAGAGGCTGGTGGGTGGTTATCAGCGCTGTCGTCAGGGAACACGTGTCAGCACAAATGGAAGGGGTCAGAATATGTGAGTCTGGAGGCTGGTACGAGACGTCTGGTCAGCTCTGCAGGGCGTGCCTGCCAAGCCAGGTAGTTGGCAAAGGCCTGGTTCTGCCTTCCGTGCCGTTATCATTGCTGGTGTGTTATGAGATCACAGAATCACAGAATAGTAGGGGTTGGAAGGGACCTCTGTGGGTCATCTAGTCCAACCCTCCTGCCGAAGCAGGGTCACCCACAGCAGGCTGCACAGGACCTCGTCCAGGCGGGTCTTGAATATCTCCAGAGAAGGAGACTCCACAGCCTCCCTGGGCAGCCTGGGCCAGTGCTCCGTCACCCTCAGAGGGAAGAAGTTCTTCCTCATGTTCAGACAGAACTTCCTGTGCCTCAGTTTGTGCCCATTGCCCCTTGTCCTGTCACTGGGCACCACTGGAAAGAGTCTGGCCCCATCCTCCTGACCCCCACCCTGCAGATATTTATAAGCATTTCTAAGGTCCCCTCTCAGCCTTCTCTTCTTCAGGCTGAACAAGCCCAGCTCCCTCAGCCTCTCCTCGTAGCAGAGATGCTCCAGTCCCCTCACCATCCTCGTAGCCCTGCGCTGGACTCTCTCCAGTAGCTCTTCATCTTTCTTGAACTGGGGAGCCCAGAACTGGACACAGTACTCCAGATGAGGCCTCACCAGGGCAGTGTAGAGGGGAAGGAGAACCTCCCTCGTCCTGCTGGCCACACTCTTCTTGATGCACCCCAGGATTCCATTGGCTTTCTTGGCAGCCAGGGCACACTGCTGGCTCATGGTCACCCTGTCGTCCACCAGGACACCCAGGTCCCTCTCCGCAGAGCTGCTCTCCAGCAGGTCCACCCCAAGCCTGTACTGGTGCATGAGGTTGTTCCTCCCCAATAATAATCGATGGCTGTCGGTAGTGTTTAAATTCTTGAGTGATTCCGTCTTCCCAGATAACAAAGTGTTTGTGGTGGGGATTCAGTTCCCTGGACTGAACGCCAGATTGGTGGATGTGGGGGTACTAAAGCAGCAGATCGTCGTGGGCTGCCCTGGGCTGTTACCCCACGCAGCCCTGCCTCATCCCTACTAATTCTCAGTTTCACTGGGATCGGTGGAAACCCCGCGTTCCAAAGCCCTCGTTAGGGGAGTCTGCAAGGTACTACGTGGAGCTTGTAGATGGTGTCACCAGACTGCGCACGGCATTTTAAACCCTTGTGCTGTAAATGGCCCTCAGTGATATTTCAGTGACAATATTAAGCTCAAAAAGATCAGTGGAAAGAAAGGAGGCCTTCAAGTGTAGTCACTGCCAGAAAATACTGGGCGCCATGTAGTTGTCATTCCGCAGCAGACAGGGATTATCCGTAAGCCCTGTACCTCCAAAGTGAAGGGTAGTAATAAAGCTGACCCGGGGCACACTTTGAACTTAGCTACCTCTGATTAATTAAGTTTTTCCTTCCTTGAGCCTGATTTAGTACTTATGCTTAGAATGAAGGATTTAAGTTAAGAAACTGTTGAGAAATTGAAGGACAGCTCTCATCCCCTCTTTCTCATCTCATCCCTGTCCCTGTCACACACACACGCACGTGGGTAGCAGAGGGCTGGATGTGGTTGCTGAAAACTCAGTTCCCAAAGGGATTCCTGTCCCAGGATTCCTGTCATTCCTCCTGCAATTGCACCACTTTCCCTGTGGATTTTCCTTCCTGCCAAGCTTGAAATGTCAGCGGGCAGGGCAAACACGTGGCTGATGCTGGCCGTAGGTCTTCGGGCAGCGTGGGGGGGGTAATGGCGCTTCTGCGTTTATGTGGGACGTTGAAAGGTGTCCGTGCGGCTGTGGAGAATCGTTCATTGCATTTGTGAAATGACTGAGCTTTCTGGGAGGTGCAAAACCCACCGGAGGCCGGGCTGAGGCACAGTGCTCTGGCCAGGGCCCCGCGTTCGGAGCACTTGTCCTCTGCTGCAGGCAGCCGGGAACGGGAAGGGGGACGAGACCGTGGCTGGTTCCGTAGCTCCCCGGAGCTCGCACAGCACCCCGAAACGTCGCAGCCCTCCTCGCTTAACAGCTGTAATGATGATAATACGGGTTCATTAACGTGCTGGTATTTCAGCCTTCTGTGTAGGCAGGGAAATGTTGAATAAAACATAAAGAAACCTGCGCGGGTACAATGAAAACGCTGGATTTTGAATTTTTGGTTGTCCTTGCCGTGACTTGCCTGGCCCAGCAGACGATGCGGTTTGTGGCCGGGCTGCGGTGGGAGAGCGTGGCACCCTGCACTGCCCGGCTCCCTGGCACCGCCGAGACTCCGCGGGGCTGGACCGGTGCCGGGGGCTCAGGGCTCCTGCCCGTGGGTGCCGGTCCCTGGGGCTGCGGCTGCACCGGCCGAGCCCATGGTCTGGGTCTGGGTCTGGGTCTGGGTCTGGGTCTGGGTCTGGGTCTGGGTCTGGGCAGATCCCCGGCTCGGGCTGTGCCCAGGAGGTGATGGCGGCAGCGTGGGGACAGCCGCTTATAGCCAGGGGACAAGTCTGTGCCCTCCGCCTGCCGTTTGCAGGGTGATTTCCACTCTGCAGGGAGCAGGACAGCAGTAGGAATCACTGCCGAGACAGACGGGACGCTGGCTTGGAGAGGTTTGTTGCGGTACGCTTAGCGATCCGGAGAAGTGCAAATATGAGGCAGAATGGCTCGATTTCTTTTTTCCCTCTGCTGCTTTGGTGTTTGGTGACCACAATAGAATTGTTTTGTTTTAGAAGGAGTTTTGCAGAGCGTCGTTGGGAGTATGTTCGCTCCTACCAGCCACTGGAATCTGCTCGTGTCCTGGAAAGGCGTTCAGCCGCTGCTGCGGTGCTCTGCGCAGCGCTGGTGCTGTCCCCCGATAAACGCTCAAGGATGTAGAGGGGTGGTGGTTTTACATCTGTAGTCAGATCTAAAAGTCTTGTCAGAAATTATTCTGCTGATGCCATAATTAGAATTCTTTAACCCACTTTTTGGAGGAGAAACAATTGTTTAGAGTAATGAGAGAGTATGTTTTGATTGAAAGATGTACAGTACTCTGCCCTGAATCTGCTCTGCTGCATTGTACCAAATTAACTTACTTCTCTATATTTGTTCATATTCAAAGCATAAATAATTTAGCATTTTGTCTCTCTCTGTGAATGTGAGAAGCGTGCTTGCTGATTTCAGATCAGATGGAGCAGGGATGTTTATTACTCTGATGTTGGGGAATGATTGTTGCATATTTAATATCACCATAAATAAAAATCCTGTAGCTGTGTTCCCACCTGCGGGACGGGCGTGTGGCTCTCTCCTAATGCATCTGCACCACAGGACTCCGAGCTCGTGCGTGGTGGAAGCCGAGGCTTTGCTTGCCCACAGTGATCCAGGGCACGCGTGGCACCTGCATTTACCCGCAGGCCCTGCCCGGCTGGAGTCCGCCAGCACCTTCCCGCAGCCCTCCCAGCCCCGTCCCGCTCCAGCAAGATCATCAGCTCGCACAGAAATACTCAGCAACTCACTCCATGTGCAAAGCAAATACCAGAAGACGTAGAACAAACTTCATTAAAATAAAGTGGCCGGATGATAAGGTGAATGTTTAACATGCCTTTTAAAAGCAATATTGCTTTTCTTCATTTTGTCTCACTAATGCCTTTACAAACTGCCTGAAAGTATTTTACAGTAATTGCCAGAGTAGCTGGAGTTTTTAGCATTCGTACAATGGGCACTGAACAGCTCTGATTTTAGTAGGTTTATTACAAAGTGTGGGGAAAATACTGTTCAGTGGGTATCGGGGCCGTGCCTATTGTTCCTATTTATAATTAAAATTTCTTCAGAGTGTGGCACAAGCATTGCAGCATTCTGCAGCCGTGGGCCCAGGTGTTCTGCTGAGCAGCTGTAGGTTTGCAGTGTCTGTTCTCTGCCGTGCGTCTGTGCAGGATCTTGCTCGGACGCCTGGCTGAACTCTGGCTTCTCACCCAGTGCCGTTTTCCATTTTCTCCTCCTAAATTCGCTGGCCCGGAGAGAAATTCTTGTACATTTTACCTAAGACACTTGCCAGAATAAAGGGAGCGAGGCAGTGCTTGGCAGTGGTGAAAAGCAAGGGAGAAAGAGCGAGCTTTGTCCGTGAGCCGTTGGCAAGCCAAGAGAGTCCCGCTAGGTCACATTCTTCTTCTCTCAGCCTTGGCATGGATCGCCTCTTTTTAATGGAGTCCAGCGTTCCCAGTGTTCCCAAACTTGTTTTAGTGTTTGCAGCAAGCTGGGATGGTCTCCGAGAAACAGTTTGTCTGGATCTGATTTGGAGGAAGGCAGCGTCATCGCGCTGGAAGCGCGGGAGTCTCCCAGGGCTCTCCAGCTCTGTGGGCGCGAAGGGACGGACGCTGCTCCCGCTCGCGCCTGCAAGGCTGAGCTCTCCGAGAGGGTCCACGCCGGTGTCTCCGGGGGGATCGGGCACGTGCTTCTCAGGTGACTTCCCAGTCGTCCCCGCTTGCTGTGCCCGGGTCTGCGCCACGGAGCAGTCCCAGCCCCCGGGGTGCTCTCAGCGGAGCTGAACCCACTGCTGTGCTCCAGGAGCGGCGCGGGGCTGGGGCTGCTCCGGCCGCCCCCGCCCGGGGTCCGGGCAGGGCATCAGGCCTCAGCAGCAACGTTTGCTACCGGCTGCTGTGGCCAGGGCCCAAATACAGCGTTGCTGGGGTAGGAGAACCGTGCGGAGGAGGAAAACCCTCCTGGGCAACCCTGAGGAGTAACTCCACTGAAGCCAGTGATACTGGACAGTGTTAAGCAGATGTAGATCAGAAATTCTTCCTTTACTGGAACACAGCTATTTTGCTTGTTTAGTATTCTAAGAGCAGAGTTAATGGCTATTTTTATCTCTATTCTCATTTCTCACGTACATATACAGTCTCTGTTGATGTTTCGCTTGACAAGCCAGGCTGCAGTTACGATGCCAAAAATCTCAAAACTGTCATGGAGCGAGACAAGGATAAAGGAAAAAAAACAACTTCGATAAAAGGGCTGTGGACTCAGAAATGCTGTCTGTGGCACACTTCCCAGTCCTCAGAGAGACTGCTTCATTTACATCGTGGAAGTCCTTATGGCCCACAACTCGAGTGGCTTTCTGGCTCCATTTGGGATGTCACTGGATTTACGAAGAAGCTGCTTTCACCCGTCTACAGTCAAAGGCATTTCAATGCGTTTTTGTTTCTTAAAGTGTAGAAGGTAGTAAAGTGTAGAAGAGGTGGTGTAAGGGAAGCCACATGTCAAAGGTAGACCAAGACTGTACTCAGACATTGCACATCAGCCTTATGCAGGTTTTTCTGTTTGTTGTCTCGTTCCAAACAGCGTTCAGAGTTAGATTTAGCACTCGGCGCTTTGCAGCATCCTCGGTGCTTTCTGTCTGAGCAGGAGGACGACCTGGCTTAGGCACTGGCCGACGCTGCGTCACAGGCGGGCATTGAACAAGCGCTTGGGTTTCCGCCCCGAGCTTCCTTCCAGCTCTGTTTTCCTTTTGTCAAGACAATTACATTGGTCGTTATTAAAATAAAAACAGAAGGGGAGTACAATGAGTCATCTTTCCGAGCAGCTTGGCTGGTGTCATTGATTCAGCATCGGCAGGGATGTGTCTGCTTAGGGACATGTGCTGTGGCCAGGGGACTGGGCTGCTCAAAAGCCCGTGTCCGTTTTCACCTGGGAGGGCTCAGATGTGACCCTGTGCCTGTGCCCAGTGTTCCTGACCGGGACCAAAAAGTCGGCGTTTGCCCTGGTCCCGTCATCCCTGGGGGTCAGCCAGGCCGGGGTGGGCAGGCACGAGGGCAGGGCAGGCCTTGGCTCGCCGTCCTGGGGGAGAACCCATCGGAGCGGGGCTCAGCCCCCCTTGTGGGACCCCGTGCTGCTGCTGCCAGCCTGGCGAAAACTCGCTGTGGCCCAGGGACTGGGCTAACACTTTCCACCAGCTCTACTCTCTTTATATAAAAAAAACCCCAAACCACTAATCTAAAAAAACCCTTAAACAAAAAATGTGTAAGGTGTTACCCCATCGTTTGTAGGCGTGGATGGGTGTGTTGTGGGCACCTCGGAGGGAAGGTGCTTGGCAGCTCTCCGAAGCGCTCTGCAGGCTGCTTTCGGCAGAAGCGAGCAGGCTGGAGAGCGCAGGGTGTTCATCCCGTCCCTCTGCACCGGGCAAAGACCGACTTGTGTTGTCCTTGTATCCCCCCCGTGAGCAGATCCTCATCAGTGTGCGTTTCTCAAGCGTCCAAAGAAGCGGTGGAGAAATCGTGGAACATTTTTCTCACCTGGCAATGGTTTGAATTCCTCTGAAGTCTGCATTGTACCAGCGCCGTCCCTGTCCCAGCCCGCTGAGACCAAACGAGCCCAGCGGTTTGAGTTGTCGCCCTCGTGCTCCATAAATGAGATATGACTGGAGGTTATGGAGTGACTTAGTCACAGAATGTGCTCAGTTACTCATCAACAGCCAGGGTCCGGTCGCGTAATTCCTGTTGACAAGCTGCTGATTTCCTAATGGAAAGAGAGCCCTGACACCGCAGGCATGCGCGCGGCCTTCAGCCGGGGCTGGAATGAATCACGCTCCACGTGATCACCTCCAGCGAGACCGTTCCCAAGCGCGCGTCGGGCTCTCGGAAGCCAGCAGCAGTTGTGCTGGTCTGGAAGACGAGGTCAGGGAGCTACAGACACAGCGCAGGCAGCGAGGGGGAGTGCTGGGGGGCTGGTCGTAGGAAATGGAGCTTTTCGCCTGGCAGTCTGCAGCCCGCGTGGGCTGAGATGGCCAGCTGCTGCTTTGGAGCTGGAGAGGTGGCACTGCACGAGGTCCCCAAGGCCTTTCACCGGCAGCCCCAGGTGGCCTCTGCCGCGCTGGCCAGCGCCTGGGCAGGGGATGCCCAGTCGGGGCCAGTGCCTGGGGAGAGCTCCCCTTCCACCTCAGCTGGTTTGGGAGCTTGGGCTGGATCCCTGGCGCTGGGCTGGGCGTGCGTGTCCCCCGATGAGTCCTGCTCTGCCACCAGCCCTGCTGCCATCACCTGCCGACGGCTGGGGCTCAGTCCTGCCCTGCAGAGACACCACAGTCCAGGGCCACGCGGCAGGTGCTTTTTAAACGCCTCCGGTTGTTTTATGAAGCCATTTTAGGTTTTAACGCTGCTTGTGCAGGACTGGTGACCGCAGTGGCTTGCAACTCCTGTTTATGGTGGCGGGTGGGAAGCAGCTGGGACCGGCTGGGCTGGGCTGGACTTTGCTTCACGGTGTTTACAGCACTGTTGCTCATTTGGGAACTAACCTGCCGCTTTCGGTTTTGATCTGCTGAAAGGGTATCTAAGGGCTGCCGCTCGCTCGCTGGCCGGGAGAAGAGGTGGCACAGCCGGCCAGCTGGCCCCTGCGGCCGGAGGCAGGTGAGTCTCGCTCCTCCGCCGGCACCGGGCTGCGCGGGCACTGCCCGTCCCGGCACACCCGGCACGCCACCGCCGCTCGCCTCGCTGGCTTCCTCGCTCCCGCGCCGGCCGCCGCGTCTGGGAGCTGAGAGCCTCTGCCCTTCCCCACGCTGGGGATCCGCAGGAGCCAGCTTCTCCCCGGGCAGCGCTGGGTTTCTAGCAGCTTCTTTTCCTTTGAGCCCTCTGCCTGTGTCCCCGTGGGATGGAGTCTCGGGCAGGCAAAGGGGTGCAGGGGCTGAGGGGAGCAGGCACAGGGGGCTGGGGACAGGGCAAACGGAGGGCAGTGGGTGTCGGGAAGGAATTTGCTAGGACCCCAGAGCTCAGCCTCGTGCTTCGAGCCGTTCTGGCTTAACCCTGCTCTAGCGTTGTGCAGTCCTTGGCCGCCAGCCCTGGAGAAGCTCTCTGGGACCGGCTGCCTGCGAGCCCGGTCCGGCGGCGGGGGCCCGGTCGGTGCTGAGCGAGGGGAGCTGCCGGCAGCCCACGTGCCGACGCCGGAGCGCTGTCGGCAGCCTCTGCCGTGGGCAGCTCGGCTCCCCGGGCCGTGCTCAGCGAGGTCGGCTGATCTTTATAGTCGCTTAAACCTGCCAATCTGTCCGCTGCCTCCCCAAGTGGAGCTGGTTCTGGTTTAGTGATCCACAGCTCGTGTTACCGGAGTAAATCACTCTGCTACCAGCCAGCTGATGGGAGTCGGCACCTTCGCAGCCCGGAGCTGGCTGAGCGGCCCCGGCGTGCCGGAGATGGTACCGCGGCTGGGCTGGGGGCTCCACGGCCCATCAACCTCTGCCTCTCCTCTTTGCCTCATTTCGCTTGTCATCAGCAGAGGCACAGAGCCCTTCCCAGAGCCAGCAGCCGCGCGTGCCCGCGGACCCGCACCCCTCCGACAGAGTCCGGTTTTAGCTGTGATGGTGTGAGCTGAGGGCAGCCTCCTCAGCGCAGGAGCAGATTGCGAGTCTGTTAATGAGAGCATACGCTGGCCCCAAGTATTCCCAGGGATTTGACCAAAGCTTAGCATCTGTGAGGATAAGAAAAAGTGGTTTAGTGGCACTGGCACAGTGGCAGCTCAGAGGACGGGGAGTGGGGCAGAGAGGGTCGCTGGCTCTTCCCTGTTGGGGGGCAGGTTTATATTCCAGCAGAGGAAGAAGAAGATTTGTGGAAATCAATGTTTTAGGAAATTAAGTGCAAGAACAATATCTAAACTCTAAGTTTCCAGATCAAAACGTTTTGAATTTTCTCAGCAGAAAGTAAGGTAAGAATTTGTGTTTCCTGCTCCGCAGATTTAACCCTTCGGAGCTGGGGAGCCGCACAGCCAAGCCAGGGGCAGTGAGTGGGAAAGGCGAGGGTCAGGACTGTGCGTGAGGAGCGGAACCCAGGCCAGCTCTGCGGAAAGAGATGTGTCCGTGCAACCACGTTTATTGGAACGCCATCTACTTACAGCAGCTCGGGCTCTTAGCGTAGCCCATCTGAATGGTTTTAACTCTTCTTGTGATCGGTACAGGCTGGTGGCCTAAAATGTAGGCGGGCACCTTAAGAATGGAGTAAAGCTGCAGGTGAGGCGGGCACCCTTCTACCCCGAAGGAGTCAACTGAGACCAAGCCAGGCTGTGGGGAGCTGTGTGGTCACCCCAGGTACCTACTGCAAAGGAAAATCTTCCCAGATTCTGTCTCTGTGAAAATTCTGCATGACTCTCAGTGTAAAATACAGCCGTTTTTGCAATGAAGATGAGCTGGAGTTTAATTTGGTTAATAACTGAGGCAAGTTAATCCTGTTCAGGCAAGGGTGAAACCAGTTTCAGTGCATCTGTGGCAGTGCTTTGCATCTGTCTAACTAGATTCATTTAAAAGAACTTGGTCACAAAAGGAAATGGTTTCTGTCGTATAGCTCTGGAATCAGGGCTCAGACCTGTCCCCGTTCCTGTCTCCATCCCCTTCCTGCGGGACGAGCCTTTCGGCCACGCTCTGCTCTGGAGTCCCCGTGCTGCAGACGAGGGTGGAGATCTTCGTGTGTCAGACAGGGCTGCTCAGAGAGCTCGCTCATCTCTCCATGTCCCATCCAGCAGGTGGTAAAAAGGGTTTCTGGTCAGAAAGGTTGGCTGGGTCTGGTTTCATCTCTCTGAGAGGAATAAGCAATGAAACGTTAGGACAACAAATGCTGGGTGACCTCTGTTTGAAGCTCCTATGGTAACAACAATTAAGGTTTTCTAAACTTGTTATCTTTCGCTGTCACAGCCAACCCTTTCAAAAGACAGTCAAGACGATATTTAGAGTTGAGCTTTCATCCCTCAAAGCGAAGACGGGTGTGAGGTCCCGGCACCCCGTCTGCTCTCTAGGCTGGAGGGTAAGCTGATGGGCGTCACGGAGAACGCAGCCCAGGACTGCTCCTCTGCCTTGGCTCGGGCAGAGCGAAGGGGAAGCTCCAGCCCTGCAGCTCCCCATGTGAGCGGTCAGCAGCAAGGCTGGCATGCTGCTCATCGTCTTCTTCTAATTAATACGTTATTCAGCCAGGTTGAGACACTTTGTACTTCTGAGGTCTGGTTGAGGTTTGCAATGCTTGTTGCCACGGTGGCCAGCTTTGTCCCTGAGGTCCCAAAAGGCACACCCTGTATAAACACGCTGGCATTCACGAACACATGCAGAGCCCGATACACTCACCGCGGCTTCGAGACGAGCCTGCCCCTCCCTTCCCTGGCGAGTGCCATCCTGACGGCACCCGGAGGTCACAAGCCGTGACTCTCGTTGGAAGGCGAAGAGCCTGGCAGTTCATCTTCGGGAAGCCACATCCCATCCTCGCTGCTGCGTAACCGCAGCTAGCTCTGAACAGACCCCAGCCGCTTTCACGGGTTCCCTGGTGTAACAGCCTGCGCCCGCAGCTGGGAAACTGAGGCACAACAGGACCGCACCAACCCTGTGTAAACAAGACTAAGCCTTTTTTTTCAGGCTGTACTTATTCTAGGTATCACTGTGGTACTTTATCCGCTCTTGCTATACAGAAATTCATAGGAAATCATTTCTATTCCATCGAAGTAATTTTCAGAGATGAATTTTTTAGGGTATTAGCATCGATTCCTGAGTGCACGTGCCCTCCTCCTCCCGCCAGCAGTTCATATCCAGGGAGAGCTGCACTGTGTGAGCCGGAGGAAAGCTCACTTGCCCTAATTTATTGAAAAAATTAATTTTAGGTTTAATATGGGGCTGTCATTTATGAACCGTGTTCAATCTGTTCTTCACTCCTGAGTCTTCCCCCTGACCTTTTCCATATCTTAAATCCCCGGGGCCGTGCACTGTGTTCATTAGTTAAACTTTCAGCGAGGAGCAGCAGGCGGGGGTTGTGAATAAGGACTGCGTGCGGGCTGGGCTCTGTGCTTATCCATGTACCGCTCGCAGGCTGCGGCTCTCATTTATTTTAGGGCAGCACCAGGATTTGGACTTTTTTTAAGAGTTTTTCCCAGTTTGTAAGTTTTAATAACACTTTTTGCATCAGCTCTGGAAGTAGCTGCCCCTGGCATTGCATGAAATGTGCAGTAACGATACTTGCACTTTAAAAAAAGAGCTGGAGAACTGATGCAGTGCAGCCCAGTATTGCGGAGTTTAATTCCCGCTCAGGGAGTCTGGAATGGTAAGAGCCAGCCTGGCCAGAGGGTCGGGGTCCCAGCGGGGCGGCCGCACGCCGCTCCGGGGACAACGACGGACCATCCCTGGAAACGGGCTATCAGGGTGAGTCAGGAGTATGGAGAGACCAGTAACAGCAGTGAGGTGGTTGTTAAAACTCCTTTCCTTTTCCCACCTGTACGTCAGGGGGGGTAGATGGGGGAGGCAGTCGGGGTTTGCAAGCTTTTCCTGAGGTCCCGTTCTGCCGGGCATCGCCGCACGGGTTCTGCGGACAGACACGTCTTACTGCTCGGGGATGTTTTTAGTATGGATGTGCCTGCTTGTGGAGGTACTGTTACTGGTTTCTGCTGGCAGAAAGCGGGCGAAGCTGGTACAAAGCTGGTAGAAAGGTGGAGAGCACCCCAGAGGGAAGGCCCCAGGCTGTGGGGAGAAGGGGGCTGGGGGCTGCCTCCCGTATGGTGCCTGCCAGACAGGACGGTGGTGATGGCGTGGGAGCGTGCACCCGCCCCGGCACCGGGTCTGCCTCAGCGTTCCTCAGAGCTGTCAAATTCCCCTTCAGCTGTCAGCGTGCGCCCAGACGCTGTGGACAAGGGTGCAGAGATGCTCTGTGCCCACCAAGGGCCTCTGTCTCCTGTAAGGAGCCGGAGGCAGAGGGGAGCAGGGACAGCGCGTGCGCTCCCTGGGGTGGATCGCCTACAGTTACAGCTCAGACAGCCTTAGAAAGATCACCGACTGCATCAGTGTGAACCCCTCGTTCCATCTGAAAAGAAGGTTCCCCGGAGAAGGGGGTGCTTTAGATCCCTAAAGACACTAAGATCCGTCTAGCTAGAAGGCAGGTAGCAATTGGAAGAAATTAGTTTTATATCCCGGTGCCATCTCTGGATAAAAAACACACAATCAAAACAAACTTTAAAATGCGTTGAGCTTTTATTCTTTCTTTAAGGAAGAGTTCAGCAGCAGCAAAAGAACATTTTCCTAACTTTATTCTGATTATAAACTTTTCGTTGATTGATGATGTTTTTTAAGAACGTCGTTTTGTTTCAGAACATCACTCAGTCTCTGAGGTCAGCTATTACCTGTTAAACTGAAGCTGTTCTGTTAGACAGGGGACAAGTCACAATAGAATTTGGTTTAGATGTTAAAACATGTATTTGTGTTTGTCAGGCTCAAAGTCGTACACCACTGGTACCCCTGCGCAGTTTAGATTTGAAATTCAAAACCTGACTCCTGCGAATGCTTCGTGGCTCAGATTGTCGCCGAATGTTGAGTCGTGTCTCTGGAGCGAGACTAATAGCTCAGAATGATCCTGAGTGTTTGCAGGAATGGGACCTCACAGAAAGGTTTATAAAAATCTGCTGCTAATAACAATGTTCTGTTTTAAATAAAAGCTCCAGAAAAGATGAGTGGCATCCCAGTGCCGACAGCTTTCCTGTTGATCTGGATTGCATTCCTAGAGGAAACTCGAATGCTTGTTCAGGAGAGCAGAAAAGTGGAGCTAATTACAAGCAGAAAGAGAAATCGTCCCGTCCGGATCCGCTGTCTAACCGCTGTGAAATACGGAGTAAAAGGCAGCGTTAGTCAGAGGTTAAATATTCCTCCAGTGTAAACACTATTTGATACGGTGCCCGACTTTCAGAAGTGCTGGATGTCAGTTCTGCTGCGCTGCGGCAGCTCGCCTTGTGTGAATACCGAGCACATTTTAATAAAGCAGGCGAAGAAATCTTTTCATAATCTCTTAGTTTAATCTGGTCGTTGTTCCTCTGGCCTGCCAGCCCCGGGTAACTTTTGTGCCCTTCAGGTTCCCTTTTTGCTGGGACCGAACCGAAGGACGAAACCAAGCAACACGAACGCGGGCAAGGCGACGGGCTGTGCCGCCGCGGAGCTTGGGCGCTCGGAGGCTGCTCGGGGAGCGCCCAGTTTGGTGGGGGAACGTCGGGGTCCCGCCAGCTGCTCCGAGGGTGTCTGCGGTGAAACCTGGGCGCTGCCGGACGGTGCCGTAGGTGGTAGCACAGGCGTTGAAGGGTTTTCAGCAGGGCCCCACAGTAATGACTGTGCCCACCCCAGCGCTTGAGCAGCAACCCAGTAACAGCCAGCCAGTCGCGCAGTTACATATCTTTGAAGATTAATTATGCTGAGACATGGGATTGTTAAAACTTTCTAAAATAAGTGCTTTTTAGGACATCGACGGGCATTTTAACAGTCAATTTGGAATGAGTCTGGGTAACCACAGACCCTTCCACTCTTCAAGGTTATTGGGGAATTTGTTTTTTCCCAGTGATAGACAGCATGGTCATAAAGCACTGGCTTCACAGTCAATAAGAAGTGAGAGATGCCTGGGTTTAATAGCTCAAAAAGGTAAACACAGCAGGCGTTCGGAGAGATCGGTGTCCAGCGGGCCGGAGGCAGAGCCGTGCCTGACCATCCTCCCCCGTCCAGCCGAGGAAACAGAATGAGCCAGGCCCGGAGGAAAAGGAGAACAGAGGACTCCAGACAGTACAAAGAACAGTCACTGAGCCTAACTGTGGATGGAAAACCCACCCTTGTAGCCCACCGACGGTACCACTTTCCCTGCCCTCCGACAAAGCACGGCGGCTTTGCTCTCACAAATGCCGTTTCGTTCTGACACGGAGTCAGGTGGGTGGGTGCCGGGATCCCGCACGGAGCACGAAGGGGTAGAGGTGACGTGGGGTGCCCCAGGGAGGCTGCCGGCGTTGGCAATGATCGTAACAGCTCTGACCGTGCTGTGCACCGGCGTATGGCCTGCGAACGGAGCCGCCCGTGGGGAGAGCAGCAGCCTGCAGGGAAACACCACCTCGTCCGGACGAGGAGTGAGGCACACGCTTGCTTTAAAGAAGCTGGGATGAACCCTGGCTTGGAATAAAATTAGCTGAGACTTTGACGTACAGACTTCTTTTTGGTGGTGGTAATGCTCACTACAGCAGCATTTAAACACCGAGTCAGCGGAGTGCGGGTTCTTCTCTGCCTGGCACTCCCTGGGGAGGGGGAAAGAGCAGTCCCCGAGGCCCCGGTCTGCAGAGCTTTGCCTTCTGCACCTCCCGCCCTACCCAGGGATGTTTAGTCTGGAAGCCGTGGGGAGGGTCAGGGGGGAATGAATGAGCTGTGCATGACAGACCTGCAGCCCCAAGGAGTTCGCGTGCTCCAGACACCGACCCAAGCACAGCGTGATCGATGGGGCAGCGCGCCGGGGCAGGGCCATGGCAGCGCGGTACCGTCGGGAAACCTGTTTGTCATTTGTGGAGGTGAGAGTGCGGAGAATGGATGTTCAGCAGGACGGTGCCGCGGAGCTCCCGGGGCTCCGCGTTCCTGCGTCGCTTCATCACCCGGCGCCTGGCTCGGGGGCCGGTCCTGCTTCGGCAGGAGGGTTGGACTAGATGACCCACAGAGGTCCCTTCCAACCCCTACTATTCTGTGATTCTGTGATTCTGTGAACGGACACAAACTGAAGCAGAGGAAGCTCCAGCTGAACCCGAGGAAGAACTTCTTCCCTCTGAGGGTGACGGAGCCCTGGCCCAGGCTGCCCAGGGAGGCTGTGGAGTCTCCTTCTCTGGAGATATTCCAGCCCCGCCTGGACGCGGTGCTGTGCAGCCTGCTGTGGGTGACCCTGCTTGGGCAGGGGGTTGGGCTGGGTGACCCACAGAGGTCCCTGCCAACCCCTAGGATTCTGTGATTCTGTGATTCTTGCACAGGCCGACGGTCTGGAATTCAAGGATTGGGACAGGGGAATTTCAACCAGGCTGTTCCCAGCAAACAGAGCTGTTCCGCTGCGTCTCGGTCGTTCTCCGTGTTGTCTGGCAGCAGCAGCGGGGCTGCGCCGGGTCCCTACGTCAGCTGGAGCTGCCGCGGTTCCCAGCACATCTGGCTTCCTGCTGGAACGCAGGCCAAGAGCTCGTGCTTGTCGGGTTCGGCACTTCCTTCCAGATTGTCCCAATGATGTGTCTGAACGTGCAGCAGAAAATATCCCAGTGCTGGGCTGCAGCGAGGACCTGGATGCTGCCTTCTCCCGCTGCCTCCGGTCTGCTCCGCTCTCCACCCACCGCGAGAGCGAGGGCTCGTTCCAAAGTTCAGGTTCTGCATTTTCGTGCCTTGCCAGGAAGATAAAAGGGTTGGTAAAACTGTAACTTGACCTTCGCGTTTCGCCCCAGCCAGGGAGATAAGGTGCTGCAGGCAACGCGGAGAGCCAAGCACTGATGGCTGTGGGAAAGGGGACCCCCAAGGCAGGGGCTGCCCGGTGAGGACCCCGGCGCGCCGGCTGGGGAGCTGCTGGGAGCTGCTGGGAGCTGCTGGGGAGCCCGGCTCGCAGGCAGGAAGGGCTTGGGATTGCTGACCGGGATCGCAGCCTGGCACGTGCCGTGTTTTCGCTCTGCTGCACAAAGGACCCCTGTGCTGCTGCTGCAGATCTGAGGACGAAAACACTGACTGAAGCTGCCCGTTATTATTTCTGGCTACTCCAGCAATGTATCAAAAACCTGACGCTGGGTTGATGCTGGTGCCCTACTTTATAGAAGCCCTGAAAAGCAGATCGAGGACAGCGAGCTTGTCTCTCTGCATGGCATCTGCCAGCAAAGGGTGAGAAAACTTCAAACTGCTGGCGGGAGAAACGGGGGGAGGCAAAATGCGCCGAATCGGGAGCGCTGTGCGCAGACTGCGAGGGGAAGGGGTCTGCTTCTGCTCTGGTAAGGAGGGGAGGTGGGAAGCGTGGGGCGTTCTGCTGCACAGGCTGCTCGTCCTGGCATCATGGCTGGGGAGCTGATGCCGGTGTCCCCAGCGCGCAGTGCGGACCCTGAAAGGAAGGAAAGGACCCCACCGGCCTTAGGTGACAGACGGTTCTGCTCGTTGTTCAGTAGCGCGGGCAGTCCTGCACGTTTTCTGGATCCCCTGGAGGTGGGAGAGGGTCATGCCCACCTCTCCGGGCACGAGGAGGAGAGGCCCGTGAGGGTGCGCAGGGAGCTGGCGTCGGCGCTGGGCAGAGAACCCAACGCGTGTTGACTGGTTTCACACAGAGTCACAGAATGGTCGGGGTTGGCAGGGCCCTCTGTGGGTCACCCAGCCCAACCCCCTGCCCAAGCAGGGTCACCCAGAGCCGGCTGCACAGCACCGTGTCCAGGCGGGGCTGGAATATCTCCAGAGAAGGAGACTCCACAGCCTCCCTGGGCAGCCTGGGCCAGGGCTCCGTCACCCTCAGAGGGAAGAAGTTCTTCCTCGGGTTCAGCTGGAGCTTCCTCTGCTTCAGTTTGTGCCCATTGCCCCTTGTCCTGTCGCTGGGTTTGCCAGCGCCGTGCGCGCTGGGGCCGGCTGGCGGGACGCTCCGGTCGGGAACCCGGCTGGCAAACCTCCGGAGGAGACCAGCCGCGTGCCTGCGGCCTCGAGCGGGCCCTGCCCGTCTCCCACCCGGGACCTCTGCGCGGGGCAGACCCGCAGCGTCCTTGCTCATCGGGGAGATTCCCCGCGGTTCTCGTTCTCCCCTCGCTGCTGTCGGGCGCTTGCAGCCCCGGCGCCCGCTTGCTCCCCTGCTCCGGAGCAGCCCGGCGTGAGGGAGGGTTGATGGTTCGCTGCAGGCACGGACGGTGGCCTTGAAAAGCGGGAAGGGAAGGAGCCGTAAATACGATGCGGGGGTCGGTGCCGCGCGGCGGGTGTTCGCGTCCGAGACGGTCCCACTGTTGGCGATGAGCAATGGAGGCGCTTGGAAGCGCCACGCTGACAGCAGCGCTCCGGGGCCGGGTCGGCGGGGCCTGGGGGGGGATGGCGGCAGCGGGGATCCCGCGCTCCGCCCCGGCTCTGGGGATCGGGCCGGGGGGCCGGGGTGCGGGTCGCGGCTTCCCGCGGGGGCTGCGGGCGCTGAGGGCAGAGCGCTCCCCCCCCCCCCCCGCCCCTCAGCCCGGCCCCGCCCCCGCGCCGCTCCGCCGGGCCGGGGCGCTCTGCCCAGCTACAGCGCAGCCAATCCCGGGGCGGGGCGGGGCAGGGCGGGGAGGGGCGGGGCCGGCCCGGGGCGGGGCGGGGAGCGGGGCGGGGGGGGCGGCCCGCCCGCGGGCGGCGGCGGCAGCGCGGCATGGCCGGAGCGGGGCGGGGGCCGGGCCCGGCGGGTGAGTGCGGGGCTGTCCGCGGAGCTCCCGGGGCTGGCGGCCGCGGGCCGGGCCCGGAGCCCGCGCAGCGCCCGGCGGCGGAGCGGGGCCGGGCGCTGCCGCCTGTCACCGCGGCTGCCGGCTGCGGACCCCGGGCGGGCCGGGGCCGGAGCTGCGGGCGGTCGCGCCCCGCCGCGGGCCGGCTGCAGCCTGCCCGGGGTTGGTTATTTTTAGCGCGGCCGCGTCCGTGGCTCTGTGCCTTGAGAATTCGCTTTCGTCGTTATTTATCAAAGCGCCGTCGGTGCCGCCGGCAGCCGCCCCTGGCCGGGCTGCGGGGCCGGGGAGACGGGGCTCGCTTCGGCTTCCCTGGGGCGGCTCCCGGAGCAGAGACCCTGCCTCGCTGCTCCGTCCTCGGCCGGATTCTGCCTCGGGGTTGGGGTTATCCAGAATTTCGGGGATAAAAATGAAAGACTGTGTGCCTGCCCGCCTCCCGCTGCGGGCATGGAGGGGCTGCGGAGCACCCCGAGTCTGGGGGTGCCGGTGGGAGCGGGGTCCGGGCCAGCACTGGCGGCCGCCGTACGGCCTGGAGTGGCCTGGGCCTCCGTGGGGGTCCCCCGGGTGGGTTTTGGGGGTTCCCGGATGGGTTTTGGGGGTTCCTGGGTAGGTTTTGGGGGGTTCCCGGGGTGAGTCTCGGGGCTCTGCAGTCCCCACTCGCCCCAGACCGGAGCTGTGGGAAGGACTGGTTCTCCGGGCTGGGCTGTGGTTCGGGCTCACAGATCCCTGCCTGCCGCCTGCATCAGGTGTTACAGATCCAGCACCGTTAGCTGTGCTGATCGGGTCAGAAAAGGTGATTTTTTGTAATGGGAAGTGTCGATTTCTGTCGAAAGCGAGATGGTGGAGCTACGCTGCTCTTGGGAGGGAGGGAGAAGGCGTTTCCTTAGCTTCTGCACAGCATTTTTTATTGTTAAAGCTCAAGCAGTACTTCTGACCACCTTTTGTTTCTCGTTTTTGGGGCGTTTTGCTTGCTTTTGCAGTTTCTCCAGCGCTGCACGTCACCGACGCGGTCGGCGTCCTTGCCGGGCGCGCGGGTCGGCGCTGGCAGACTGGGCAGTGGCACGTTGCTAAACAAACAAACACCCGCACCCAGGCGAATGTCACGAGTTCAAATCATCCTTCAGGTTTGCTCTGGCAAAAACAGCGTTTGGAATCTGGTGTGAGCTGACAGAGCCCTTCTGAATGTAATTAATTCTGCTGCCGGCTGAAACTGAGAACGGCCTTAAAAACAAGGGCAGGCAGTAATAAGTTTAATTACACGTCCTCTGTGTTGCTCAGCACAGGTGTTGGGTTAGTGAGGGTAACGTGACGCTGCCTTCACACCACCGGTGTCCTGCCTGATGCTTCCCTGCGCCTGGAGAGCCCCAAACACCTGCGCTTCAGCCGGGTTGGAGATCAGCAGCTGGCCGTCGGAAAACGGTGGGAGAAGGTTTGGGTTAGCAGAAGGTGGAGAAGGGCGTGCTGCGTGCTGAGGCTTCATCCGCGCGTCCTGTCCTACAGGCAAAAACAAACATTCTCTCATCTTCTGGAAGCGTGCAAGTTCTCTGGCGCTGTTGTTCTTGCTTATTCCCATAACATCACTTTCATATTTATTTGTTAAATATGAGGATGAGACGCTGGGGAGGAACGGGTGAGAACCTTCAGCAGTGGTCGGAGGTTAGCGGAAAGCCGGCACGAGGCAGGGGCTCACACAGGCGATGCCGATGAGGCGTGGAGAGGGCTTGGGGCAGAGCTGCTGCGTCGGGCAGCCTGCTTTGCGCCTGCTGCGGGGAGAAGCGCAGCCATCGGCGCCGTCTGGGCTCTGCGGGCAGCGTAGCCCCGGGTCCGTAGCAGCAGCACAAGGCTCCGAGCCGCGGGCGTAACAGCCTGCGCCCCGCACGGCTCCGGCGCCCGCTGGATCCCTGCTCCCGTCTGACGCTGCGGATCGATGCGGTGGAGTCATCCGCTTTGTTCTCGGTCGTAACAAAACCTCATCCCCAGGCTGGAGACAGATGTCAATTCTGTCCGCGCTGCCCGTGGATCTGCCGGTCTGTTCCGCTGCGTTGGTGCCTGTGGGACCCCCGGCTGTGGGCGTGTGCTGGGAGGAGGGTGAGGGCTGCCCTGAAGACCCTCCTCCCAGCTGCTCGGAGGAAAGACCCGTCAGCCCTGGAAAAGCTATGTGCAGGGAACGTGTCCTGACCCGGAGACGTGTGGCGGAGTCAGGCCTGCGGTTCAGGAGATGGGATCCCGCCGGCGGTGGGGAGGCACCCATGTTGGAAAGGGCGACTCTGCAGCTGGCGTTAGTGGGACGTCAGCTTGGTGCCAGGAGTTCCTTCAGAATTCCCCAGTCTGCTGGGCTCTCAGGGTGGAACAGCAGGAGATGTAAGAAAGGCTCATTATTTTTTTCCCTGTGTTTCAGTGTTAGCTTTTGTGTCTGCTCCATCCCTCTGCAGCTCCCCAGCCAGGTTCCTTGTTTGTTTGCGTCTCTCAGAAATACCAGGAAAACTTTCCTCGTAAAACCACGGAAGCAGCAGCTGGTTTCAGGCAGGTGAGGTTCTGAAATGAAACCCAACGGGTTGCCCCGTTGAGGGCTTGTCATCGCAAGAGAGCAGTCCTGGAATTGGAGTGTATGAGTGTGACACACAAGACCTGAATAATTCCAGAAGAATTCTGTGTAGACAGGCTCTGCGTTCTCTCCCTCCCTGTAGCCTCAGCAGAGTATCTTTGTTTGTGAAAGAGCATTGAGCTTGGACTCGAGGGTGGGTGTCAGGAGGATGGGGCCAAGCTCTTTTCAGTGGTGCCCAGTGACAGGACAAGGGGCACCGGGCACAAACTGAAGCAGAGGAAGCTCCAGCTGAACCCGAGGAAGAACTTCTTCCCTCTGAGGGTGATGGAGCCCTGACCCAGGCTGCCCAGGGAGGTTGTGGAGTCTCCTTCTCTGGAGATATTCAAGACCCGCCTGGACAAGATCCTGTGCAGCTTGCTGTAGGTGACCCTGCTTCGGCAGGGGGGTTGGACTAGATGACCCACAGAGGTCCCTTCCAACCCCTATTATTCTGTGATTCTGTGATTCTGTGACTCCCGGGCAGTTCCTCTGGTCATTCTGCAGAGCTGCTGCTGCAGGGGGCCAGCGGCTGCCTCCGCTGCTCAGAATGCAGCCCCGGAGCCAGACGAGGAGAGGGTGGATGCGCAGAGTCTTCCCTGCAGTCCCCGAGGTGCTGGGTAGGTTGGGTGTGCGGTCCTGTATTCTGGCTGCCGGTGAAGGAAGCAGGCGGAGGAGCATTGCATCCCTTCACGTGGTAATGCTTTATGACTTTTATTATTTAGAACAACAATCCTCTCTCCTTGCTCTCGGGCAGTAAACCTCTTCCTTTAATAACCAGAGAGTCGCTGTCTCTCCGTAGGACTCTCCGGGTCAGCGCCGGTAGCAGTAATCTCATTTCTCTTTAGAACTAATGTGGTCTTTTATGAAATTTTTCCCCCTCTTCATTTCAACTGGACTTTAGGCAAGTAGAAAGGGATTAAAATCAGGCCCGTGGCAGAAGGGACCGAATGTGCTGTTTGGAAAGAGGGTTTCCTGCTGTGAGATGTCTCTGGGCAGCCGGCCGTTCCCACCGTATTAAACCAAAGGTGTGGGAGCTGCGTTTGTTCAGCTCACGTAAGGTGGGACAGGACCTGGAATCCACCGCGAGGGATGGCAGCAAGAGGTTGGGTGGCCCCACAGGCAGCGTTCTGAAAAGCAATGGCAGAGATATGAGTTTGGACAAAGCACCACTGTCATCTTGGGAGCGTGTGGACACAGCAAGCCAGGGATGTCCCCGTGAGTTGGCCTGGTAGGACACTGGGTGGCTCCGGGATGGCCAAGGAGGAGCACGGGTTTGCAGGGACTCCGGTATCCCCGTCCCCACGGATGCTGCTTTCTCCCCGCGCTGGGGGGAAGCGGGCAGGGCTGAGGAGTGTCCGCGTCCTCTGCCCCAGGGGCAGCGAGGCATCGTGACACTGCTTGGGGGCCACTGGCTTGCTGGGGTCTCCTGGTAGGTAGGAACGCCCCTGCCTGCCCGGGTGGAGGTCCTGGCTGCGGGCGGTGGGGCTCGGGGCAGAGCCGGAGGGAGCCGGGGCACGGCAGCACAGCCCTCGCGTTGTCTGCTTGATGTTTCTGCACTTCTTCACCAGCAAGTGAGATTTTTGGGAGGTTTTTTAGCACTTGCCAGCCCTCACCCAGTAAATTGCCTTTGGGCAAAGCCCTCTGGGCCTTTCATGGGCTGATGCAGTACCAGCGGCGTTCCCGGTCCCGTGGCTTCCCGGTAACACGCACACAGTGGGCTGGGGTTCTCCTGCCCGGGTGAGGGGAAGGCTGCGTGGTCCTTGCGGTAAGAAGAAGGGTGCCTGCACCCTCTGAGACAGGGCAGCAGCTGGTGGCTGTGACAGGGCCTTTTTCTTGCTGTTGATACAGAGGGAGGTCTGTGGGAGCTGCGACAGGGACTCCAAACACCTCCTGGTAAACGGGTTCCTGCCGCAAATGTGGTGTTGCTGACCAAGGACGTGAGGATGCTCTCTCCTCGAGAAGAGGGCGTTGAAATGGAAGGACCGCGTGGGCTTTGGAGGCTGGTGGTGCACAGCCCTGCTGGCGGGGGGGCTGAGCGCCGTAGGTCAGGGCTGGCTGTGGGTGCTGGGGGGCCGGGGCAGCTCTGCGCAGGCAGCGCTCACCCAGCTCTGCCAGGGGTGCTCTGCCAGCCCTTCCGCTGAGGCTTCAAACGAGAGCCTCCAATTAATGACATCTCCCCATTTAGCTCCTGATACACGGGCAGATGCTGGGCCTTTCAGGGCTGGTGTGGGACCTGCAGCGCTCCCTCCGTGCCGTGCAGCAGCTGGTGAGAAACGTTTCTGTCGCTGACCCGGGTCGCATCCGATCGGCCGTTCGGGAGCAAAGGACATCGTGGGAGCAGGTCCTGCTGAGGCAAGAACCTGACAAATAACTCCTGCCTGAGAAAAGTGCCCTTAATTTTAGGATTCCCAGAGGCACGTGGCAGAGTACAGAGGGATATAAATACGCGTTGGCTGAATCTGGTGAGAAAGTAGCGTGTCCTGAGAAACTGCCCCTTGGTAATGCGTGCTGCACATCTGCGCTCCCACCGCGGCCTTGCAGCTGCGGTAGTTTGAAATGAAAAATAGACTTGTTTTAACAGAAATTCTTAGGCCAGAGTGGAACAGTCCAGCTCAGTGGTGTAGATGTGTGCGTTACCTTATTCCCGAGCTGCGGGTTTGGATTATCAATATTTATATTCCTCCGAACAAGAATGCAAGCCTCAGCTTGGTCACTTACCTTTTCTAGTTTCATCTGTAAAACATGGAAATAAGATTTACCATAAATGCTTTGATTCTGGGCTTCTGGGGGCTTGGTGAGCAGCCTGCATTGTCAGCTCTTGAGCTGGTTATTAGTTCTGCGCTCGGCATCCAGGGGTAACCTGATCTGTCTGCCTGTATGAGAGTTAATTCACAGTATCATTCAGAGGAAAAGGATATGGGCCCTTTTCTGTGAAAATAGTGTAAAATTGCCACAAAGTACTGGGAAACGACTGTGCTCAGTTCCTAAAGATCGATTTATTCGCCATAGAGATCTGGGGTGAGTGGGCAGCTTTCAGAATCGCTAATGGGATGGAGAGCCTTTTGCTTCGAAGCCGCTGCTGCTGGTCCAGCACAGGGCTGTGCTGACCCGGGGCTTCGAGCGTCGGGGGGCTGGTGGGTGTCCCCGAAGGAGAAGGTTGCGGTGTGGTCGTCGGTTTCTGTGCAGATGCCACGGTCCCAGCAGAGCCGGTGCTGGCTGCAGATGCAGCGTCCGGAGGCTGTGCTGCCGCTGAGCCCCCGGCAGCGTCTCCCCAGGCGGCTCGTCCTCCGCTGCCACCAGCCAGGAGCGATGGCCTGCAGCCCGCAGAGCTGCCGAAGCCGCGGAACCCAGCTGCGGGCGGACCCGTTATCACCTGCGGGTTCGTCAGGGCGTGAATCTTAATGGCAAAGGTGTCCTGGTGGACGACAGGTTAACCATGAGCCAGCAGTGTGCCCTGGCTGCCAAGAAAGCCAATGGGATCCTGGGGTGCATCAAGAAGAGTGTGGCCAGTAGGACGAGGGAGGTTCTCCTTCCCCTCTACACTGCCCTGGTGAGGCCTCATCTGGAGTACTGTGTCCAGTTCTGGGCTCCCCGGTTCAAGAAAGATGAGGAGCTACTGGAGAGAGTCCAGCGGAGGGCTACAAGGATGGTGAGGGGACTGGAGCATCTCCCCTACGAGGAGAGGTTGAGGGAACTGGGCTTGTTCAGCCTGAAGAAGAGAAGGCTGCGAGGGGACCTTATAAATGCCTACAAATATCTGCAGGGTGGGGGTCAGGAGGATGGGGCCAAGCTCTTTCCAGTGGTGCCCAGTGACAGGACAAGGGGCAGTGGGCACAAACTGAGGCACAGGAAGTTCCGTCTGAACATGAGGAAGAACTTCTTCCCTCTGAGGGTGACGGAGCCCTGGAACAGGCTGCCCAGGGAGGTTGTGGAGTCTCCTTCTCTGGAGATATTCAAGACCCGCCTGGACAAGATCCTGTGCAGCCTGCTGTAGGTGACCCTGCTTCGGCAGGGGGTTTGGACTAGATGACCCACAGAGGTCCCTTCCAACCCCTACCATTCTGTGATTCTGTGATTCTGTGAAATCTGGAGAAGCACCTGTTTGTCTTCCGCCGCTGTTTGTCCTGGATTCTCCTTTGGCTGCTTTCGAGACTCAGCCTGGCGCGGGGTTCACTGGGAGCCATGAATTTTGCATGCGCTGTTGACATTTCGCTGTGTTTTGGTCAGCTTTGTGCTAGGGAATGACAAAACTCCCCACACACTCACAAAGCAGTCGGAGAGTATACTGGGAGTATTGTTGTTTGGCTCATAAAAGACCATGCTGAGAGCGTCTCGGACTCCCCGTACTGCTGTCCTTCCGTGCCCTTGAAGAAGGCGTCGTGCTCTCTTTGAAGGCGGAGGGACACGTGGTCTCTCTGGAAGGCCCTAAAGTGCTTGCCAGCGGTTTTAAAGGTCAGAGTTACCGGGGTCAGAGCTTTTGTGAGCGGGCTGGCATTGGAACGTTTTACGTGGTGCAGACGACAGAGAAGGCAACTGCTCCCTTTGCTCTCAGCTTATTTTTTCCTTTGCCACTTTATGGTTTTGCTCCGTTTTCCCTGGGAGTACCTAGCTATCTTTCTTTTTCTTTTTCCCCCCTCGAGCTCTCTGGTTTTGCTTTAAGAGGTGCAGCACCATTGATTGTGGCGGCTGTCTGGAAAATGGTGTGCTGCCTGCTGTCTGTGGGCTCCCCGCTGCTAAATGCTGCCAGTGGGACTCCGCAGCGTTTACACCGATCGATGGGGCTATCATGGCCTCATTTTCCACACCGTCCCCGTCCCGGGGCTGTGTGAGCAACCGGAGAGAGCAGACGAGCCCTCGGGTTGTTGGGTACAGATGCATGGGCTGCATCCGCGACAGGGGGGTGTGTGGCTTGGTGGGGAGAAGGGTACCCCGGCACGGGGCCGGCGTCTGCCCCGGCACTGCCAGCCGCTCCCCCGGCTCCGGGGCTTTAGAAGGACGTGTCGTGAATTCCTCCCCATTGCCTGCTGTAGGTGACCCTGCTTGGGCAGGGGGTTGGACTGGATGCCCCACAGAGGTCCCTTCCAACCCCCACCATTCTGTGATTCTGTGATTTGAGGGCAGCTTCCTTCTGACAGCAGGGCCTGGGTGCTGCGGAACAGCGTGACGATGGAGTAGGGTGCCGAGGGGATCACAGAAACACAGAATGGTCGGGGTTGGAAGGGACCTCTGTGGGTCACCTAGTCCAACCCTCCTGCTGAAGCAGGGTCACCCAGAGCAGGCTGCACAGGACCTTGTCCAGGCGGGTCTTGAATATCTCCAGAGAAGGAGACTCCACAGCCTCCCTGGGCAGCCTGGGCCAGTGCTCCATCACCCTCAGAGGGAAGAAGTTCTTCCTCGGGTTCAGACAGAACTTCCTGTGCCTCAGTTTGTGCCCGTTGCCCCTTGTCCTGTCACTGGGCACCACTGGAAAGAGCTTGGCCCCATACTCCTGACCCCCACCCTGCAGATATTTATAAGCATTTATTAGGTCCCCTCGCAGCCTTCTCTTCTTCAGGCTGAACAAGCCCAGCTCCCTCAGCCTCTCCTCGTAGGGGAGATGTTCCAGTCCCCTCACCATGGGATCTCCCAGGCGTGCGCAGAGCCAGCGCCGTGCCGGCCGTCGGAGCTCAGCTCAGCGCCGCAGAGAGCCCGGCACCACGGGTGTGGTGGTGTTTGGAGACGTGTCCAGCTCTGCAGACACCCGCAGCCTCCACGCCTCTGGTAACGTCGTCCCCACTGCGTCGGAGTTTGGAGAAAATGTTTGTGCTGAGCGTGCAGCCTGCGGTAGAACCCGCTCACCAGATCATAAATGGGGCCGTGTAGCAGTCCCTGCTATTCTGGGCCCTCGGTTATCTCATGGCAAAAACTTCCCAGGAATATTCTGCAGTTGTTGCTAACAGATGGGGTAAATAATTTCGCTGGGAAGGAAGCATCCACTGACACCGTTACATTTTTCCTCTAGATCCCATCTAATGCCGAGGCTGAAGGAATCGCGCTCCCACGAGTCTTTGCTCAGCCCCAGTAGCGCTGTTGAGGCTCTGGATCTCAGCATGGAGGAAGAAGTGGTCATCAAGCCAGTCCACAGCAGCATCCTGGGACAAGACTATTGCTTTGAGGTAAGGAGCCTTGTTCTCCGCGCCGGGGCTGACCGGGGAGCCGGGTGTGGGCTTGCATCGTGGGCTTCCTACTGCTGTAAAACATTTCTGCTCGGAGCTGCTACGCAGAGACCGTTTCATAAGCTGAAAATGATTTCCATCTTTCCAAGGAGGATCGTAGCCACAAAACCAGAGCGGGGAGCGCTCTGCCTTGTGACCGCTGTCGCCACAGAGCTCGCTGCCGGCACAGGTGCTGCACCGCTTAGGGCCGTGTGTTAGCAGAGCAGAGATTTGTAGTTTGTGTTCATCAGAAAGTGCTAATCCCTACTAAGTGTTCACAGAGACATGAGACGTGGTCACGACGACAGCCTGCTGGTGTCAGTGGGAGTGTTGGGGGCTTTGTCTAGAACAGTGAAGCTTCACTTGTTTTGGTAATCGGAAAAATCTATGAGTATTCCAATTTTTTTTAACATCTGTTATGGCATGTGGTGAAGTCTGTACTAGCAGGAGGTGGTAGGACACGTACAAACCAGTCTGTGGCTGGAGAATGCAGTGGAGTATGTCTGGGGAGTCATTTGTCCTGCGTCGTGGCACGGTGTTGCTGCTCACGGCAGTCACTGGGTGTAGAACCGGGAAACGCTTTTCTTACAGTAGTAAGGTGGCCGACACTTGTGTTCCTGTGAAGAGAAGGTAACTGGTTTGTGCTGGGGCACAGGAGAGCAGACAGACCGTGAGTCTGTGGCTGGAGCGTGCTGGAGGGGGCGGTGGGACTGGCCTTGGACGGGCAGTGCTGGGTGAAGGTGGCCGTGGCAGTGTCCAAGGGGCTCAGGCTGCAGAGGTGAAGATTTTTTTTTTCTGTAGTGAAAGTGGCACGCTCAGAAAGAAATGAGTTCAAAGGTCCATTTATTAAAATACAAGCAGGTAACACAAGAAACAGCCTCACAAAAAATAGCCCCAAACGTAAACTCTGGAGTGGGCTGAGGTGTAAATTTTCCAGTGCTGTTCATTCTCTGTGGAATTGAGCAAGTGCGGCAGGTCAGAAGGAGAACAGTTTTGTAAATTATATGGCCTCTATTACGTTCCACTCAAGAAAGATAAAATGAAGCTAGATGGAAAATAGATGTGACATCCATAATATAAGAGTTGTTTACCAATTCTGTTCAGCGCACAAGAGCAGAAGAAGGGATATGAACAGTACTTGTAGAAAGTTGACTGAGAGGGAAATGACACAAGCCGTGCACTTGTAAGGAGGAAGAGAATTTTATTTTTAAGTGAGTTGGATAAAGAAGAGTCATACAGGAAAAAAGAGCATGTTAATTGCTGTTCTGCAAATCCTGCAGAGGAAAGGAAGAATGCTGGAAAACAAAAGGGACGCTGAGGTACAACTGATCAGCAAGCTCCGGCGAGAAGGACGGAGGTGAGAGCTCCATGGCAGGTTGTGGTAATGCCTCGGTCTTGCGTCTCCAGAGAGCCTCCTTCAGCCTCGGAGGGCTTGGCGTGGGTTTGCAGGTCTCCAGGGATCACCGGTGGGCAGCGGGCAGGGCCCACGCCGCGCCGTGCTCCCGGGTCCCCCCGGCAGAGGCGAAGGCCAAGCCTTGCCTTGGGCAGCGCAGGGCTGGAGGGACGAGCCGGGGTGGCGTGTGCTGGGACGGGCTGGGCGGCTGCTGCCGGCCCTGCGGGCCCCCGCCGGCCTTGGCACAGACACCTGCAGCGCCTGATTCCCAATGTCAGGTGACAGCGAGAGCCGAGCGACAGAACCACACGAGCATCTCCTCCTCCGCAGCGCTTGAACGTTGCCTTCAGTGATGTCCCCAGGGTCCCACCTGTGGGCGGTGATCCCGCGTCCTGCAGCGCTGCTTGGTCTGAAGGTCCAGGCTCGGCTCGGCAAAGGCTGCTGCCGCCCTGGAGTGAAAGCTCGGCGAAGAGCAGCGGAACCTGTGGTGGTTCCGGTAGCCTGGAACTGGGAAAGCCCTGCCTGGAGTCTGCTCGAGGCTGGAAGGAGAGCTGAAGCTGATGGCCGAGCCGTGGCACGGCTGTGTGCGGGAGCATGGAGGAGTGAGCAGCTCCTGGAAGAGGAGCCCTGACCAAGAAATGTCAAGCGAGAGGGGCCTGCCGGAGTCACGGAGACGAGGGGAACCGAAGTATTCCCTGCACAGGGGCTTGGGAAGGTGCTGCCGTTGGTCGTGGTGCCTTGTCCCTGCTCTTCCAGGCTGTTGGGGACCTGTTCCCTGGGGAGGGCTGTCGGGCACGGGCGGGTTTGCCGTCTCGGATGGCGAGGTGGAGCGTTGCCGTTGTTGGGCAGTGCCAGGCACACAGCTCTGAGCAGCCTGCTCCTTGCCGTCGGGTGCTCGGGCAGCGCCCGGGAAGCTGCTTCCCTCACCCTCGGTGCGTGAGGTGCAGCGTGCCGCAGGACCTCCTCCTCCGCCGATGGAGCCGCGCTGAGGGCAGCTCCGGAGCGGGAGCTGGCACCGCACCCGAACGGACACCAAAGCGAGAGGTGCCAGAGCCATCGGCGGTGGAAGAAACCCGAGCGGCTCGTTCGGAGGCGGCGGGCTGCGTGAAGGTGCGGTGCCACTGCTCCTCGCCTTGAGCTCGGCCGGCCGGCGTTGCGACGTGCCGAAGCTGGCGGCTGGCTCTGCCGGCGGGTGGAGAGTCCGCAGTAGCGCAGTCCTGTTCCAAATGCTGCGTTTGGCTTTTTCTGCTTACTTGGTGCTATGAAACTTGCATTTTTCTGACTTGCTGAGTACTTGGCAATTGCTGTTTGCTGCTTTTCTTCATCGATTTTTTTTTTTAAAAGTTACTCAACATCATCTTCTTTCTCCTTACCAGACTTCCCAGTCAGCAGAACCATCCGGTGCCGCTGCACGTGCCGCGTGTGCTGGATGCGCGGTGGGCACCGCAGCCCGGCGAAGGGGGCTCGGGGTCCGGACGCCCAGAGCCTGCTCCTGGCTCTGCGCTGGTGGGCTCCGGGGGCTTGGGCTGGGCAGGGGAGTTAGGACTGCACCTGGGGAGGAACAACCTCATGCACCAGTACAGGCTTGGGGTGGACCTGCTGGAGAGCAGCTCTGCGGAGAGGGACCTGGGTGTCCTGGTGGACGACAGGGTGACCATGAGCCAGCAGTGTGCCCTGGCTGCCAAGAAAGCCAATGGGATCCTGGGGTGCATCAAGAAGAGTGTGGCCAGCAGGACGAGGGAGGTTCTCCTTCCCCTCTACACTGCCCTGGTGAGGCCTCATCTGGAGTACTGTGTCCAGTTCTGGGCTCCCCAGTTCAAGAAAGATGAAGAGCTACTGGAGAGAGTCCAGCGGAGGGCTACAAGGATGGTGAGGGGACTGGAGCATCTCCCCTACGAGGAGAGGTTGAGGGAACTGGGCTTGTTCAGCGTGAAGAAGAGAAGGCTGCGAGGGGACCTTATAAATGCCTACAAATATCTGCAGGGTGGGGGTCAGGAGGATGGGGCCAAGCTCTTTTCAGTGGTGCCCAGTGACAGGACAAGGGGCAATGGGCACAAACTGAAGCAGAGGAAGCTCCAGCTGAAGATGAGGAAGAACTTCTTCCCTCTGAGGGTGACGGAGCCCTGGCCCAGGCTGCCCAGGGAGGTTGTGGAGTCTCCTTCTCTGGAGATATTCAAGACCCGCCTGGACGCGGTGCTGTGCAGCCTGCTCTGGGTGACCCTGCTTGGGCAGGGGGGTTGAACTGGGTGACCCACAGAGGGCCCTGCCAACCCCTACTATTCTGTGATTCTGTGATTCTGTGATTCTGTGACTGAAGGGCTCTGCCACTGCCTGGGCAGACCAGAGCCTTGTCCTGCGGCACAGCTCCTTGTCCTGTCGCAGGACGGAGCGGGAGAAAGGAAAAACTGCCATTGCTCCGGTACAGCTGAAACCGTGTCGCCGCGTCCTGGCCTTGCCTGAGCGAGGGAGAATTTAGCTGAGCTATCTTTAGCTCCACTAAATTTAGTCGAGCTGTGCAAATGCTTGCCGTTGCTCGCTCACGTGGCCCTTTGGGCGCCCGGAGCAGCCGTCCCCAGCCTGCGGGGCCGGCCGGGCAGCGCCGGTTCGTCCTTCTGCGCTTGGCTGGGGTGGGATTCGACTTCTCGTGAAGTCTTTCCGACCCTTGGAGGGAAGCAGCTTCCGTAGCTCGGTTGTCATCAGCGGTTGTTACTCCAGGGAGATTCCCTCAAGCGTGCTTTGAGGAACCCCTGCGGTACCCAAGACATTCTTATAATGACAAGGTTTTATCTGACTGAAGAGATCACCCGTCCGAGGACTGTGGGTAATGAATGTGAATAAGTAACATTTTAGAAATTAATGAGTTTTATTAATTGAGTTTATCCTGTACGTTAATAGTATTCTACCATATCCAAGATCTTGATGAGCTTAGAATACTCTCTTTACCAAGATAATTAATATCTCAGGAAGATCATTAATGCCGTATGATGTTTAGGTCAGAGCTCAAAGCTGGGATGTTATTGCAGATCTGGGGAAAATGACATTTTTGGTCACACATGGTAGCTACAGCCTTCAACTCCCATCAGATCAAGAGGGCTTCATCTCTTACACAGGAGGATTTTCCCCTTCTCTCACTTAAGTATGACAGTTACAGTTTTTTTAGGTTTTGAGTGATTAGTTAATCGGTAATTGTTTTGGAATCGAATCATAAATTTTACCGTGATAACTCAATGATAATATGTTGACTTAAGTGTGGCAAGAAAATTTATTAGATATTCAACCTAACAGATAGCTGGTAAAAGAAATGACATTTAATTAACAGACTCAGTAGAAGGACAGCTAAATTGCGTGCTTATTGATTTGGATATGAATCCTCTAGGCAGCCGTGGGCTCCATGTGTGTCACCAAGGAGGGCTTGTCTTTAAGAGAGCATCTTTCAACAATGATCAAAAAAGTCCCAATTCTCTTCTGTGGAAGAGCTTCCAAGTTCCCTACCTTCTCTAGATCTGAGAACGTGGTTTTCAAATGCATTTGTACAGCGAACTCCCATCAAAACAAGAGAGCTAACCAAAAAGCTGGGTAAGAAGTGGCCTGTGAGGCAGTGGACTAGTGGGGTGGTTTACGGAAAGGTGTGTTTGACCTGTTCCCCCACTGTGACCGGATTTCTGAGCAATCAGTGGGGCCTGAGTTTTGGGAGCCTTCGTCAGAATGTCAGCGGGAGGGGGTTTGGGGGACAGAAGTGGGGACAGAAGCCTGGCCATGACACCTGCAGGGCAGTGTGGCTGCACCAGCAGTGGCAGGAATTTGATGTTTTGGTCTTGAACATGGGTGAGTTTGAGTCTTCTGCAGCTGAAGGTCTGAACTGTCAGCTTCTTGTCTGAAGAGCGGTTTTGAAGCCTTAGGAATTGGCATGGCTGGAGCACCTCGGGAGCTGTCTGGAGCAGTGCTCCTCGGCTGTGCATCTTCCATGTTGCTTCGCCGTACGTTCCGTGCTTAAAAACTGCTGCCAGGTGGTACCTGTGGGGTCTTTGTGCTTGGAATCCAGCGTTAAGGTGGTACCGCACGATGTCGTGCGTTGCTGCTGTCTGGGTGTCGCTGCCGGTCGGGTGTACGGCTGCGCTGGGCTTCAGTGCTGCTGCAGGAACACGTTACCGAGAGAAGGATCGAGAGGCGAAACGGCCGTGCCCTCTGGCAGAGCAAGGCGCAGGGATCACACGCCGTGGGCGCAGTCCCGCAGGCGATCTCCTGTGCCACCAGAAGTCCACTGAAGGTTCAGGGAAGGAGGTTCACGCCAGCATCTGCAGCAGCAAGCAGGGGGTGAAGCAGGCCGGGTTTGTAATGGGAAACTTTGAAGAAGCTGGAAATACACTGGAGCATGAAAGGGTGCTGAAAGGATCGTACTGCTGTGCCTGCTAATACGGAGTCATCTTTTCTTGGAAATAGAAGATAACTTGTGCTCGGAAGAAGATATAATTGTACAGGGCAGAGGATGAAAGCGTGGAAGGACAGGGAAGAGCGTCTGCCTGAAGGAGAGAGCTTCTGGGTTGGAAGATTTCCTGCCTTTGCTGTGTGAAGACAGGAGAGGCCCCTTGTCATTTCGTCCTGGTTGGAGGATGCTTGTGTTCAAAGGAAGGGATGTGCTCAGCGCGTGGTTGAGGTGAGCTAATGACAAATGGCAGCGAGTGCCAGCTCTGCTGCAAGAACAGGTTAGGCTTCTGGGAGATACACGAAATTAAAGGAGATTGTGTCTCCCAGAAGCCGATAACCCAGTGTGCAACGTGTAAACACAAACCCTGCGAGATGATAAAGGACTCAGAAATAATTCTGCAGCTCGAGACCGGCGGAAATGAAGCTCGGGGGGGAGTTATTTAAAGCACTACCCAGGTCCCTGTGGCCTGCAAGCAGAGATGTACGTACGGAATATTGCTGGGCATCAGCAAATGTGGTGAACGTGAAGGGCAGAGCAGCTGGTGGAGGGCTTGATGGCCCGGGCAGGGTTCTGGTACCCCGGTCACGGTCTGAGCGCTCGGCAGCAGGGCCTGGAGGGGTGCCTGAGGGTGGGGAGTTGTGGAGAACTGCTGGCCTTTTAGACCGGGGCACGTTAGCTGATGCCAAGGCAGCTTGGTGTGGTAGAGGGGAAGAAATGTTGGGTGCTTGTCGTCCTGGGGCTGCTGGGCAGTGGCTGCGTTGGTGGGCTCTCAACAGCGAGGACTTTCCGTGTGGTCACAGGGGTGTGATAAGGAATAAGCGACATTTGCACCGCTGGAAATGTCAGTGCTGTGAGCGTGCTTATTCAGAACGTGGCTGTGAAGTCCCCACGGCCAGAGAAAGTCACACAAATACTGCAGCAAGATCCCCTGGAGCGGTACAGGCAGCGGGAGAGGCGAGAGGAGGGCTCAGCAGCCCTTTGCCGGCCTTCTCCAGGCGCGGGAGCCCCGGCTTCGCTCTCCCCGGCTGGGGAGCTGGTGTGGGAGCACGGGGTGCCCCGGGCGGGCTGTCAGTCCTGCTGTCCTGCTGTCAGGAGTCAGGTGTATAAACTTGGTCCCGTGTTCTTCGCAGCGTGGTCTTCAGAAGCAATAGGACACAAAGAGGGAAGGTAGGAAGCCAGCCTTTCCAGGCCCGATGTTCTGCTGAGAACAAGGAATGGGTTGTTGCTGTGGCAGGCTCTGGGCTGAACCTGGAGGAGTGCCAAGTGGTTGCCATTTATCTTCAGTTCATCTAAGGATTTGCACTCTCTCGGTTGTGGGACTCGGTGGTTTAAAGGCTCGCATGCATGGGGCCCATTATATGGTGTTTTCTGGTGTGGAAGAGGAAGAAATAATTGGAATTTGCTTCCATGTTTCTTTCTGTGACATACAGCGTTGCCCTGTTTTTCCGTGAGCCTTAGGGGCTGTTGCTTCATGCTTGGGTAAAGCTGTTTACTTAAAAAAAAATAAAAATCCACGAGCATCTTTCCTAACTCGCCCTCTCCCCCCAGATCACAGTCTGCAGTGTGCTGGTCAAGACATAATCCTGTTCCTTTCCCTGTAGGTGACAACTTCATCAGGAAGTAAATGCTTCTCGTGTCGTTCCGCAGCAGAGCGAGATAAATGGATGGAAAACCTGCGGCGTGCCGTGCACCCGAATAAGGTAGTGGCTTTGAGGAATTGCCTCTCTTGTCGCTCTGTTCCTCGTTGTTACAGTTTATAGCCCGGTGCATAGTA
Source organism: Opisthocomus hoazin (assembly GCF_030867145.1). NCBI lineage: Eukaryota > Metazoa > Chordata > Aves > Opisthocomiformes > Opisthocomidae > Opisthocomus > Opisthocomus hoazin. The sequence goes on from NC_134432.1 coordinate 16,141,785, forward strand.
GCAGCAGGGGACGTATTGTCATTTTAGTGAGTAAGTGTAACCATGGGTCAGCCTTTTTCCTTATTGCTTTCTTCCACAATTATATTTACAGGCAAGTGCCAATTATTCTTCCCCTTTTTTCTCAGGCCATGCTGCTTCAGCTGTTGCTAAGCATTGATCAGACCTGAAGAATCTTCAGTCTTGCTCTGTTACTGATGACATTTGCCACCGGTGTAGGACTTTCCACCTCCCAAAAGCTCAGGGACAGATGTCAGGTACCTGCCAGGAAAGTCATGAGACTGAGTAGTGTCAGGAGTTCGCCCATCACGCTGCCCGACTCCAGTAGTGCTTGCGGCGTCTGCTTTAGTGCTGGAGAAGCTCAGATGCCCGTGGCAGCGAGGTCTTGGAGGCGATAGTGGAACGTAGCTGTCCCTTCTCCGGTCAGGTGAGGTGGCAAAGTCATCCCCTCTGGGATCTACAGAAACAAATCCTCCTCTTCACTGGGACGCAGGGACACCCAAGATGCGGTTTGATGGCCCACTAAGGCTAAGTATGTCCTAAAATAAAATCTACAGCTGCTCCTCCCTCTCCACACCGGAGTTAGCTAACAGAGATTGACCAGGCCTGATCGGCTGCAGGATTTCACCAGGGCTGAGCTCAGTCAACAGGTCTTTTTCTGCTGATCAGACACAAATGGTGGGATCCTGTGAATCCATTCCTGGCATCGGAGCCACGTAACTGTGCATACAAGTTAGGTCCAGGCCTGGCAGGTTGCTGAAGGACCCCTCCGTGTCGGAGCTGGTTGTTCCCCGCGCAGTGCCAAATGTCAGTATGAAAGATTTCCGTTGGTATCAGAGCGGGAGCAGCCAGGGGGAGAGGTGGACTTCTGCCTCAGCCGCGTGTTCCTGCCTGTGGAGTTCTGTCACCCCGGTGCTTTCCGAGGGCAGCAGCCTGCTGGTAACGGTCTGAAAGAGCTGTGTGAGGTGTGTGTGGTCACCCTCGCCAGGAGAAGGGTCCCGGGAATGGGAGCTGGGGCTGGGCACGTCACTGTGGCTTGGAGATGCCGTGTTCAGTGGAAATTCGTTTGGAAGTGTGCCCCCATCTCGAAACATGCCACTAGCTGCTGGCTAACTTGCCATCTTTGTTTGAGTTAGTAGACAATGAGCTCTCAGTATCTGACTTGATATTTGTCAGGAATTCAGTGTTCTTGTGTAGTTCCTGCGTGTACTTCCTGACCCTGCAGTACCCCGCTGTGGGCTGCCAGCAGAAAGGTTCCTGCCCAGACTCCTCGGCCGAGCAGAGGGAGCTGTGCTTGGTTCCGGCGAGGGCTTTCCACACCAGACAGGTTACTGGGGAGTCCCTCGCAGCGGCTCAGCCACGAGTGCTTTGTCTTCCGAGTCACTCCCGCAACAGCTACCCCTGGATGTTCTTCCAGGATGAGGTCAGCATCCCGGGGGAGCGCTTAGAGATCCTCAGCACCCTTTGCTCTGCTGTTGTTTCAGAGATACCCAAGCCGTATTTCTGTTTCTGCATTGTAGTATTTCTCCTGTGGAACTCACTCTGTCTCCCGTAATTCCTCTCGGTGTTTTAGTTGGGTGCTCTGGACTTCTGTCCTAAAACATCGGGAGGTTTTGTAAATGCTGCTTTCCCTGCCAGATGTGGTTGCGTTCCAGCCGTGGGTGAGGTGATCGCTGGGTGTGTGTTCAGATCCCGTTATTGTTGCTCAGTTAACGCTGAAGAAAACGTGCTCGGTGCTGCTGTGAAGCAGCTGTACTGAGAGAGGAGGTGGCTGTGAGCTCCCTGTAACGTAGCTCCTGTTCTGCAAAGGCTCTTAATGATCAGTGAGGCTCTTGTGGTTTCTTCGGAGGCCCTCATGGCCCTGAATGGGAAGTGGTACGTGTGTGAGTTGGAGGGGTTTTATCTTCCTTGTTCCTTATATTAATTGGCACCAACAGACATGGAGAGGATGGTGATATTTGGAAAATTAACATAAGTAGTGTTATTATGCAAATTCCTGAGAGCCATATTTCCTTAAAATAAAATGTAATTAAGCCTCTGCTCATTTAGCATATCCGAAATAATTAACACATATCTCCAGTTGTGTTGTGCTTGGCTTTGTGGTTTTTTTATTGACCTTTTTTTCTTTGCACTTTTTTTTCAGGACAACAGCAGGAGGGTAGAGAATATGTTAAAGTTATGGATTATTGAAGCCAAGGACCTGCCAGCTAAGAAAAAGTACTTGTGTGAATTATGCCTGGACGACGTTCTTTATGCACGAACTACCTGTAAATTGAAAACTGATAATGTATTTTGGGGGGAGCACTTTGAATTTAATAACCTCCCATCGCTCAAAAACATCACGGTGCACTTATACAAAGAGACCGACAAGAAGAAAAAGAAGGACAAGACCAATTTCATTGGACAAGTGAACATCCCCGTCAGCTCTGTCACGGGCCGGCAGTTTGTGGAGAAGTGGTACCCCGTGGTCAGCCCCAACCCCGGGAAGGGCAAGGCCCCGGGGCCCATGATCCGCATCAAGTCACGCTACCAGAGCATGAGCATCCTCCCCATGGAGATGTACAAGGAGTTTGCCGAGTACATCACTAACAATTACATGGTGCTGTGCTCGGTGCTGGAGCCCTCGCTGAGCGTGAAGAACAAAGAGGAGATGGCGTCTGCGCTGGTGCACATCCTGCAGAGCACAGGCAAGGCCAAGGTAAGACCCCTCGGCATCCGTCCCGTCCCGCCGGAGGCCATCAGGAGCAGGCTGCGGTCTTCGGTTTTGGAAATCAGCTGGGCTTCAGGCCGAGCCGTCGTTAATACACTCTAATTTTGCTTTGAATTACAAACAGCAGCGCGGGCAAGCCGGGGGTCGTGGGGTGCTCCCAGCGCGGTGCTCGCTGGGGGCCGACGCCGGCCGGCTCGAGGGTGGTGTGGGCTCAGTTTTTGAGGACCACTTTGTCTGAACGTCCTTTGTGGCTGGGTATCCCGCACCGGGTCAGAGGAAGAAGCAGGTCTGGAGGAGCAGAGAGGGGGATTTACTCCTGGCTGTGGGCTGAGTGGGTGCAGGCAGGGTGGGCAGAGCTGGAGACCCCCATCCTGGAGAGCACAGGCAAGCGGTGAGGTCCCCAGCGCAGGGGGCACGGAGCGCGTCCTTCATCCCGGGTGGCCGTGGCGGGCAGTGCCCGTGGCAGAGCTGCAGGAGGCAAAGCATCAGCGTTTCTCTTGGTGACACCTCCCTGAACGCTGCAGCGGGGAGCGGGGGAAGAGCAAGATTTCCGAAGCGTGGGCAGTGCTGCGGAGACGCGAGCTCCTCGCCTGAGGGGCAGTCGCAAGGCTCCGCTTCCTCCGCGGCTCCAGGGCTGCCTGCGACCGCGGCAGGGTCCGTGGGTTTGGCTGAGTTACCGTCTGCTGAACAGAGGGGTGGCTTGGCCTCCTGAGCTGGTTCGATCACAGAATGGTTGGGGTGGGAAGGGACCTCTGTGGGTCACCCAGCCCAACCCCCTGCCCAAGCAGGGTCACCCAGAGCAGGCTGCACAGCACCGCGGCCAGGCGGGGCTGGAATATCTCCAGAGAAGGAGACTCCACAGCCTCCCTGGGCAGCCTGGGCCAGGGCTCCGTCACCCTCAGAGGGAAGAAGTTCTTCCTCGGGTTCAGCTGGAGCTTCCTCTGCTTCAGTTTGTGCCCGTTGCCCCTTCGTGCCAGGGCTTCGGTGCCGTCAGCGCGTGGTTGCTGGGCGCAGCCCTGGCCCTTCGCTGCGGCCATGAAAGACCCCGTCTGGGGCTTACACAGTTCTGCTCTCCGTGGGCAGCCCCGCTCGGCCCACGCTGGGGAGAAGGACGGGGCAGGACGACCCCAAGCCCTTGGAGAAGTCTGATTGCCGTGCTGCCTGCTCTCCCTCTCCCCGAGCATCACCGGCCCCTCGGCGCGGCTCGGAGCACCGCGCTGGAGTTCCAACACCGGAGCAGCAGCCTCCGACCGTCTCTTCCCAGCCAGCCCGCGGGAGGAACGGTTGGTTTGGTTTTCCCTTCGTTGGTGGGTGAGGTGGCCCGGGATGCTTACAAATATCTGCAGGGTGGGTGTCAGGAGGATGGGGCCAAGCTCTTTTCAGTGGTGCCCAGCGACAGGACAAGGGGCAATGGGCACAAACTGAAGCAGAGGAAGCTCCAGCTGAACATGAGGAAGAACTTCTTCCCTCTGAGGGTGACGGAGCCCTGGCCCAGGCTGCCCAGGGAGGCTGTGGAGTCTCCTTCTCTGGAGATATTCCAGCCCCGCCTGGCCGCGGTGCTGTGCCCCCTGCTCTGGGTGACCCTGCTTGGGCAGGGGGTTGGGCTGGGTGACCCACAGAGGTCCCTGCCAACCCCTACTATTCTGTGATTCTGTGTGTGCTGGGGAAGGCTTGTGCCCGCCGGCCGGTCTGGCTCCCGGCTGCGTCTGGCTTGGCTGCCGAGGACCGAGTGCCTTCAGCCCGGACTCGCCCAGCGCCGGCCGCCTGCTCGCTGGGCAGGAAGGTGAAACCCCCGCGGCCCGTGGTGGGGCACAGGAGGGCTGGGAATGGGGCTCGGAGCTCAGGAGGAGGAGAATGGAACCCCGTGGGCCGGGAGCGCAGCCGCAGGGATGGGGCTGGGATGCCGGCGTGCAGCTGGAGGAGGCCCGTGGCCGCAGGGACGGGACGGGTCCCACCTCTGCTGGGTGAGGACCTCAGCCCAGCCCGGCAGCGGGGACCTCCCCGCTCCCCAGCCCTGCGGCGCGGGGTCTGCAGCCCCCTCCTCCAGCCTCTGCCCTCCTCGGACCCTCCACGGCTCCGAGGTGGGTTCCTTGTCCCTGTGCCTTGCCAGGAGCCTTTCCCATGGCCTCTTCGGAGCTCCCCGCTGCCCTGCAGAGCGCAGACGTGGCATCAGCAACCACTAATTCATTTTGCTGATAGAGGGGATTTTGTGGATCTTGGCTGCTGTAGCTGAGGCTGAAGCAGCAATTACAGCTGGAGTGAGAAACAAGCGTCCGGTAGATTATCTGTGAAGACTCGTTAGCAGCTAATTGCTCTTGCACTTTCAGGCCCTGTTTTGCTGTAGCGATTGGCTGTAAATATGGTGTAATCCCTTAATGAGGCACGGCCGACTGGGTACGTGTGGCCACCCGGAGCCGCGCTGCCGGAGCGGGAGTGATGGGCTGCGGTGCGGCACGGATGATGCCGTGTGCCAGCCAGAGCCAGGCCCTGGCCACCCATGTCCCCGAGCAGCCCCGTGGACGGCCAGAGGGCGATCCTTCCCTGCAGACCCCCGCTTGGCTGCGTGGCCGTGGCGGGCTGACCCCCACCAGCCAGGCGTCGTTGTCTGAAGCTGCTGCAACGCGGAGGCACTGCCCGCGTCGCTCCTGCCAGGGAGGCAGAGCACGCAAAGCTGCGGCTCCAGGGGGACCTCATAAACCCTTACAAATATCTGCAGGGTGGGGGTCAGGAGGATGGGGCCAGACTCTTTGCAGTGGTGCCCAGCGACAGGACAAGGGGCAATGGGCACAAACTGAAGCAGAGGAAGCTCCAGCTGAACCCGAGGAAGAACTTCTTCCCTCTGAGGGTGACGGAGCCCTGGCCCAGGCTGCCCAGGGAGGCTGTGGAGTCTCCTTCTCTGGAGATATTCAAGCCCCGCCTGGACGCGGTGCTGTGCAGCCTGCTCTGGGTGACCCTGCTTGGGCAGGGGTTGGGCTGGGTGACCCACAGAGGTCCCTGCCAACCCCTGCCATGCTGGGATTCTGATTCAGAAGGGGGACAAGGGCTATAGCTGATTTTTCTCCCGGAATACCTGCTGCTTCCTGGGTTTTGTAGCCGTGCCACAGTAGATGAAAAGGTGGAGGATGAAAGCAGAGAGTCCTCTCCCCGGAGTCAAAGTCCGTGCTTCCTTTGCTCCGTGGGAAAGGGAAGAGCTCTGTCCCGGCAGTGCTGCGCGAGGGTTTGGGCGCGGGAAGGCGACGAGCGCAGACGGTCTGAGCTGCCCCGGCCCGCTGGGGAGCCGGACAGACACCCGGAGCCGGGGCAGCTCTCCCGGAGCAAGCGGGGCCTGGCTGGGCCTGGCTGTGGAAGAGGCATCGCTGTGCCCCGAGAGGGAGGCAGTTCTGTGGCTAAACACGGAGACGCGGGCTCTTGGCATCCGCCCTGGAATTGGTCCCTGCGTCCATCCTCCCAGTGAGAGCACTGGTAAAATGTTACCTGTGAGGGCGTGGAGCGGTGCCTAACGATTTTTCCTGTGTTTTGCAACCCGTAGACGAAAGGCACAAAGTCATAATTAAAAGTGTTGGTGTTGCTGGGAGCGCTCAGCCCTGCCATTAGCGGGGCGTGATGTGGTCCGTGTGATGTGGTTGCGGAGAGGCAGGCTGCATCCTTCCCAGAGCAAGACCCATCGTGTCTTTCGATGCTTCCAGAAGATTTCCCATGTTTCAGGGCTCTCTTACAGCTTCTGGAGCTCAGTTCATGACCATAAATATCGAAACTGTCTTGCCCAGACAGTTGGTAGATGAAACGCAGCGTTAGACAAAGCTCAAACTAACCAGCTGCTCACTTGGAATAAATATTGATCGTGTTGCGAATGGAGCGAAGAGTAAACGTGTGTCCCTGTTTGTTGGGGCTGCAGCTGAGCAGATGTATTTACTCCCCCCGCACCCCTCCTTGGCCGTGCGGGGCGTTGGGTCGGAGCTTCGCCGGCAGCGCCGGGTTCGGTGCAGGACCTGCCGGTGCCGTGCCGGGCTGCCTGAGAGCGGCTGCTCGGCTCGGGGACCGGGAGGTGAGCGGCACGGCTGGGCTGGCGCTGCCGGGGCTCGGCCGGGCGCTCTGGGGACCGCTGCTCCCTGACCTGTGCTGGCGGGGCTGAGGACCAGGAGCAGGGACGCTGCCACACGATCAGCCATAGCCGAGAGCGGCAGCAGCCGCAGCACTTCCCCCATAAGGAGTTTATCTCCCTGATAGCATTTTACAGCAGCCATAGCTGAGCTGATAAGGCTTCTGGTCAGTTCTGTGCCCCCTCTCCCTGGACGCGGCAGGCAGGGCGGTGGAAGGGACGGAGGAGCCGGTGAGTGGCAGCCGCAGGGATCCGTGCTCTGGCTGCCGGAGCGGCGTGCGGTGGCCGAGACTCGTGTGCGGGATCCGGCCCCTCTGCCCGTGGGGCGGTGGCGGTCGCTCAGCGTGGTGGGGTTATACCCCTCGGTTGGGTTTTCTTCCTGCTGTGAGCGAGGTGATGGCCACAGGTGCCTGCGCTTTAACCCTCTCATTGCCGCTTCACCTCCTTTTCCCAAGGAGCATTAGAAGATGCCAGAAGCGTCAAGGATGAGCTCCGGTGCTCAAAGCAGGGAGCACCGCTGCGTTTCCCAGCAGCGAAGTGGCTGGTGCAGAGCCTCAGAGGAACTGTGTGGTGGTGAAGAGTCGAGGACTGGTGGCTGGGGGTCCTGCGTGTTGCACCGCCTGCCCAGGGCCCGGTCGCTGCCCCTCTGCCGCTCTCCGTGCGTGGCTCAGCACCGCAGCGTGCCGCGTCCCTGCCGCGGTGGGGCTGACACGTGGGTGTGCCTGGCACTCATCCGCCTGTGACCTACCGCCCTGCCAGCCCCTGGTGCTGTTCACCTCTGCACCGAAGTCCAGCTGGACTCTGGGCTAGCCTTTGAAATAAGCAGTAATCTGATTACCTTTATCAATTCAATCCTCTTAAGGTTAAGTCAATCCTATTAATCAGGCTTGTGATGTGGAGAACCTTCGTATTTCAAAGTCAGTCTGCCCATCAGTCGGTTCTGCTGTTGGGAGCAATCAGCTCCAGCCGTGGGGTGCGTGACCCCAGCGCCGGGTGCGGGGCCGGGGGTCTCGGCAGCTCCATCGCACGCTGCGTGCTCCGGCTGCCGGCACGTCCCGCTGGGGCTGGGGGACCTTCCCGGGATGAGGTGCAAAGTCCTTCCTGGGTGCGGACGGGCTGTGTCCTGCAAAACTTGGGTTGCTTGTTGGTTGTGTCCCTGCAACGGCCGCCTTTACCTGGGAGATGCTCCTGCTCCCCCCTGCCATGCCAGGCACCGCCTGGCGCCGTCCCTCTGCCACCCGGACTGGGCAGCTGGAGGGGACGGGCAATGCCCAGGGACCCCTTCGGGCCGGGGCTGTGGATGGGGACAGACCCCTCGCCAGGGTGGGGTGGGCTTTCTCAGCGCTGGCAAGTGCAAGCACTGTGAGTTTGAAGCGCTGCGGGGTGCTGGGCCCCCCCGCCTGGTGGGGCGTGCGGGGCTGCGGGGTGCTGGTGCTGTGGGTCGGCGGGGCTGTTGACCGTCGGTCGGACGGGTGATGGAGTGAGCTGTCTTCTCTGCTCCCGCTTCATCCCCTGTGAAGAAGCTTTTTCTTCCCATTTCTTTGTTGAGCAATGCCATTAGTCGGCTTCCTTGGCCCCATTGACATGGGCAATGACTGTTTCCCTGAGCAGGGGTTGGTTTTTCTCTTGGTGGACTTCACTTTTCAGTGAGCCTTTTGCGGTCCAGGCCCCCGCCGTGGCAGCTGGCCGTGGACCCGTACCGATGCCGACATGGGGCAGCTGCTGCAGACGTCCGCCGGCGGGGACCTGCTGCAGCGCTCCTGGCCAGGGCATCAGCCCTGTTTCCCCATTCTCCTTCCAGCTTCCCCAGGCAAAGGTCTGGGGGATCCTCCGTGGCGGCGCGAAGCCGTCCCGCTGCGAGGTGACTTGCTTGGTGGGAGATCCCGAACTGCCGCCCGTGTGAGGGACGAGGCAGGCGTTAGGGCGCGTTTCCTCACCCACGAGAAGGTGCTGCCTGGTTCTGGTTTGAGATGGGAGGGTGAATTCACGCAGGCGGGGCAGGGGAAGCCGCGTCTGAAGCTCAGCGGATGAAGACGCCGGCAAAATGGGAATGTTTTTAGGGTACGGTGCAGGTGACTCGGGATCAGACATCTGAGGGCCAGAGGCGCGTGGACCAGGCAGGGCGGGCGCATCCGGAGGGTGCTGTGCCTGAGGCCGCGGGCAGATGAGCTGCGGAGGGGAGGCTGTGACCTGTGAGTCCTTCGTGGTGGCGAGTCTGAGCCCCGAGGACCATGGGGACCGCGCTGTGCTCCAGCAGCGAAAGCCCTGCGTGCATTTCCAGGGCGCTGGAGGAGCTGCCTTAGAGTGGCACACGCTGCTGTGGGCTCGTGCTCGGTTGGTTTGAGAAGCGCTGGAAACCAGTGCAACCTTGCGCTGTCGCGCTCTGAATTTATTTATTTGCGAGTTGCTCTTCTTCGTCGGCGGCTGCGCGGTGACTGGAGTTGCGCAGGTTCAGCTGTGCCCAGTCTGAAGCGAGCGTCCTTAGCATGAACACAGGAGCAAGGCTGAAGAACGCTGCCGCAGCCCCGAGTTTTTACTGTGGACCTTTTCCTTCCCCTCTCGACTCCGATGTAATGAAATAAAGCATCTTATTTTCTTCCATTGCCAGGGGCCCTAACTAAAAACAACCCCCTGCTGATCTCTGCTGCTCAGAAACAGGGAGTTTTATTGGCTTTAGTTATTGCATTTTATTCAGAGCCTTGTGTGTGGGTGAGTGAGGCCCCCAGAGGGATTCGACAAGGATTTGCATTCCATTTGCGTCTTCCCAGTGCTGGCTGCCGGCAGAGATAGCAGACGTGTGATCGCGAGCCGATGTGGCGTCTGTTGTGCGGAGGGAAGGCAGGGTCTGGAAGGTGATGGCCCTGGGACAGAAGTCGCGGGATGTCATGGGAACTGACCCACGGGCGGGCAGAGCTCTGCTGGGCTGCCGAGGGCGGTCTCTGCCGAGGAGCTCGCTCAGGGGCGCTGGCTGTGGGGGTTTTGATCCCTGGTGCGTCTCGGGGCCGGTTGGTACAGCCGGGTGCCTGCTCAGCCTGGGCAGGCTGGACCTGCTGCGGCCGGCGAGAAGCCCTGGCCTGGGGACGCTGCGGGGTGTCCCGGCTCTCCCCTCCATCCCCTGCTCAGTGACAAAGCCGGATTCTGCCACGCTGCGCCCCGGCTTTGGGTGCCGCGCGGTCCCCGAGCTCCGTGGGGTTTCAGCAGCTTTCCTTCCCGCTTTGGGGACAAGGGGTCATTTCCTCAGCTGTCGAGCCGCCGGTGCTCCGCAGGGAATGACGACCACAGCAGAGGTTTCAGGGAGATCTTCTCCGGCTTTGTGTTGAGTGCCACAGTGGAATTTTGCCTCATTTTAAATTCTAATGGATTCTGTAGATCGGCTAAAATCATCAAAATTCACATTATCGCTGGCTAGAACTTGGCCCCTGGGTTTCCACCGCCCGGCAGCCTTGGCTGGCAGTTGGGGTGTGCGTCGTAGCCCGGCCCCGTGTCCTGCCGCGGCCAGTCCTCGGCCAACAGGAGGGCAGAAAAGCGAACACTTGGCTGAGAGAAGCTGTAAAACTCAGTGTTCCTGAGATAATTAGTATGTTGGGAAAGTGGCAGGAAAGAGAATCAAGCAAAGCCAAGGTCAGCGGCTGCTAATTAAGAATCAGCACCTTGTGTCAGCCGGAGCTGTGGCTTGGAATTGAAACATCCCCCAGGAGAGACCTGGGGAGATGAAGGTGACAGAGTTACCCAGATAGCAGCTAGCGGGGTTTGAGCAGGGCTTAAAGTTTCATTCCAGCTTGGCTGATAAAAGGGGCGAAATGAGAGAAAATAGTGGGGGGAGGCGCGTGCTTTGCTTCCCGGAGGGATTTTTGCCTCGGCAGCTGCAGGAGCGTTGCAGACCTAGTGGGATCGGAGCAGGGGGATCTTCTGGCTAAAGAAATAACGGAACTGACTTTAGTTTGTCCCCAGAGCTCCTCCTCTGGCTTTTTTGGAGGCTCTGCTGGGAAGGTCATGGCAGCGTGTCGGTCCCAGTCCCCGTCTTGTGGGAAGGCGGGGGGGATCGGGCCGCTGGGTGCTGCAGAGATGCCAGCATCCCGCTCTGCTCCCCTCGGCTCAGGCGGGAGACGTACCTGCCTGCGCCGGGATCTTCCTTGCTCTGGGACAGAAGCCCAGTAACGAGGGGCCGGTGGATTGAATGATGTGGGTCCCTTGGGTTCAGGTGGAGCTGCTCGTTGAACCTGGATTAAAGTTCCAACGCAGAGGCATCCGTGTGAAAAATGGGATGGGGCTGAGCACCTCTCCTGCAGGTCTCCCGGGCAGCGGCTGGCAGGGAATGGGAGCCGAGGGGCTGGAGCCGGCGGGGTCACACAGCGCTGCGGGGGGACGGCGAGGACAGGACCCGAGCCCCATGCCGCGGCTCGGCGTGCTGCTGCGGCCCCTGCCAGGACAGGGTACGTCAGGTACGGTCACGACAAATCCCAGTATGGCAGGGGTTGGCAGGGCCCTCTGTGGGTCACCCAGTCCAACCCCGTGCCGAAGCTGGGTCACCCAGAGCAGGCTGCACAGCACCGCGGCCAGGCGAGGAGAATTCCATAGTGAGAGGTTATTACTGAGCAGATGATTTTGTTTCAGAGGCAGGAATTTAAAAAAAAGGTGCCCTTGGTTGTAGGAGCGAAGCTGTGTGTCCGCATCGCTCTGTCTCCTGCGCGGGGAAGCAGTCAGGGGTTTGCTGCCCGTGATTTGAGCGGTGCCACAGGCTGCGTCCCCACGTCACCCGGGGGTCCAGCGCAGTGGGGCTGGGTGCGAGGGGGCCCACCCTGTCAGCAGCTGGCGAGGAGCTGGGCAGGGGCCCAGGGCTGCTTTTCCCATTAGCAGCGCAGAGACCGGGAGCTGAACATGCACTGGCATTACAAACCGCATGGCGTTTCTCCTGCGTTGACGCTAGCCGCGGCGCGCTAAGCGTTACACCGCGTAGCGGGTTTCCAGCAGAATGCATGGGGAGCTACGGGGCCCTCGCTGATCAGGGAACGCTGTTGCTGAAGCAGGCGTGGAGCTCGGTCTGAAGGGCTTGTTCTTCTGCCAGAATTTGCAGTTGGGTGGCCCGGACTGGTGCACGGGGCAGCTCCGGCGTGCTGCTCCCGCTCGCCCCTGCCGTGGCTCTGCAGCACGGAGGGCTGGAAAGCTGCACGGTGTTCGGTGGTGCGCACGTCGGACCGAAAATGTGCCCAGAACCTGTGCGGTAGCAGTGCCGCTTGTCTCCATGAGTACTAAGAAAATAGGATGTCTGAGCATCTTGCTGCATCGTACGGGCTCGGTTCGCAGCCGTCAGCTGGGGGTGCAGCTCGGGGCATCTCGGCACGCTCCCGGTTTGCCACCAGTGCAGCTAAACGCCAAAAACAGCCGGTTTCACAGCAGAGAAAATGTTTCACCCACAAAAAGCAGGGCTGATACAGGAGAAAATGTTTCACCCACAAAACATGGGGCTGATACGAGACCCAACCAAAAACCAGCACTGATGGAGGGGCAGACGTGGTGCAGGCCTGGAATGAATCATTTTTTGGGGTGCAAAAGTTGCGACTCTCCAGCGATTTCTCTCTCCTCTTGTCTCCGTGAGGCTGGAGAAAGAGGGGGAAGGGAAGGCTGCCTGCTCTGCGGAACGAGGCGCGTGTCAGTGCGTGGTGACCCACCATGGGCTTTGCTTTCCAGGATTTCTTGACTGACCTGATGATGTCTGAAGTTGATCGCTGTGGTGAGAATGAGCATCTCATTTTCAGGGAGAACACACTGGCCACCAAAGCAATCGAAGAATACCTGAAGCTGGTGGGGCAGAAATACTTGCAAGATGCCTTAGGTACGTACAGAGCGTTGGCAGGTCTCGCGCGGAGGGGCCCTCCTCGAAGCCGCAGGGTGCTCTGCGGGGTGGGGACCCGCAGCTGAGCCCTCGTGGCTGTCGGACGCACCCGCATTTACTGCCCGGAGGCTTTCTCTGGCAGCGGGGTCCGAGCCCGGGCGCAGCCACGGCCGCAGCGGGCAGCGCTCTGCTCCCAGGTGAAGGTCACCGCTGAGCTAGCGCTGCAGTCTGCCTTCAGAGGAGATAACAAATTGGTATCTGAAGGCGTTACGCTGCCTGCCAAGTCTTCTGTCTCGGTGCCGGCAGTGTCGTGGAGGGTGATTGAATCCCTCCCCTGATTGCACCCCCCCGCCGGCGACGCTCCCCCGGCTCCTCGCAGCTCCCCGGAGTCGGATGAGATCTCCCAAGTTACGGTGATGAGAGTTGCCTCCCAGATCACACTAGGAACCCTTCTGGTGGTTTTTTTTTTAAGTGCTGGCTATGTTTGTGGCTCCAAAAATATTTCTCTTGATGCAAATGAAAATAATTAGAGGTTCTGCTTCTGGGCAGGTCGGGAAGGAATGGCTGTGCGCAGCCGGCACAGCAGCGGGCTGGGGAGAGGCTGCTGTGGGGCGCCAGGTCTGGACCTCGGCCGAAGGCAGCCGGGTTGCATCCCCATCCGAGCAGGGGGGGAGCAGAGTTTCCACTGAGCTGTTAATTTCTCAGTATGTTGGGTTCCTACTAATAGATTTGTGTAATGTGAGCAAGGAGCAAAGTACCGTAAATACTCTATTAAGCGTATATAATATAATATATTATAATAATAATGACAGTATTGAGGGAGGGGAGATCATTGAGCAAACTCAGTCAAACCAGGAGATAGCCCACAAGAATAGGAAAAGGAATATTATTTATTTCTGCCGCGTAATGCTTTCTGGTCAAAGGAGAGTCTGTAAGTATATTACCTCATAAAATTTCTCAAAAGCCAGGAGATTAATGGAGGCAGAGAATTTTGAAATACTCCCTTTTCAGGGCCGAATGCAGATGCTGCCAAGCCAGCTCCATCTAGCACAGGAGGAGCCTGCGGTTCTTGCTCGCTCTTCGGGCCCCTGCTTCTGTGTCGCCCTTTTATCAGTGCAGTGATTCCTCTGTGTCACGGGGCAGCACCGTACGGCACAGCGCTTCCCTGCAGACCGCGAAGCACAGGCAGGTCATGGGGCAGGTCAGAACGGCAGGCATCACCTGCGGGCGAGCACGGAGGCTCCAGAGCTCCCTGGCAGAGCTCAAAATACATTGGAGAGGCTCTCCAGTACGTAATTAAAATCTGTTTTGGCAATAGGGGAGGAATGCAGACTGGAGTGGGAAAAAAAAAAACAGGAGGCTGGGAAAATCCAGACCGGTCAGGAATCAGGAGATGAGCAAACCAACTGGAATTAGAAGAAGACCAAAGCAAACCTTTCTCCCAGAACGTCGCCAGTCCCTAGCTAGTCCCGAGCTAAACCCTGCCTCGTAATCCCCGTTACCCCGTCCCCGGTCCCCCCAGGCTGGGCGAGGCGGTGGGGAGCACCCTCAGCCCGGCTGCAGGGTCGGTGGAAGGGGGCACGAAGGCGAGGAGCTGGCGGAGCCGGCCCGCGGTGTCAGTCTCTGCAAGGGCCCAGAGCAGCCAGGCAGCAAACAGGACAGCAGGGAAACACAGGGAAATATTTTAATTTAATTTAGTGTGATGTTCAGCTCAAAATAAACCAAGTAAATTGTTTCTTTCCTTTAATTACCTGTTTCTCCTTTGAGTCGCCCTGGCTTGTCAGCGCCGGGGCAGTCTCCAGTAGCAGGCCATCCTACCAATAATTACGGAGCTTGCCAGCGTACTTCCTACCGGAGCAGCCCGAGGGAGCGTCCCTGGAACTGGAGCAACGGGGAATCGGGGCAGGCTGAGGAAGCGGGTGTCCTGGCAGCGCGGTCGGGATGCGATAGCCCGCAGCCACAGCGGCAGAGCTGCCAGCTGGGGAAGAGGGGCGAGACGTGCTCGCTGGGAGGCCGGGTGCCCTTCTGCGGGCTGTGCGGTGTTTCGTGAGCTCCCAAGGCAGTGCCAGCTGCTCCTGGGTCTGTGCAGAGGTCTTGGGAGCTGGCTGGGACACAGCCTGCCCCGGGAGCCACCGCTCCCATGCCCCGCTTCTGTTCAGCCAGCGCAACAGGGTGCAGGGTCACTGCTCAGGCACTGGGGCTGACGGTCGCTCTTGCTTGAGGACTGCGTCTCTCACGTCTGCAAACCCATCACCGTCTGTCTGTTTTACAGGGGAATTTATCAAGGCACTGTACGAATCAGATGAAAATTGTGAGGTGGATCCCAGTAAGTGTTCGTCTTCGGACCTTCCTGAACATCAGAGCAACCTGAAGATGTGCTGCGAGCTGGCCTTTTGCAAGATCATCAACTCCTACTGGTGGGTGTCCGCGAGCGTGGCTCCCCTCCGTGTGCCCTCAGCGAGCGCAGAGGCAGGGACGGGGAGGGGGGACAGCAGCCCGTCGGCCGGCTGTTGGTCCCTGTCCCTGAGCTGCGCTGCTGGGCAGCTTGTCCGAGAGCTTCGGAGGAAGAGCTGCAGGGCCCTGCCCCTGTGCTGGTGGTACAGGAGCGCGGGTGAGGGTGGCTGGGGGTGAGATGGCAGCACCCGCTCAGCCAGAGTTTGGAGTATCCACTCTGGGGGTGCGACAGCCTCGCTGATGCTCCATCACGCTTGTTTTGGGTGGATGCTGAAGGGTTACTGCCACACCGACACGGGGACGGGGCAGTGGAGTCGAGGAACTGGAGCATCTCTCCTACGAGGAGAGGCTGAGGGAGCTGGGCTTGTTCAGCCTGAAGAAGAGAAGGCTGAGAGGGGACCTTAGAAATGCGTCTAAATATCTGCAGGGTGGGGGTCAGGAGGATGGGGCCAGACTCTTTCCAGTGGTGCCCAGCGACAGGACA
Source organism: Opisthocomus hoazin (assembly GCF_030867145.1). Classification (NCBI taxonomy): domain Eukaryota; kingdom Metazoa; phylum Chordata; class Aves; order Opisthocomiformes; family Opisthocomidae; genus Opisthocomus; species Opisthocomus hoazin. Next base: position 16,157,362 of record NC_134432.1, read on the forward strand.
AGGGGCAACGGGCACAAACTGAAGCAGAGGAAGCTCCAGCTGAACCCGAGGAAGAACTTCTTCCCTCTGAGGGTGATGGAGCCCTGGCCCAGGCTGCCCAGGGAGGCTGTGGAGTCTCCTTCTCTGGAGATATTCCAGCCCCGCCTGGCCGCGGTGCTGTGCAGCCTGCTCTGGGTGACCCTGCTTGGGCAGGGGGTTGGGCTGGGTGACCCACAGAGGTCCCTTCCAACCCTGAACGTTCTGTGATTCTGTGAACACGAAACGCCTTTGCCAGCGTGACCAGTTCAGAGAGGGGCTTGATGCCAACTGCATATGGAAATCTGGAGCAGAGGGCAGAAGCGCATGTCCTGGGTCTCCTGGCCATGTAACAGCTCAGTCTGGATCAGACTGACGGACTCTGCCTGCTCCCCAGGGCTTCAGGCGAGGTTCTGACGTCCTCTGTGCCGCAGGCAGGGTCTGTGGCCCTGCTCCTGCCTGCGAGGAAGCTGCGCCAGCGCAGCGAGCCCGTGTTCAGGCAGATGTTCTCTTGCTGCAGCGTGCTGGAGCCCGGCAGGACGCTGCTGCTACTCCGGGGTTGCTGTGGGGCTCAGCATCCCGCGTTCCTCTGGGTGAACCCCGCTCTCTCCCGGCCCCGGGGGGCTCGCTGGGGTGGAGGTGGGGAGCTCCTCTGTGGCCCAAGGCCTGGAGCGCAGTTTGAAGCATTTCCTGGCTGGTTGTTCTCAGGGTGAAGGTTCTTACAACTAGTTGGGACAGGCCCGAATGTGCAGGGTTGGCTGGAGTGAGGCAGTCGCATCTTGTTTTGGCGGAGGCTGTCGAGCACGGCCGTGCTCGTGGGGTTGGCAGCTCCTGAGCCCTGGCGACTGGGAGCCAGGAGCCCGTGGGTCTGTTCCAGCTGCTGCCCGCGAGGATGACCTGGAAGGGGGAAAGTCGGCTTGTGACCCTCTTTACCTGGAGAGACAAAAATATTTTCTTTCTGCTTCTTGCTAACGTACCCAGAGACTCTTGTCCTGAGCAGATGAGAGAATGGTGGTTTTTGTCTTACTGCTGGATTTGCAGTCTTCCTGCTTAAAAGTCTGGGCTGAGTTTTTCTTAATGTCTGTAGTAGCAACGCTGTTGTTGCGGAACAGCAACGAAGGGTAATACTGGAAGAAGGAAGTCTTTGATAATAAGGATTTACCATTTTCTCCCCTTTCCCAGCTGTTGTGTTGAGGTCTGAAAACTCATCACACGTGACCTCCCAGGATGCGGCGTGTGCCCTGCTGCACGCCCAGGCAGGGAACTGCTGTTCCTGGTATTGCTCAGGGAGAGAACACGCAGCAAGAGGCTCGCCCAGGCTGCCGTTATCTACCACAAACAAGCAGATTTCTTTACATACATCCTGTACCTTCTCCTGGGCCGGTTAACAGCTCTCTGACTCAAGCATGGCGTTTGCCTGCGCTCCCAGGAGGGATTCGCTGTTTGCAGTCACCAGTGGATTGTAATTCTTTGAATTAATGGCTGCCTAAAAATACCCAAAGCAGCACTAAAAGGTCACTCTAAAAATAGGCTTGAAAAGTGACCTAAGGAAAGTCAGGAATGCACGGGAAGTTTGTTGCTGGGGTCCCGCCGTTGCGGGGAAGGCTGGAGCAGCTGAGCTCTGCTCCGAGTGTTCCCCCTCGGCCCGCTGTGCCCGGCGCTTCCCGGGGACGGATGGGGCTGAGGAGCGTTCGGCGTTGGCCGAGGTATCCTGAGAGCCAACGATCCTGCTGTAAATAGAGTGCCTGCGCCTGCCTGCTCATCTGCCGGAGAGAGGAAAGAGGTTACAATGGCTGAAAATTGTTATAATTATGACATAATTTGGACATCTGGAGAGTTTCAGTGTAAGCAGAATTTCGGCATGTGGAAGCTCATTACTGGGAAGTTGGGTAATGAATTACGGGCCCGTTTGTCACATAAAGCCGGCTAACTGGATTCCATCCGCTCTTACACAATTAAACTTTTATGGGGCTCGGGAACAGTACTCGCGGGCTGCGTGCAGCCGGTGCTGGGTTTTCAAGGGTTTGCTTGCCAGTAACTGTACAACCTGTCCTGATCATTCAAGCCTTAAATTGCTTCAAGGATTCTCCTGTTTCTGAGCGAATACCATGAAGCAAAAGGGCTTTGTCCAATTGTGTGGATCAAGCCAAAGACAGAGTAGAATTCATCCAGCCGAAGACGTCGGCTAATGTTATTTGTAAAGCACGGGGTGAAAGCTCAGGAGTGTGAAAGCACGGAGCCGGCACGGAGCAGAAGCTGGACGCGATGGCAGCGTTCGCTGAGCGCTTCCATGGAGCGTCACCTTGGCAGAAGGTCGGAGACAAGCCCGAAAACCTGGCACGCGGCTGCGTGGGCCTCTGTAGGCAGCAGTGTGGTGCTGGGTGGGAGCCCACCAGCCGGGCTGAGCAGCAGCACCCCAGCCCCGGGGCGTGCAGCCGGGCAGGGAGATGGGGGATGAGGGCTCTGTCGGCTTGGAGCAGTGGGGCTGGAGACCGTGGCCGGTCGGCTGCAGGGTGCGTCCACAAACCCCACGGGTCCAGAACTCTGTGGCTGTGGCGAGGAGCGGTCAGCTGGGCTTGGTGAAGTGGGTGTCCGCAGCCCTGGGGCGCAGGGGACGGGGAGCGGTGGGTGCAGGAGGAGCACCCTTGTATTCGCCCGGCGGGTTCCTCGCTCTGCACGCTCCTCCGTTCCGGAGCCTCCCGCCTGGTTCTTGCTGCTGCCGGATGGTGGACGGTGTCTCTGACCATGCAACGCCCACGATTTTCTCTTCTCCCCAACTCGTGCGAGGCTCGGCCGCGGGGCAGTCAGTCCCAGAGAGGGGCGCAGGCCAGGGAGAAGCCAGCTGACGTTGCCTTGCTTCTCCCAGATAGTCCCTGCAGCCAAACTGGGAAAATGGCTGTTTGTTAAGGCGATTTACGGCCTAAAATGGAGTCTGCCCCCTCTTCAGCCTGCTTTCGTACCCTCCGGCTCGGTCGGTAAACAGCCCCGGTTTAGAAACGATGATGGTGGTTGCTGGCCGGGGCAGCCCCTGGGGTGGGTGGGGAGCTGCGTGCCAGGGACCCCGGGGACCCCGGGCAGCGCGGTGGGACCCGTTGCCAGCTGCTGCGGCGGACGGGAGCGCCCGGCTGAGTAAATAACACGTGCTGGGAACAGGATGAGGTGGGAGCGGGGGGCTGGGGAGGGCCCAGCAGAAACAGGCAGCGAGTTCTGCGGCGATAAGGGCTGCTGCAGCCAGCGTCGGCGGGACCCGCGGGAGTTCTGCTCTCCGGGAAGGCCGGGCTGAGGGCTGTGCAGGTACAAGGCTGGAGTAACTCCGGCGGGGCTCGGCGTTTGTGCTCGTCGCGGTGGGATTTGATCCAGGTGCCTGACCACGAGTGGTACAGTGTGCACAGCCCTTCCCAGTGCCAGCTGGGCCGGCGACCCCGGTGCTGCCGAGAGGGTCCCGCCATGCTGTGTGCCTGCAGGAGATGCTCTCCACCGTGGTGGCTGAGCTTCCCCCTGGCTCAGAGTGCCCCGTGGCACAGCCGACTTGTGACGAGCTGCTTTGCACAGTTCGTTTCATATCTCTGTCTTCCCCGTTGTCTGGGGTTTTGGCACCCGGCACAACCAGTGAGGTTAACCTGATGAATCACAGAATCCCAGCGTGGTGGGGGTTGGAAGGGACCTCTGTGGGTCACCCAGCCCAACCCCCTGCCTAAGCAGGGTCACCCAGAGCAGGCTGTAGAGGACCTTGTCCAGGCAGGTCTTGAATATCTCCAGAGAAGGAGACTCCACAGCCTCCCTGGGCAGCCTGGGCCAGGGCTCCGTCACCCTCAGAGGGAAGAAGTTCTTCCTCATGTTCAGCTGGAGCTTCCTCTGCTTCAGTTTGTGCCCGTTGCCCCTTGTCCTGTCGCTGGGCACCACTGGAAAGAGTCTGGCCCTGTCCTCCTGACCCCCACCTTGCAGATATTTATAAACATTTCTAAGGTCCCCTCTCAGCCTTCTCTTCTTCAGGCTGAACAAGCCCAGCTCCCTCAGCCTCTCCTCATAGGAGAGATGCTCCAGTCCCCTCACCATCCTCGTAGCCCTGAAGGCTGCTTTTCTTACAACTTTACGGAGCGGCTTTGCTTTTTCCTGTGCGGTTTGAGTCTCCTAACGGACGCTCTGCAAATGAAGAAGGACGAGAGCCCGTGAGCAGTGTGGGCAGCGGTGCTGCTGTGGGTCAGCAAGGTGCGAGGGCTGTGCCGGCGCACGGGTCTGGGTGTCGCGCCCCGCAGCCGACACGCACCATGTTTGGCTGCTGCTGTGTGGCACTGTGAACGCCCTGGCCTTGAACTTGCCATCCCTGCGTGTCCTTCTGCTGTTTCAGTGTCTTCCCAAGGGAGCTCAAAGAAGTTTTTGCCTCATGGAGACAAGAATGCAGCAACCGAGGCCGCCCGGACATCAGCGAGCGCCTGATCAGTGCCTCCCTCTTCCTGCGGTTCCTCTGCCCGGCCATCATGTCCCCGTCCCTCTTCAGTCTCCTGCAGGAGTACCCGGACGACCGCACCGCCCGCACTTTGACCCTCATCGCCAAGGTCACCCAGAACCTCGCCAACTTCGCCAAGTAAGCCGGGGCGCGGGAGCGGGCGGGTCTGGAGAGGGGAAAGGGACCTGGGGGCGTAGGCAGAGCCACGGCTCCGGCGCCGGGAGCCCACGCCGGCCGCTGCTTTCCTGGATGGAAAGGGCCCGTTGGCTTCCTGTTGGCTTTTCCCCCCACGTCCCTGTGGGACCCGTTCCCTCGCTGTGAGGTCAGGGAGATCAGTTCAGTTTCCCAAACAGGAGCTGTTCTGCGAGCGGGAGCACAGGCTGTTCCGACGGCACGGCGAGCAGGCGGGGTGGCAGAGGGACGCCCGGCGCGGCCAGGCTCTGCGTCCCGCGGGCGCCGTGCTGGCATGGCTGGCAGCGACGCAGTGCCCACCTCCCCTGGCTGGCACCGGCAGCGCCGAACCCGGGCACCGGCGATGGGGTGCAGAGCTCGGGAGCTGGGCTTTCCCCGCTGTGAGCTCTGGGACCTCCCCGTTCTCCGAGCCGGGAAGGTGTGAGAAGAATGGGGACGCTGTCGATTGCTAACTAAGCCCATAGGTTTGGGGGTAACAAAGTGAGAGATTTCTGAAAATCTTTCCACCGGCTGCAGCTCCGAGCTGCTTACCCTGAGCTCTGATAACGAAGTGATGAGCTTTCCGAAACATGAATGGACAGTTTCTGTCTAAAGCTTCTTAGATTTGGAAGCGAGCTTGGTACCACGCTGGCAGTCGGGAATGCACGCGGACGTGGATGGAAGACATACAAGTGTGTTACACTAGATGACAGAAATTCTCTCTACTCCGGACCAATCCCTCGCTAAAGGGCTTTCAGATTTTCAGCACTTTGCAAGGAAAGGCTCTTTAGCTAAGCTGACATTAGTCAAGCCCGAGTGATCAAGCCGAGCTGTCCTGCAGACAGCGTAGAGCCAAGCCTGTCCTCGCAGCACCGCGGGCCCTGGCGCAGCCCCGGCTGCTGCTGGCGCAGTCGGGCCAGGAGGCTCTGTCGTGCTCTAGAGAAGACATCTCACCACGAGCGGGGTCTGGGTGGGAGCTGGGAGGGCGGAAGGAGGGTGCGGGAGCCGGAGGGGACGGACGGCTGGCCCCGCTGCAGGCCTGGCTCTCCGGGCTGAGCCCCGCAGCGGTTGTGCCGGGGCAGCAGCAGCCAACATGGCTGGGCTAAGCCGCAGTGCCGGTGGCACAGCGCGGAGAGCGCAGGGTGCCTGCCACCGCCATCCGCTGGGCTGCAGTCAGCTGATGGTGCTTGGTGTTACGGGTTCTTTATTTCCAGTGACAGGTCCTGTTTCTGGAGGCTGTGCCCTGACCCAGCAGTCAGATACACTCTGCTACCAAGAAGGGCTTTGTTTCTCTAGCTTTCACCTTCATTTCCACTGCCGAGCTCCCAGGCTGATGAGGGCTTAGCTGGACTAGGCTGGAGTTAATTTTGGTTCCATGCTCAGTGAGGTACCAGGGGCCTGCTAGCAGCCTGATGATCCCAAAGGCTTTGAGGGGTTCAGGTGCCGAAGGAAGGCTCTGGCGTTCTTACCTGCGTAGGTACCTGCCCGTTCTGTTGGCCACACTTCCATTTACAGGATTTAGCTGAAATCCGTGTTGCTGTCTTGCTAGGTTTGGCAGCAAAGAGGAATACATGTCCTTCATGAATCAGTTCCTGGAACACGAGTGGACTAACATGCAGAGATTCCTGCTGGAGATTTCCAATCCCGAAACCATCTCAAACACAGCTGGCTTTGAAGGCTACATTGACCTGGGCCGGGAACTGTCGACGTTGCACTCGCTGCTCTGGGAAGTGATCTCTCAGCTGGAGCAGGTAGCCGGGGGGTCGCGGCGGCGGGCTTTGGGGGGAGCGCTGCTGGGCAGAGGCACCCCACTGCACACCCCCCCTGCCCAGCAGGTATCGGTGCCTTGGCTGTGTCTGTGCACAGCGCTCGCCCACCCTTAGCATTTCCCCAGCCCTGGCGCACGCTGCAGAAGCAGCTCGTTCTCTACAGCCTGCGTCCAGGCAGGTGAGGGTAGCGCTCTCCCTCTGCTGTTTTATCGCTGGGAGGTGAGGATGGAGGGGCAGAGCTGCTGAACACCGGGCTTTTGTCTGTCCCAGCGGATTCAAAAGGCTGCGTTTTAGTTAAAAACATTTTTGTCAAGAGACCTGGACCAGGCTTGGCTATAGCTGTAGTCTTCTTCACCCTGAGAGTGATGGAGCCCTGGCCCAGGCTGCCCAGGGAGGCTGTGGAGTCTCCTTCTCTGGAGATATTCCAGACCCGCCTGGACGCGGTGCTGTGCAGCCTGCTCTGGGTGACCCTGCTTGGGCAGGGGTTGGACTGGGTGACCCACAGAGGTCCCTGCCAACCCCAACCATGCTGTGATTCTGTGATTCTGTATCTGAACTTTGTTAATCATGCTTGCTTCCTCTGCCCCATGTCAGCAAACGGTTTGTAAAGCCACATGTTCTGGGGCATCCCATAGCCTCAGTGTTGGGGATAATTGCTGGAGAAAATGAATGTTGTTAATTTGGTTCCATGAAGACACTATCCAGCAAGTGGCAGAGCCCACAGTTCTCCAGCAAAAAGACAAGACATTGGTAGTAATTCTGCTCGCTCTTCTCCCCAGGGCACTGCAACAAAACTGGGGCCTCTGCCTCGGATCCTGAGGGACGTCAACTCGGCGCTCAGTAACCCGGCCTGCGTGCAGGTCTCCGTCACGGCCGATCACACTGCATCCACGCCCAGTGCTGGCAACAGCATCTCTGCGGGGCTACAGAAAATGGTGATAGAGAATGACTTATCTGGGTAAGAGCATAAAAGGCGGCCTGGCCACAGACCAGGGAAATACTCAGTGTTCATCTGCAGCCAAAACGTGGTCAGGTGCAGGGACAGGCAGGACAAGGCATAGTGTGGAGTTGCCGTTGACTGGGCTTTCTGATGCAGAACTGGTGCTGGGTGTAGGTCAGCTCTGAATCTGGAGAAAGCAGTGGGCGGTGGTGCAAGCACCTGGCTCCGTCCTGGGTCCCCTGAGAGCCAAAGCTGGGGGTGTGCGCTGGGAAATCAAGAACTTGGCGGTTCTGGTCTCAGCTGTTGAGATGTGGCTGCAGAGGCAAAGTGTTTGTCCTGTGAGGACTTGAGGGCTGGTTTGTGCTGGCCTCAGAGTGATGGGCGTCCCCATGAGGTTCATTAGGTCTCTGAGTATGCGAGATTCGTAGGATTGGCCTTACCCATCTGTGTAAGACGTAGAGTATGTGCTGCATCCTCCGAGATCCAAATCTGGACATTTCTCTAACAGTTCCCAGGCTGTAGAGGCCTGACAGTCAATTCCAGTCTACTCTGTCCAGTTTTTATAATGCTGGGTGTTTTTAACGATGAACAGTGATTCACAGACACAGTGACCTAACGTACATTTTGCCCTAAATACATACGGACTTTCATTCGTGGGGAAGATGACTCTGTTGCAGACCTGTGATGCTTCTGTTTGTGGAAAATGAAAGGGAGCCCACGCATATTGAAAGACTGTGCTAGTAAAATAGTTTGTAAGTGGAAACAGCGTAATATTTAACAGTTTAATTAGGAATGAAAGGCAGCTATGGCACTGGACTTACTCTAATCAGAGCTTTCATCTCTAATGCTTCGCAGCGTGAGGTACAATTATTTAAATCTGGTGCTAGGAGGATCTCTGACAATACGCTTTCACCCAGATACTTGCTTACAATGCACCATCTTTGATCAGTGGTGTGTTCACGTTAAGCTACTGCAAAGCTCTTTCTTCCTGTCCCAGAGAAATCAATATTGCATGGCTGTATGTTACAGCAGGAGGAGCGGGTGGATAACCTTCAGTTGCTAGGCTGTAGCTCTGCTGTTAGAGCTCTCCCTCTGACCCTTGGAGGCCCAGTGTGGAGCAGGCCCCCATGGGGCTCCATGCCCTACAAATGGTGGCCAGCGGAGCTTCCTGCCCAGGAACGGAGCAGGGGACAGGTGGGTGGCAGCCGGCTGGAAGCAGAAAGGGCGACGCGTGCTGTCAGCGTGGCGAGCAGCGCAGCCGGGGCGGCAGAGCCCCGGGACCCTGCCTGCCATGCCTCCCACACGGCCGCACGCCGCTCGCTCGCCTGCTCCCGGGGGCTGGCCCCGCTGCTCCGCGCCCCGCCGTGCCCCCCGGCACCGGCCCCGCCGCGGTGCATGGGCTGCGGCCCCGCCTCACGCAGCTGCGCCACGCCGATTTCTGCTGAGTGATTTCGTTTTCCTGCTCTGGTGCAGCATTCACAACTCTTCCTTTTTGTTTTGTTTTCCTCTCCTCTTCCTTACGCACTGACTTCCCCGCAGTCTGATAGATTTCACACGGTTACCATCTCCAACCCCTGAAAACAAGGACTTGTTTTTTGTCACAAGGTCTGCTGGGGCCCAGCCCTCGCCTGCCCGAAGCTCCAGTTACTCAGAGGCCAATGAGCCCGACGTGCAGATGTCTAATGGCAGCAAGAGTTTGTCCATGGTGGACTTGCAGGACAATCGGCTCTTGGACAGTGGGGCCATCGCGCCTGGCGCGGCCGACTCCCTCAATGACAGTCAGTCGTCCCTCGGGCAGGTGCAGGGCGTGTGGACAGCACGGACTCAGCCGAACAGCGTGACGGGCATGGCCACCGTGCGCCGGGTGGGCCAGACCCCCACCACACCGAGCGGCGAGAGCGCGCCGGGCCGGCCCCAGCTCCTGGCGCCGCTCTCCTTCCAGAACCCCGTCTACCAGATGGCCGCCGGGCTGCCGCTCTCGCCCCGCGGCCTGGGCGACTCCGGCTCCGAGTGCCACAGCTCGCTCAGCTCCCACAGCAACAGCGAGGAGCTGACGGCCAACAAGCACAGCTTCGCCGCCCCTGCCGCCGGCGAGGACTTCGCCCGCCGGACCGGGGAGCTGGCCCGCCGGCAGCTCTCGCTGACGGAGAAGGGCGGCCAGCCCACCATGCCGCGGCAGAACAGCGCGGGACCGCAGAGGCGGATAGACCAGCCGCCGCCGCCACCGCCGCCGCCCGTCACGCGGGGCCGGACGCCGCCCTCGCTGCTGAACACGGTTCAGTACCAGCGACCCGCCAGCGGCAGCATGATGTCCTCCTCGCCCGACTGGCCCGGCAGCGGGGCCCGCCTGCGGCAGCAGTCCTCCTCCTCCAAGGGCGACAGCCCCGAGATGAAGCAGCGCACGATGCACAAGCAGGTGAGCCTGGGGGCCGGAGCAGCTCTCGGCGTCGAAGGGGCCGGGTGGGGTCAGCCCGCGGACGTGGAGGATTGCTGCGGTGGGAGGGGACGTCGCCGTAGCTCCGAGTTACCAGGTCAGTGCCAGCCCCGCGGTGGCATTGCACGCGGGGATGGCCGCTGGCTCTCGCACCCAGCTTGCCCTGAGACGGGGACGCTCCGGGGACGCAGATCGGTGCTCGTTCTCTGTGCTCCTCCCTTGCGAGTGCTGCGAGGTGGTAGGTGGCAGAGACACGAGGGCAGTGGCAGCCGTGCCTCTGTCCCACATTACCATCGGTCACTGCTTCGCCTCTCCATGCCCAGGCTCTCATCCCATGCCATGGTCAACCCCGCGCCATCTCCCAGGCTTGGAGCAGGCCCCAGCCTTCTCTCGTAACTGAGAGTCTCCCTGCTGCCGCTCCTGTCCCAGCAGAGCCGTGGCACTCCTGGACACCCCTGTTCGCTGGCTCTGTCGGACCCTCCTGTGTGTGCCTCCAGGGAGGCGAGAGCGGGGAGGCAGGAGCGTGCTCCCCGGCGAGAGCGACGCTTCTGCTGCGCAGAGCTCGGCAGTGATTCAGGTCCCAGGCTGCCTGCTGCTCCTCACAGAAATAAATGTCACGACTCTTGGTGCTGGAATTGAAAGCAGTAGGTCACAGACCCAGGGCCCTCGGGTCTTCCTGGCAGGGAGAAGTTGTTTTTCTAGCACTCATTTATTCATTCTACATTTCAGAACTAACCCTGTAGGCAGTTAACACCGTAGGGCCTCTCGGTGTCTAAGGAAGGGTTCTAAACGAAATGCAAACCCAGAGAACGTGGCCAGTGGCAGGAGCTCGCTGCGTCTCGGCCCAGGCACAGCGTTACGGCACCTTTTCAGCGGTGTCGGAAGAGCAGCAGAGTTGGTGTGGCCAGCTCTGCTTTACCGGGCGGCCGCAGAGGCCTGTGTCAGTGCTGCCGCTGTGTCAGCCCCGTCTGGAGCTGCTCTCTGCGGACGGCGTTGATTCGTGAGCGCTGACTTGGGCGAGGAGCAGCAGTTGTATAAGATGGATCAATGCTCGTTAGGTGCAGAGGGCACAGAGCTCTGCAGGCAGCAGCAGCCTGTTGGGTAGGGGCGTTGCTTCCAGAAAGACAACAGTGAGCTCCAGGTGACCTTTGGAGAGCCCTGGACAAGCTGTCTTGGCAGATCTTTCCTCTGCCCGCCCGTATTGTCCTCTCAAAGTTTCTCTCAAGACCTGAAGTCCTCAGAGTGCTTCTCCTACCCTTAATCTGGGCATTTTACTTGGATGTTGGCAGCATCTGTAAACTGTAATGAAACTGCCTGCTCGTAGTTGGTGGTATTAAATGCTGCTTGAAAGCAAAGCAGTCCTGTTTGGTGGCCATTTTAGCAGCAGTCCATGAACCTCGTTCCTGCCAGCCAGCAGAGCTTCCTCTACTTCTGTGAGTTCATCTGCTGAACTGAGTTCCAAACTGTCCCAGGCCAGACCGGATGTCCTTTTTCACTTCTTCAGAGAAGGAAGAAAGAGGCAGAAGGACCGGTGCACAGGGGGCTGAGCAGTGTTCATTGATGTCCTTTACCAGTGGCCTTTACGCTGCTGGAATGAACACGGGTGGTCACCACTCCTTGGAGCCAAGGGTGCTGAGCAGCCACCACGGGCACAGCACCCAGGCTGGAGGTGCAAGACAAAGCAGAAAGCCACAAGCCGGGTGAGGATTTATGGCAAGGGGTGTTCATGAGCCAAGTCCAAAATGTCAGATTTGAAATTCTGGAAGTGAAAGACCAGCCTGGAAGATGGGATGGGAAAGCACCCAGCCCCAGTGAGGTGATTAAACTGGTCCCCACTCCTTTCAAGTACGGAACCTCCCGTTCCACCCATCGCCAGTGGCTGGGTTTCTCTACTGTCCAGAGGTTTGAATGAAGGAGAAAGCCCCTGACATCTCAGAGTTGTTAACTGGAATTCCCTCAACCAAGTCATCGAGATGGCTTGTGTTCAGCCAAGAAGCTGTTTACTGCAGTTTATAACGAGCCAGGATGGAGGGGGAGTAGCTGGAGAGTCACTTCCTCGGCCTGGTATCATGGTTGGAAAGTACTGAGGCACGGCCATTTGCAGTCCCTGCCCAGGGTAGGACTGGAGAGCAGCCGCCATGGCTCGAGCTCCCTGACCGTGGAACACCACGGCTCCTTGAGCTCCCGTAGCTACGGGAGCAAACCTAGAGATGAACTACTGCCAGATATTCCGTCTGTTCTGTGGGGGTGGCACAGGGAGGAATTGGCCCTGTCAAAGGCTGTTCGACCTGAAATAACGCGAGGTGCTGACCAGGAGTCGTGCCCACCGCTCTGGTAGCTCAGACGTGTTCGTTGCTGTTTGAGCAGCACGGGAGAGGGCTTGCTTGGAAGGAAATTCTCTCTCTCCATCTTCATGACCATTTCTGTTACAGGTTTTTCTTTTGTTATGGTTGTATGTTTCATTGTAGGCCCCTTCTCCTGTGAACCCCAATGCCCTGGACCGCACTGCTGCTTGGCTTTTGAATATGAACATGCAGTTTTTAGAAGATGAAAGCATTGACCCAGATTCCAAGCACAGGGATAAGCTCAGGAATAAGGACGAGCTCAGCCAAGCAGAAAAGGTAAAACCTGATTGGATTGAAACAAGTTTCTAAACAGAGAGAGGATTTCCTTGAATGTCGCTCATCTGAGCACCCCGGGGCCAAGGTGGGCTGTGTGGCACGTCCCTGCCCAGGAGAGAGGGGTGTCCGTTTGCTCTCTGCCTGGCTGCTCCGCCTCACGGGGCTCTTCTGGGGAAAGTTTGGGAGGTTTGCTCACGCTCAGTGACTGGAATTTACCCTCTGATGAAAGCAAGTGAGAAAAACAGGAGCCAGGAATCACATGCTGGTGCTGCTCTGCAGCAAACTCGGAAGCCAGCCAGCGCCTGTTTCTTCCCCCGTTCCTACTCCCCCCGGCTGTGGGGGGAGAAAGCTTAAAAAGTGAATTAAGCACCCCGATAAGAGAGGGGAGAGTGAGGTGCAGGCAGCCTCGTGCCTCACAACAGGGACACGTAGCCAGAAGCAGCTTCCACGCCTAAAGGCTGTAAACAGACCTGACAATTCAGTCCGGATTCTGGTCCCAGAGGCAGCACTGGGGCCTGGCGGGACTTCACTGGTGCAGTGACGCTGCCTTGAGCCTATGGCTGTGTCACCCAGAGCGGGGCCCTACCAGTCTGGGGCTCTGCTGGGAGGTCAGTGCCAGGGTGTTCAGTGGGAGACGCAGGGAAGAGACAGAGCCGGTCTGGCTGGGGTTAGAAACAAGGATCCAGCAGTCAGGAGCTGAGAAGATCCCGTTTTTGCTGATTGCTGCTTCTGCAAGGTGCTTTCTCAGCAGCCTGGCTGTGCCAGGACCGCTGCAGTTGGGCACAGTTAGCATTTGGGATGTTTTCTCAGCGCGTTTTCTCTTCTGTCACGCCAGCGGCGTGTTACTGCCCAGTCCCAGGACACTGCAGACCTCCCCCCCCCGAGGCTCTGTCCTGTTTCCCAGCACAGACACGTTTCTGGTTTTGTTATTACAGCCTTCCTGTTCTCGTTTGGGTGTGCTGTATCATTCTGGGACTGTCACCTGTTAAATTCCAGTGAAGTGCCAGAGGCAGGTATCGTAGGGACCGGCACGTACACAGCGGTGGCTCCAGCTGCCCCAGGAAGAGCATGGCAGAGTTTTGTGAGAGTTCAGCCCATTTCTTGCTGGCTTTCTTGGCCGGCTGACTGGCTCCTTGGGTGCTCCTGTAAATACACAGCCGTGTGCTGGTCAGGTAGCAGCTGACACAGAAAAATGTGCAGAATTGTTTGCAGAGGTGTGGAGATCTTGGCTACCACCTCAACAGAGACGCGAGCAGGCAGCAAACGAGGGAGAAGGTGCTGGCAGACTGGTGCGTCAGGCACTGGGTTGCTGCTGCCTTTAAAAAAAAAGGATTCAGTGCTCATTCGAGTCCGTAATGGAGACGACAGTGGCAAACGCTGCTGTTGCTGTGGCACTGGAGTGAGGTGGAAAGCTGAAACGCCGAAGGACCGCACGCTAAGAGACGTGGCTGGCCTTCTCCAGCTCCCACCCGCCAGCCCCGGCAGGCAGATGGCCCTGTGGTGTGGGCACGGTGCACGCCGAGCCATGTCACTAATGCCCTGCCTGGCACCCTTCCCCTGAAACGGGCTCAGCTTCTGCCAGGTGGGCCCTGGCAGGGACCGTGCTCCTGCCGTGCCCGGCTCTGCCGTGCTGTGCAGGGAGGGGCTCACCAGCACGGGCCCTGCTCGGGGCACACGGTGGGGGGGTCACAGCAGAGCAGTCCTGTGCCGAGCTCAGAAGGAGCCCCTGCCCCCAGGAGCCTGCTGTCTCATGCCCATCCTTGGTTACTTTGCTGTCCCATCAGTCACTGACATTAAAGCCCGCCATTAGCACAATCTCTCCCCATCACTGTAAGACGTGAGCGGTAACCGAGGAGGAGAGAAGTGTTCTAGAGACAGGAGCGACTCCTCCCGTCTCTGAGGCCTCTCCTGCTATCATTTGAGCTCACTTACGCTGCTTCTGTTTTAAGGCTAGGGTAGGTATTTAATCTTTCCTCTTCAAGCAGCTCCCTTCTGTCTGTCTGTCATGCTTCTGCGCAGCTGTGTGAGCGCTTGTGTCCCTCCGCCGCGCCAGGTTACGTGCGCGAGCCGTGTCGTTGCAGTGCCGCGGTGAAAGCTTTGCTAAAGGAAAACCGGAGCGTTCTGCCGTGCCTGGCCCTGCCCGGGGCAGAGGGAGCGGGGAGGTGCTGCCCATCGGCCTGCCAAGTGCTGGGGCATCTCAGGAAGACCTTCAGCCTCACAGATTTCCAGTCCTGAGGAGCTGTGGCGGTCAGTTCTGCCGTCGGCCGGTCAGTTAGTGGAGCGGGGCTGGGAGGGCACGGTGGGTTCCTGGACGCGGGGCTGCGGCTGGGCGGTACGTGGGCAGCAGCCTGGCCGCGTCCCCCGCTCACCAACGCTGATGTCCCTGTCAGAGTCCCCAGCAGCAGTCCCAGAGCTGGGACCCGGCCGAGGCCAGCGCTGAGCGCCTGCAGAGCTGGCGGTGGCCAGAGGGGAAGGCCATGTTTTCAGGTGGCCAAGTCAATGCACAGTGGAGCGAGTTTCTGTCCGTTCGTGGAGATCACTTGTAGCTTTGTAACAGGCTTCAGCGCTCCGATGGAAGGCTTTTTCCCTGTATCTGACTTTAAAAGCAGCTTGTCAAATTACCAGCTGCATGTTAAATTATTCTAAGCTTACTCCAGTTGAGATTTTTTTTAAAAACAATTTCCAAAGACAGTTTTTTGAAATTAAAGTCTTCTTTTTTTGGTTTGTACAGATACGCAACAGATAAGCGCTGGATTTTCCTTTAGCAAAGGCAGTTGTACTGAATGCTGTGCTTCTGCAGTGGCTGAACCTGGGTTTACTGAGCCAGAAAGCTCTTCGTTTTTTTAATTGCTGTGTGTGATTCTTCTGCTGCTGACTTCTAGCTTCATCTGAATGGACAGTGCGACTGGGGGGTCTTGGCTTCGTGCAGCAGCTCTTCTGGCATTGAACCCTGGGGTGACATCTGGTTGCGTTGCTGACAGTGCTGGCTCCCAAAAGGCGGCGGTGCTCCCTGCCCCGGCGCCCGCCAGCGCGCTGCCCTGGCCTTGGCGCGGGCGACCACGCCGTGCCGAGGGCAGTGGCCTGTCACCGCTGCGGAGCTGCAGCCTGGCAGGAGGCCGGCAGCGCTACCGGCTCCTGCTCGGCTGCCAGCAGCTCTGAAGCACCCACATTGATCGTTGCAGACCGAAGAGCTGATGCGTAAACCCAAAATCCCACCAGTGCAGCTTCTCCTGCCTGTGTTTCGCGCTGCGCTGTTGGTGTGAGGAAGATGCCAGATGCGTTTGCCATTCGCTCACTAACCTGCATTCCCCATGTGAACTGCCAGACTCTGCTAACAGCCCATTCTCTGAACCTGCCAGTGACCTGCCCGCCCAGCGGAACGCAGCATCGCTCCCCCCGCAGCGCGAAGACTGACGAGGAGGTGTCGGCGAGCGGGGTTGTCTGATACGGGTTTGCAGCCAGTCTGGTGCAAGGAGCGGGGCGTAACTGGGTTATGGGGAAACTCTGGCAAGGGCAAAGCCCTACTAGGTAACGTGCCACATGAGTTTTCTCCTCCTGTGTCTGTTCTTGCGTGCTGTAGTACCAGCAGGACTTAGTGGTGCTGCAGGACAAGCTTCGCATCTCCAACAAGAAGCTGGAGGAGTATGAGACTCGCTTCAAGTGCCAGGAGGAGACGACGCAGAAGCTGATGCTGGAGTACCAGGCCAGGCTGGAGGAGAGCGAGGAGCGGCTCCGGAGGCAGCAGGAGGATAAGGAGATCCAGATGAAGGGCATCATCAGCAGGTACAGGGGAGGTGGGAGTGCTGGAGATGGCAGTAAGGCAGGCAACCTGGCTGGCGTTAGAGCTGGCCCCTGCTCAGGAGAATCCAGTTTCTTTGGAGGTGCAGGCAGGTTTCCTGTGTGGGTTTTCCAGCATTTATTCACTTGCTGCCCTTGTGGGTTACAGCCCCTGTGGGGGGTGTCAATCCCTGACTCTTTGGGTCCCCCCATCAGCGTTACCTGGGACAAGGGAGACCCTGACATTTTGCTGATTCACAAAGGCAAAGCTACAGGAGGGGAGAGCTGGCAGCCTGCCCCGGTTCTCGGAGCAAAGTGTTCTTTCTCTGATGTTTTAGAAAGACCTTACCTCCATCCCATCACTCCTAGCTATAAATCCTTTTCCCCACCCAGTGCAATGGGGTGTTGACATTTGTCCGGAACATCGCCTGTTCCAGTGGAGCTGGCTTCACCTTTTCCTGAGCCAAGCCCACTTCATGCTTTAAATCAGCCCTCATCAGCGGGTCAGCCCTCCCTGTTCTGTATCACTTGAGCTCTGGGACAGTCTGCTGCCGTGGGCTGTAGAGAAGAGTGAGAGCCAGAAAAAAGACTGGTTCTGAACCATTGGTCTGCGTGTGAGAAGAGGCAGTGCCCATGACTGTGTGTCTGCTTCGTGCTCCAGTGCACAACGGCGGGTCCTGGGAGCATCTCAGGGCGTGCTTCAGCACTGCAGTTTCAGATGAGACAGCGTGACCTGGTGTGCATGATGGGGACTGCTGTGTGAGGCCAGCTCCAGCTGCAGACTGGCTCCTCTGGTAGCCCCCATCTCTTCCTGTGTGCTTCAGAGACGCACAGCACCCCTGCGCTTCCTTGGTGTCACGGGCTAAACGAGAGCGTGATCTGTGTCATCACTCTGGGTGGCTGAGACGTTGAGGAGACTCAGATCTGGGCTTAGCAGAGCCCAGCAAATGTAATATTTTTCTTGTCTGTTCGGCTACCAGACTGATGTCAGTTGAGGAGGAGTTAAAGAAGGACCATGCGGAAATGCAGGCTGCCGTGGATTCCAAGCAGAAGATCATTGATGCACAGGTGAGTCCCCGAGACCGAGGGCTGCTGCGCTTTTCGGGGTGAGCCGGCTGCCGTGCAGACCCCCGCTGTGCAGACCCCCGCCGTGCGGCAGTGGCAGCTCATGCAGGGCGAGACCGCGCGCGTGGCGGGGACGGCACCAACCGCCGTCAGTGACGGAGCAGGACGCGAGTCACTGTCGCAGCGTGCGCATTCACCCGGCTGTTTGCAGCCTCGGAGCTGGGCAGGCAGCGCAGAGGGTGTGGGGAAGGATCATGCCCACAGTTCAGTCCGTTTGTGGAAGGAGCAGATCCTCGCTGGCTCGGTCTGAGGTCCCCGGAGCGGTGCTTGGTGCTCCAGTGATGCTTGCCAGACCTGGGTGCAAGGACCACACAGCGTGGCCAGAGCAAAGCTGACGTGTTTTTTCATCGCTTGGGTTGTGGCTTGTAGGATCGGGAAGCCCAGTTACTGCTGTAGATTACAAAGGCAGAGGAGCGTCAGATGATGGGTGTAAAACACTGTTTGGGAGAGAGAAGCTGGAAATACGGTCCATAATCTTTCAATTTGTCTGGGCAGAGATCAGCATCTTCTCAGCAGCAAGGCCTTCCTGCAGGTTGTGGCTAGGGGATGGGATATTCTAGGCTTACTCTTAGCAACCCTGTTAATCACTTGTGAGTTACTACTCCTGACTAATTTACTGTATAGCTAATTAAAAAGGAGATGAGACGGTAGCAACTTTCTACACAGAATCACTGTTTTTCTGTAGAGTAATTTGTCCAAGGCTGGTAAATCACCGTGTTCCCCCCTGGACGCCGGCACAGCCCGGCAGGTGGAGGAGCGTCGGCGAGGTGCGGGCGGTGCGGGCTGCAGCAGCCCTCGACACGCCGTCCGGTCCTCTGCCACGAGCCAGGCGTCGCTGGGCCCTTTCTGTCGTCTCGGGCTGTACCAAAGTGTTGGCCTGGTTCACGCGTGGGCCTGCAGAGTTGCACACAGGCAGGCTGCTGTGCCCCTCGGAGCTGTTTCTGCTCCCTCCTGCTGATGGCAGACGGAGGAGGAGGATGGTGGCTTGTTCAGTGTCGCAAGGACCAGGAGTGGCAGAGTCAGGCTGCAGCGTGGAAGCTCTTGCTCCCATCCTTACGATACCGTAATCGCTGAGAGTTGCCATCAGAGCCATCCTGGGAGGCCACAAGTCGTTTGAACTATTAATTTACACTAACAAAATCAATTAAACACTGAGAGGAATAACTGTCTTGGGAGAGCTTGGTGTTAGCAGAGGACTCTTATCATCTTTGTAACGGCTGCAGTTAGAGCCAACAGTACGATGGATTTGTGTAGAACTGAAGAATTAGAGAAACCACATCATCTCCTTTTTCTTGGGGATGCGAAAATGATTTGAGCTCACATTGCCCAGGCAGAGTACGTTTGTGGCCCTGCGAATCGCAGCGGATTTCACAAAACGCTGCGTAGCGCTGACAGACCCCCACGGCTGAGAGCGCCGGAGGGAAGGGCCCTGGTCCCCGGGGCCTCGGGGCGGCTGTCTCGGGCCAGGCCCTGGCGTCGCGGGTCCCACGCGTCCCCCCTGACCGCTGCCCTCCGCCTCTTCCGTTGCAGGAGAAACGCATCGCCTCACTGGACGCTGCCAACGCACGGCTAATGAGTGCCCTCACTCAGCTGAAAGAGAGGTACAGCATGCAGACACGTAATGGGATCTCCCCCACAAACCCAACTAAATTGCAGATTACAGAGAATGGAGAATTCAGAAACAGCAGTAATTGTTAACGCGTGGAGGGCGCTGCCGCAGGAGAGGAGGCCTGGCCGGAGGGACCGTGCAGCAGCAGGTGTGAGCCGCGGCTTCAGAGAACGGCTGCTCTCCCCCCCCAGAGAAACCAGCTCCTTACTGCGGACGGCGCGCTTGACTGAGCCCTGGTGGGAGATGCTCATGCCAGCACGCTGAGGGGACGGGAAGATCGAGTGAGATGAGTGGCATAAGGAAATGACAGATGCCTGAGAATCGCTGTCACTGTTGGATTTAAATCAGTGTTTTTAAACAAAAGTAACCTTTTCCTTCCAAACTGCCCTAAGGATATGCCTCACCCCTCCCAGCAAGGAATAACGTCCTTGTCATTGCCGTAAGCGAAATCAAGGGAGCTGGGCAGCGTCTGCGGCAGGCAGCGGCCCAGTGAGTCCAGTTAAAGCGTGCTGCTGGGTGTAGCCGTGCGAGGGGCGGCAGCAAAGCTTGGCCCGCTCCTCCTGTGCCTCCCCCCGGAGCACAGCCCCCTCCCAAAGCCAGCCCCCAGCCGTCTTTCCCCGCGTGGCTTTTGCGAGGCCACTGGCTCGTACGGTGGGCGACTGTCCACGGGGCGTTTACGCGGCTGATTAGTCTTTAATTAACTCTGCCCAGGTAGGGAGCGCAGCCCAGCTGGAGGGTCAGGGCGCAGGCTGTGTGGTGTGGCGGCCGCGGGGCAGTGGAGATGGGGCTGCTGGGGGTCCCTGGGGGTCCCCGGGCAGCCCAGGGGGAGCGGGGCAAGCCCCGGGCTCCAGCGTGCGAGTGGAGGGGGAGCAGGCACCGGGGGAACGGCGACGGGATGCCTCCCTCCAGCCTCTGCTCCCTCAGCAGTGCTGGGGAGGGGTCTCTAAGCAGTAGCCCCCGGGCACTGTACCCCCCACACTCACTTCTAGCCGTGGAACAAAGCGACGTTGCCTGAGCTTGGGTCCCCGAGCTGTGACCGAGGCCCGGGGGCTGGATTCCCTGGTGCCCGTCGTGGTGCAGGGGGAGCGAGGGGCGACGCGAACTGGCCGGCTTCTTGCCTGACGAAGGGCGCGTCGTGGGGATGTGATGCTCTGTGCAGAGATTTTTACTCTGATTTCTGGGGAGAAAAAGAGAGAAAGAAACAAGAAAAAGCCCTGAAGAACCATGAAGATCGGTAATTGTATTTCTTTTCTTTCACAGTATGCATTAGAAAAAAAAAGATCCCATTTTCTGGAATACTGTCCTCTTTAAATTGGGAATGAGCACTGCATGGAAATTAACCGGCTGGAAGAATGTAAAACATGGTCGTAAGGGAGTAACCACCAAGAACAGCAGCCACCACCGAAAGCCCCCTTGTCAGGAGCACTGTGCAGGCCTAAGCCAGGAGTAGACTTTCCTGACTGCTGCAACACGCAGACTCGGCGCGTGCAGACACGTTGTGCTCGGCGGAGGGGTCGCCTCCTTAACGGGGCAGCGTGCTGCCGCCCCGCCGCCGCGGTGCGCTTGTTGGTTTGTGGGGTTTTTTTAAGTTAGCCCTTGGTGACTCCCGCTCTCGGAGCAGGTCACCCGTACCGAGAGCCGGAGAGGTCGCTCTGAGATACGGAGGACAGTGTACAGTGTACAGGACATCTGCCTGTTCCTCCCACTAAGGTCCAACACCCTGCTCACCGCCTGTCCTAGCTCCTCCGGCCATGTGTAAGTGTCCAGCCAAAGGGACTAGGACGTCCCGTGAGCTCTGCACAGCATAGGTGCCACCTCCAGCCCCCCGCTGCCCGGGCTGCCGGAGCAGGGCTCTGCGTTGCCACACGGCTCATTAACAGCATTCTTCCACACGCAGATGTTTCCAGATTTTATTTTTCTTTTCGCTAAGCATTTTTGTGTTCCGTGGAAGCCGCGGGCCCAGCCCGGTGCGGCTTGGTCCTCGGAGGAGCGGCCGTGTTGCGCTGAGGTCTCCGCGCCCCGCCGACGCCTGCAGAGCGGCGCAGTCACGCAGCAGACCCCAGACGGAGCTCCTCAGAGAAAAGTAATAAGTATTTATGCCAAGTACAGTCACCTCTGAGTTTTGGAGACTAGCACAGATGGCCGTGAAGAACCTCACAAAGCTGACAAGGTCGCAGCTGGAGAAAGACGCAGACAGGTTAGGAGTGCACAGGGTGCCGTGAACCGCTGGGTGCGTGCGCTTTCCTCGGCCGCTGTCTCAAACACGCGATAAGAACCCTGCAAAAAGACTGTTTGAACGCGGTGTTTCCCCCGAGCTGTGCGTTTAGAGCTGGTTGTTCCTGAGTTCCGTGCTGTCGGTGTTGTGAGAGACCGAAGAGCGAAGTGACGCAGAGGAATGGAAAGCGTGGCCGGGCGCGGGGCGGGCGCCCCACCAGCAGCCGGTTTCCATTCCTACGCGGAGATAATTCGGGATGCGGTCGGTGCTCTCCGTACGAGCTGGAAAAAAGAAACACCCAGCAGGCCATGGGTTAGTGCTGAAGCTAAGCGCAGTACAGCTAAGCCTTCTCCTCAGCCACGAGCCCAGGCGCTGCTCCCCCCGCCCCGGCCCGCCAGCCGCCCGGGGGGACCGCAGACCCGCACATGGCTCAGCCGGTCGCGCGGAGCTTAGGAGTGGCGGTGCCAACACCTCCTGGAGTTGTTGCGTAGTTTCCTGAGCCAGTATGAAAAGAAATTCGAATCAGGATGAGATCTCATGGCAGTAGCGATCCCCCCCCTCCCCTTCCCTGCAGCTGGAGCTGGAGGCCCCGCCGCGGAGGGCTGGGGGAGGCGAGACGACCCGGGCTGGGTTCCGTTCTGGGGCGTCAGGTCGTGTCGCTGTTATTTATGAACTGTACATGTATCTGTGTGCGTGTGCGTGCGTGAGCGAGCGCGGGGAGCCCGCCGCGGCCTGGGGCGCGGGCGCAGCGGTACCGGAGGCAGCCCCGGAGCGAAGCCACCGCTCCCTGTGACGCTTCGTGGTCGGCCCCATCGCCTTTTTCGTTCTTGCGCTTTCTACGGTGAGAGGCTGTTCTGGTGCAAACTCGTCAAAGTGTAAACGAAACGAAGACACACCCAGAGTTTTATCTTAATACAAGTCTTAATATTTTTTTGTAAATGTTTTCCGTGTTCACTGTACCGTATCTATCTCACTAACAGTTGTACATAGTGACTGGCTGCTGGTGCTGCTTCCTCGGGCAGGGCTCGGCGGTTTCTCACGGCTGCTGCGGAGGGTGGGCTCCAACCGGCCCGTCTGGCTCCAGACCGGGCCCTGCTTTCAGCCAGGGGAAGAAGGGCGAGAAGCCGGGGATCCAGATTTGGGGTTGGTCCCCCTCGAGGATTCTGTTCCAAGAGTTTAATTTGGGGTTTCGTTAAACTGTAGTGAACTCTTCTAAAAAACTGAGCGACGCTTTGTGGGAGGGGGGATGGAGCGAACCGAGCGGCACCCCGGGGTCTCTGCCGACGGCGAGCGTCGTCGTGTGGGACAGGGAGCACGGCCTCAGTGCCGAAAGACCGGAGGGACCCCAGTCCTTCCCTGCACCAACCACCACTACAGGGTGGTCACCAGCTCCTTTCGCACCAGTTTAAGCAAATCCTGCCGCCATCCAGAGTCCCGCGTCGCTCCGCGTTGTCCTTGGAGTCCGGTTGGCTCTGCTTTCTGCGTTCGCAGCTGTGAAGCACTGATCGCACTGTGAGAACGCGCTGAACGCTCCGGCCCGGCAGCCGGCCCCGGGGGTTGCTGCGGGGTGCGGGGGACTGGTTCTGCTGCGACAAAATATTCCTGAAGGGAGAAGGGACTTGGTGGACCTGAGCGAGGCATCGCAGGCGCTCCTAGAAAGCAGTCAGCAAGTGCTCAGTCATCTCCAAAGGTCAGAGCACTCGGAGGCTTTCCCCCGTTGCTGGTGCCCATACCCAGATGCAGCAGAACACACACCGAGGGCTGGTCTGGGATGGACCAGGGGAGGCTCTGTGGTCCCCGGAGATGGCAGAGGCACCGATGCCACCAGCCAGGACAGCCGCAAGCTGTGGCTGCTGGATGGGGTCTGCAGGGAGCTCCGTTCCCCCAGCGGTCCCTGGGCAGGGGTCACGGCCCCGTCCCTGGCGTGCGGCTGGGACGCTGTCCCCGGGCTGCCTGCTGGCAGAGCCACCCGGGCCGGGCAGTGCTGGGCCCCGGCGTGGGTCAGAGCGCGTGGCTTCTGGCAGAGCCCTGCGCTGGCCACGACGAGGGACGCTGCCCCTCTCCAAGGGGTCTCAGGCTCTCCGGGGCGGTTTCGCAGGAGACTGCGTAGCCACAGGGCTTGGACCTGAGGCACCCACCTGCTCCAAGAACCGCCAAGCCCCACTCCCACCCTGCGCAGAGACCTGCTGCCCTTGGGGAGAACCACGCGTGGAGGGGAGAGGGAGGGCGGCAGCGTGCTGACAGGCAGCTGGTGGGCTTCACGAACCAAATCCAAGCTTGAGGGTGTCGCACAACGTTCAGAAACAACCACGCTTTGAGAAAGGGCGTCACGTTCCAGCATCGGCGTCCACGGGTGACCCGAGCTGTGACGTTGCTGTGAACGCCGTGTGGTTCCGCAGCAGCTCCCGGTGCCCCAGAGCGCAGTCTCCATGGTCCCATCTTCCTGTATCATACATCACTGTGTCTGAAGATATACCTCTCTCTGTATATCTGCTTAGGCTGATACTTGTTCCTGATAAGCAGTCGCTATGTTTTATATCCTCTTATAAAGAAAAACAAACCTTCTTTTGTAAGTATGTTTAAAAAACAAAGAAAAGCAAAGTGGAAGTGTTTGCTGAACCTCCTTCAGCTCCTTTTAAACTATGTAATAATGTACAGAGGACGTTGTTGGTGTTCAAAGAAATGATGTGGCTGTGCAATTTATGTACATTTGCAATTAGAAATATTAAAGATTTATTTAGATATTTTACAGAAGTGCTCCAGCATCTCTACTCAGTCATTTCCAGTTTCCAGCATCTCTACTCAGTCATTTCCAGTTTCCAGAGCATCCAAGCACACGCTGGCCACAGGCACACACGAAGATTTGTCCTCTCTCTTAGCAGACAGGGAAATGCTCTGCTCGCAGCAGCATCTCAGCCATGGCCTGGCTGACCCTCACCTTCCCGCCTGGCACCCATCACGGCTCCAGGGGAGGGCTGGGTGCTGGGGGGGCACTAAGGGGACAAGCATCTCCAAGGGCCCGCAGCCCCAAGACGTGGCCGGGAGCTACGTCCCTGGTCTGGGGGTGTTTGCAGCAGCCGTCGAAGACGCTGTGGGAGGGAGGCACACGTGCTCACAGCTCTCTGCCATCTCTGACCAGCCAGCGTGCCGGGGGTCAGAGCCCGGCTTTGGGACCGAAGATGTGGAACAGGCTGGACACAACTCCTGTGGGCTGCGGCAGTGCTGGAGGGGAGACGGGGCAGAGGACCGTGGCTGGGCTCAGCACAGGGAAAAACGACCCCCCCCCTTCTGCTGCTGCCAGGCAGGGCAGCCTGTCGGAATTCTGGCACCCGACCATCCCTGCCATCCCAGGAAAACCCCCGTGCCCGGGCACGCGGACGCGCTGAGCTGCCCGGCCGGCAGTGCTGGGGTGCACGAGGCTGCTGCCGCCCGGCCGACCCCGCACAGGCTGCCCACAGCTGCCTGTCCATGCCCCGTCCGCCTCGCCTTCCAGCCTGCCCTTCTGTCTCTCCAGTAAAAGCAGCAGAAAACTTGGGAGGAGAGTCATTAAAACCCTGGGCAGCATCAGCCCCTCTGCCTCATTACCATCACCGTAATTAGCTCCTCAGAGAGATGAAGACGACAGGCTGGCTGCATCAGAACGACTCGGGACATGGCGAGTGCCCGCGGTGATTCCTGTGCTCCGGCAGCAGCTCTGTGGTGGCTCCGGGCCCCAGGCGGTGGCGGGGGGTCTGCAGGGTCCCGGCAGCAGCAGGGAGCTGGGCAGGAGACCCCTCTGCTGCTGCTTCAGCCGGGGCCAGCAGCTGCCCAGGGCGGGAATCACAGAATCCCAGCATGGTGGGGGTTGGAAGGGACCTCTGTGGGTCACCCAGTCCAACCCCTGCCCAAGCAGGGTCACCCACAGCAGGCTGCACAGCACCGCGTCCAGGCGGGGCTGGAATATCTCCAGAGAAGGAGACTCCACAGCCTCCCTGGGCAGCCTGGGCCAGGGCTCCGTCACCCTCAGAGGGAAGAAGTTCTTCCTCGGGTTCAGCTGGAGCTTCCCATGCTCCAGTTTGTGCCCGTTGCCCCTTGTCCTGTCGCTGGGCACCACTGGAAAGAGTCTGGCCCCGTCCTCCTGACCCCCACCCTGCAGATATTTAGAGGCATTTCTAAGGTCCCCTCTCAGCCTTCTCTTCTCCAGGCTGAACAAGCCCAGCTCCCTCAGCCTCTCCTCGCAGGAGAGATGCTCCAGTCAAAAGACAAAACCCACCCCGGATTAAACCCTCCCCCCATCACCGGCGTTTCACCATGTCCGTCCTTCTGCGTAGGAGCCCCCGGGGTTCCACGGAAGGCAGCGTTTCCATCACACGGGTGCAAACACAGCATGTCCTGCTCTCACACCCCCTCCCCGAGGTGAAGGTCCCCGGGCAGCTCCTCCAGCACCTCCCCAGCACCCTTCCCGCTGTGGCTACAAGAGCCCTGAGCATCCCCCGCCCCACACAACGCGCTCGACGCTGAGTGCCAAGGCCCGACCCCTCTTCATGGCGCACCCGGGCACTGAAGCTGTGCTTGGGGGGAGGTTTGAGCCGTGGGTCCCGGCTGCAGCTCGCCTGCCTGCTGCTGGGCGCTGCAGCAAGACCATTGCCCGCAGCGCAGCCCGCTCGGGGAGGTCCCGCCGGCTCCACCAGCCCACACATCTCCGCTCCTTGGTGTCACCAAACTGGGCTGGGCAGCGCTGGTGCCTCCAAGTTTCACCTTGTTGATTTTTGAAGGTTGAGAGAGAAAGAAATTAAAAAAACCAAGCACAGGCAACACAGGAGAAGTCTCAGAAGCGTCTCAGAAGCTGCTGCAAGGAGGGATTAGTCAAGAACACCTTGATTTGAATAAAACCTCTTCAGCAGGCTGTTACGGCTTCATTAGAGCAGAGCTAAATTCTCTGCTGCGAATACCCAGAACAGCTTCCAGCATCCAAGATGCCGGAGCCCGGCTGCAGCCGCTCCCCGGAGGCTCGAGCCCGGGCTCAGCACCAGGGCAGGGCTGGAGGAGCAGGGTCTGGGTTGCACGCCAGCAACTGGAGCCGTCAATGGGAAGGGGGGGCTGGGGACCCCGGGTGTTTTTGCTGGAGGGTTTTTAATCTGGAGAGTCATTTTAGCCCAAGACTCATCAGCAATGACGTTCTAGTAATGTCTTAAAGGGTTTGTTTCGAGCTTGGTAAGTGAGGGTCACTGGACAGTGGGCTGCTCGTGGTGCCGGTCAGCGTCTTCCCCATCACCCAGCCACGGCTGAGGCGCTGCAGCCGTGGTCCCGCTCCATCGCCCCGCCGGTCTGCAGCCTGGCCGTCCTTCACAGCCGCTGGGCACTGGAGCAGGACCACCCAAGGAAAAGCTCACTGGCCAAAGAAAGAGTAAAACCCTACGAAACGCGTGCGTGACGGAAGGGAGGTGTCCGGCAGCTCTCCTGATCCTGCGCTGGGAGTCCCAGCACCTGGCAAAGTTTGGCAGCGGCACCCAGAAACCTTAACAAGCAGAGGACAAACTTAAAAACTACCATCCAAAATAAGTCTGAAGCGTCACGATTTTTAAGCCAGCCTTACAGATAGATTCCTGGTTATCAGACACTTGGGAGTGGTGATTTTATGGACCAGAGTGGACCCAAACCCTCATTTGCAGGGCACACAGAAGTGGGACATCAGCCAGAGCAGAGCGTCGCTGCGAGGTGATTCGGTGCGCAGGGTAAGGCTGGTTTGAAAGACCTTCAGTGCCGAGAAACTCGTTAAAAAAACACTTCAGGATTTTTTGAGTGTGTGTGTGAGTACGCATGTGACTCCCCTGTCACAGCCTTCCAGAGACCTGCTCTTCTCACCGCCATCACCACAAGGTTAAACTCCGCGCAGAACCAAGCAGGGTCCCCCGCTCCGGGCCCGCCCCGGTGTGTCCCTGCTGTCCCAGGGATGGGTGCTCCCTGCCCAGGTGTGTCCCTGCTGTCCCAGGGATGGGTGCTCCCTGCCCAGGTGTGTCCTTGCTGTCCCAGGGATGGGTGCTCCCTGCCCAGGTGTGTCCCTGCTGTCCCAGGGATGGGTGCTCCCTGCCCAGGTGTGTCCCTGCTGTCCCAGGGATGGGTGCTCCCTGCCCAGGTGTGTCCCTGCTGTCCCAGGGATGGGTGCTCCCTGGGCCGGGGGCAGAGCGTGTGCTTGGGATTCCGACAAAATTGAAAGCCCTGCCTTGCTCTCAGAGCTCCTCACCAGCGCAGGTTCAGAGCCCTGCTGAGAAAACCAAACAGCCGTGGAAGAAGCGAACGCCGCTTTCTGCCTCAGCGAGCTGGGCGAATCTTTCCACGTGGGCGTCCCCAGGGTGCCGTCCCCCCGCAGCACCCAGCCCCGGCTTTCTCCAGGGCCAGCCGCCCGGAGACGAGCTCCGAAGGAGCTTCCGCCTGCTCCCCAGCGCAGCTTTCCAGCGCCGGTCTCTCTGGCTGGGATCCCAGCATGGCGGAGGGACGGGGCAGCGACGCTCCCACCCTCACCCGCTCTCCCGCCCCGGCGAGTCCCATCGGTGCAGGCTGCGGCTCCGGCCGTCCCTCGCACATCCCGGGAACGAGCGGCCGCGGATCCCCGGGCTCCGGCCAGGGATCGGATCCCCCCAGCCCAGCATCCCCAACGCGGGGACGCCTCAGGCTTCCAGCGCCTTGGGAACGGGGACAGGCGAGGGTCCTGCCCGCCACGCGGCGAGGGCAGAGCCGCAGCCAGCCCGGCGGCCAGCGGCAGCTGAGCAAGCGCCGGCACCAAGTCCGACCGGCCAGGCTGGGGCCTTCACGGCACAACAGGGCTCTGCTTCAGCGGGGGGAGGCGCAGAGAGGGGCACAGCGACGGGGGGCACGGGCAGAAGCAGCTCGGTTCCACTCTGCGATCGCAGCCTCCAGGCTTCGCTCCTCTCCGGCATCTTCCGGGCACGGCTCTCCCAGCGCTCCGCCAGCTCCCGCCCTCCGCCGCAGCGCCTGGACGGCAGCACCCTTGGCTCGGGACACGCGGCGGGAGCACAACTTTCCCAAGGCCTCTGGCAAGCTCTGAAAGCCAAAGGGCGGCTTTTCCTCCCTCCCGCTTCCGCGCGGAGCCATCCCACGCGTGGCAGCCCGTCGAAGGCAGCCGGTGAACGAAGCTCCATCGCCTTGGCCCCGGAGACAGCGCGAGCGGGGCTGCTGCCTGCCAGAGCGGTCAATAAAGACAGCGAGGAGAAAGGAAGGGGCTGGGAGAACAAGAGTCTTTAGTGGAAACTTCTTGTTTGTGCTAATTAGATCATTATCTGGAAACTGCTATTGATGGTGCTGTTTCAGCTCCTGCTGCTGTTCACAACTTTATTTTACCCACGTCTGTCAGCTTCCCGCGCTCTTCCCTGTCCTGCAGCAGGACCAGCGATGCTGCCCCGCAGCCAAGCCGCGGTGGGGGGGGTGGGAGATGCTCTGACCTGAGGCCACAGTGGCCAGGACCAGCCCAGCACCGTGCGGGCACCGCAGCGAGAAGAGACTTGATCAGCCTGGAGAAGGCTGCGAGGGGACCTTAGAAATGCCTCTAAATATCTGCAGGGTGGGGGTCAGGAGGACGGGGCCAGACTCTTTCCAGTGGTGCCCAGCGACAGGACAAGGGGCAATGGGCACAAACTGAAGCAGAGGAAGCTCCAGCTGAACCCGAGGAAGAACTTCTTCCCTCTGAGGGTGACGGAGCCCTGGCCCAGGCTGCCCAGGGAGGCTGTGGAGTCTCCTTCTCTGGAGATATTCCAGCCCCGCCTGGACGCGGTGCTGTGCAGCCTGCTCTGGGTGACCCTGCTTGGGCAGGGGGTTGGGCTGGGGGATCCCCAGTTGCTGGGCCAGCAAGGTGGCTGCACGCTGCCGCCCTTCACCATGCCCCCCTGCCCGGCTGCGGAGCAGAGCTGCTCCCAGGCTCCTTCTCAGCCCCGGGAGGACCTTCTCCAGGTTGTCATTATGTGCCCTGCACTGTTACTGACCTCAGCGAGACACCCAATCAGGTTATTCACTTACTAAAAAAGGAGGTGAGGGGAGAAAGACTCAGCCGCCCGTAGGATTTCCGCAGCTTCCCACAAACAACACCGACGCGGCCCCGCTGCGTGATCAGATTGTCCCCTTGCCAGTGTGAGTGACCACTGAATCACCTCAGCCGTTTGACTTCTGTGCCATGGCTGCCAGGGACGAAACCTGACCCTCAGAGGTCCCAGGCTGGTTGACTTTATCACAGTCCCTGTTTTTCCACCTGGCAGCCAGGGTCGTCCCTCAGCCCCCGTGTGAGGAGAGCGATCGGCCGGGGCACCGGGGCTGGCGAGAAGACAAACGCCAGCGGAGACAGCCGCAGAGGCTGGGTCTGCAAACCACGGGTCAGGGGGTCGGGTCTGCACCCGCGGCTTGCGCTCCCCCTCGCTCCCGGGGTCCTGGCGTGTCCGTGGCCCCCGGGCAGGCAGACACCGGCCGCCTCCCGCGCGTCGCCCTGCCATGCTGCCGCTGGCTTCGGGGAGCTGGGGGGGCAATGGAGATGCACGTCCCCCCACCCCGCTGCTGGGCAGCGTGTCTGCGCGCACACGCAGCGCTGCTGGCTGCTACCGGAACCACCCGCAAGGGCCGAACGGTGCAGCGAGGGGTTGATGGGCTGGTTTGTAACAGAAGCCTCTCCGAGCCGGTAAGAAGTCAGCCTGGAGGTGTGCACAGCCCCAGCGCTTCGCCCTCGGGCTATCTGCGCCCACCGCAGCCCGCGCGTAGACACCCGGCTGGGCATCACGGGCACGCTGGAGGGGCTTCTGCAGCCCGACGGAAACCGCCCGGTGACCGAAAGCCCCAGCTGAGCGGCTGCCGGAGCCGCTGGCAGCTCAGATCCTCCTGGCTGGTGTCCCCAGCACGGCTGCTCCCAGCCCAGACCATGACTGCACCCAGGCCCGGCTCGCTGCTCGTTAGCACGTCGGACCCCGAGCTGCAGAAGGGCTTTTATACTTCTGCTGATGAGCAGGAGGAAGAGGATGGAAAATTGCATCACATCACCACAACAGGCTTTTGATTTTGTCCTTTACAGCAATTTCCTACCTGTTCTACCCCACAGCTGCAGCAAATCGTCAAAAATCAGCAACGACACGAGTGAACTTGCTTCTGCCAGGAGGAGTGGGAACAGTGCAGGCTTCCACCCCTCCGAGCTCCCCGCAGCGCCCGCCGCCATCCCCTCGCTGAGCGGTGCTCAGGGCCCAGCCCCTGCTGCACTACGCCGCAGCGGCGCGCTCAGATCAGTCCCCTCGAAGCCCAAGGATGCCGTCAGCCATGAGCAGGGCCGCCGGGCCCGCGATGTGACACGCTTGGGCACGCGAGGTAATGGGTTTCAGCCGAATTCCGTGTGATACAATCTCTTCGATGGGAGGTTAAATGAGGCTGAGACAGAGGCCAGATGGATTTATCTGGGTGGTGCTGATGATTTTTGGGGGTTTTTTTTGGCGTGCTTAAGGTGAAGGGAAGGTAAGGAAAGGAAGGCAGAAATAATCCAAGAGCGAAGCACGAGCTTGGCCGTACGCGGCCGGGCAGGGCTGGCAGGAGGCTCGGGACCTCACCCTGCTGGGACAAACCACGCGAGCAGGATGACGCTCACGAGGCAGCGCTGACAGGCATGGCCAGGCAAGAAGAAATAAGTTCTCGGTCTCACAGAGCATCAAGCACAGGGCAGGGTAGGAGAAATCGAGCCTAGCTGAGCAGAGCCAAGGGGCAGCTGTAGACACCTAACTTCGGAGATTTCAGCAGGGCTCGGGAGCCCAAACACCACCTCTCACCCACCCGGGACCTCCGCAGCACACGAGGGAACCCGTGTCCGGGCACGGCGATGCTCTCCCGCTCTGCAGATAGCACCTCGTACCCCTCACCACGGTGGAGTTGGGTTTCCCACCGCTTTCTAAATGGCACAAGAGCTGCTGCAACATCACCCCCTGAAACCACGCGTCCTCCGCAGCCCCTCCGTCCAGGCACTGCTGCGTATGGCCTCCAGCGCCTGCCTCGAGCTCGCCGAGAGGGTATCTGTCAGGAGGTTAAAACAAAATGTCTCCAGGAAAAAAGGGGGTTTAGAACATCTAACCCAATCCCAGCCACTCCCCCCCCAGATCTCAGCTTCCCAGTGTTTCAGCATTTCGGCTGGTCATGTGAATATTGAGTCAAAACACACTTTTTGCTCAATTTGCTAAAATTTTGTCTTCGAGATGCTGAAAAACAGATTATCAGTGCTTGGATTTGCGGGTCCTTGGCTGAAAACCCCAAACACTGTCATCACAAAGCAGGCATTTCCCACACGAGGATTTTTCCTTACGATGCAGCTATCCCAGCTCTTTGCTGTTAAAACAAGAATCAGGCTTGGCCTCAAGCTCGCGGGCATTGCTCAGCAGCTCGGTGTAGAAGGGGACCCAGCTCGAAAGGTCACTTAACAGGGTCTCGGCTGCAGCCCCTGTTATCTCTTGGACGGAGACCAGGGCCATTTTGCTGCAGCCCCCTCCGCCCCAGGGGTCAGCCCTGGCCCCCGCGGCGTGCACAGCTCCGCTGGCGAAGAACCCGACTGTCCCCCGCGCGCCGCGGCTGAGCGGAGCCGGCTGCCACGGGACGGACGGGCTCGCTCGCAGAGGGTGGCGGTGCCCCAAAATGCCCCTTTTAACCACGGACGCCGATTTTCGTGGGTTTGTACCCAAGGGAAACAAGGGTGTAAGTCCAGCCCTGCGGCTGGCAGGCAGCGCGTTTCCCGGCCCTGGGGGGCTGCAGGGCCCAGCACAGCCAGGACGATGCCCGTCCCGGGGCTGCGCAGGAGGCACCCAGGCAAAGCTGCCTTCCAGCGCTTCCCTGCCAGAATGAAACCCCTCCACTCACAGCTGGGCTTGTTCAGCCTGAAGAAGAGAAGGCTGAGAGGGGACCTAATATATACTTACAAATATCTGCAGGGTGGGTGTCAGGAGGATGGGGCCAAGCTCTTTCCAGTGGTGCCCAGCAACAGGACAAGGGGCAATGGGCACAAACTGGAGCAGAGGAAGCTCCAGCTGAACCCAAGGAAGAACTTCTTCCCTCTGAGGGTGACGGAGCCCTGGAACAGGCTGCCCAGAGGGGCTGTGGAGTCTCCTTCTCTGGAAATATTCCAGCCCCGCCTGGACAAGGTCCTCTACAGCCTGCTGTAGGTGACCCTGCTTTGGCAGGGGGTTGGACTAGATGACCCACAGAGGTCCCTTCCAACCCCAACCATTCTGGGATTCTGTGATCTCAGCAGTGGGCTGCAGCCAGATCAGCCCAGTGAACAGCAACCATCTCTCTTCTCTGCTCGGAGCCGGGCAAACCCGACGCTGTGCGTGTCTGAGTGGGATGAGCACCCGCGTCCCCCTCCGACACAGAAGCCAGAAGCCGTCTGAGGCTCTGCAGAAGCTCGTTTCTCCTTCGCCAACAGCCAGGATTCGCAGCCTCTTGTACGCTGCTCGTCTCGGGATGCTTTTTTCCCCACAGGAATCCTGCTGCAGAGAGATGGCTGACGCCGTTGCCCCTGCCTCTCGCACGCCGGCGTGTACCATTGCCATCACGAAGCCATGAGCGGGGAGCACGCACAGAGCGAGCTGCGTGACAGCGGCACACAACGACCAGGCCGTGCTGCTGCTGTCCAGGCATGGCCACCGCGCTGCCAGGCACGCACACCCAGCAGCCGTCCGGCCTCCTCGGCACCGCGCTTCTCGGGGTAGCAGAGCAGCTGTGGGACGGGGCAACAGCCCTGCAGAACAGAGCACGCACTGGGCTCCCTCCCAGAGCCAAGGAAGGGAGCTGGGAGCCCGGGTTCCCAGGCCTTGCTGTCACCAGCGATGGGTAAGCAGCTCCTCTGGCGTCTGAGCAGCCCTCTGCAGAACACAGCACGGGACACGGATGCAGCATGCAGCCCAGACCTGGAAACTGGGTCTTTTCTTGCCATCTTCACCACCTTACAGACAACTCCTACTGTCATCCAGCCGGATCTGAACAGCCCACTGACAGGAAAGGGCATCAGCAGAAGAAGCCTCTGAGACTGACAGGCACTGTGGATGTTCCTCTAGGTTACAGCAGAACCTCAGGGAGAAGAGATGCGTACAGAGAAGAGCTCCAGCCAAAACCACAGGGAACCATCACTGAGTGTCTCAGCTGTGTTCTACCTGCCTGGTTAACGCCGGCATCTCCTACACCTCTGTGTGCTCACCGTCTGCTGCTGCTGGAAGCATCCACTGGTGAGTAAACCAACCCAAAACTACGCACCAAAAGAAGAGGGGAATAAACATCTCTCCCACGCAACAAGCAGTCTGAAAGCAGAGACAGGTAACAAAGCCAGCAACTGAGCAGCAGCACTGCCAGACACAGGCACAAAGACGGCTGGTGACAGCACTCACATTTTTTTGGACAGGCTCCTAATTACCGCGCGCACTCGAGCGCTCGCTGCAGAACCCGGTGCGCTTGCAGGCCCCGCGCGTTGGCGGTCACGGCAGCCAGCATCTCCCGGAGGAGGTGACAGCCAGGTAAACAGAGCCATCGCCTGAGCAGCGCAGCGCTCAGCCTCTGCTCGGAGCGCTCTGCTTTCGCTCACGCGGGCAGCACGGAGCAGGACGAGGCGTCTTTCCGTCTGAACCCGAGGAAGAACTTCTTCCCTCTGAGGGTGACGGAGCCCTGGCCCAGGCTGCCCAGGGGGGCTGTGGAGTCTCCTTCTCTGGAGATATTCCAGCCCCCCTGGCCGCGGTGCTGTGCAGCCTGCTCTGGGTGACCCTGCTTGGGCAGGGGGTTGGGCTGGGTGACCCCCAGAGGGCCCTGCCAACCCCTGCCATGCTGGGATTCTGTGAGGTGCCCGGGCACGCCAGGGAAACGGGCACGGAACGCGCGGAGCTACCAGATTGCCCAGCCAGAGCTGTCCGGGGAGCTCCCGGGTCTTCAGACAAAGCCTCCCCGCAAAGCAAACCTCTCCAAAGCTGGTAACGTCAGCGAGAACCACAGAGTTCAACAATCCAACCTCTTGGCAATACCAAAACAGCAGGGTTGGGAGAGGGAAGGTGGGAGAGTTCACGTCTCCCCTCCTTCATCACGACAACAAGGGAGGGAAAAGCAGGAAAATAAAATGGAAAAGCAGAGGGGAAAAAACCACAGAAATCAAAAGCTGTGGTAACAAGGGTTTCAAGAAAAATAAACGAAGTGAAGTCCTTTGATTAAAACACAGAGGGCAACGGGTGAGCAGAGGGGAGGAAAAAAAATAAAAGTATCACTTTGCTAAAGCTCAGCTCGTTTCACTAACGATAACTCGCTCCTCCAGCGGCCGTGATCCCGCGGGCCCCGCACCCCCCGGCCGCACGCCCACCCAGCCGCTGCGGGCAGCGGCCCAGCCAGCCCCTTCGCCCCCACGCCGACACCCGGCCTCCCAGCATCACCCACCCAGGACCTGCTACCGATGTGATTTCCTAGCAATATTTATAAACCGCTACTGGATTTGGGTCCATTTAATAGCAATTGAACAATATCAGCAAAGCCCATGGTAAGGACAGCCCTGACTTTGAGTGCTGGGGAGGAGCTCACAGCAGAGAGGATGCCCCCGGCTCACGTCCCCAGGCAGGGATGGCCGTGGGGATGTCCCTGCGTGGGGATGCTCCGGGAAGCCCACGGGGGATATGAGCAAGCAGTAATTTATTGCTCATTTCTGCTCTGTGAACTGAAAGGCAGCCCGTTTGCTGGAAACCGCTGCGCCCACGGCCGTGGGGCCGGGGGGAGAGGGGCTGGAGGGCTGGCTCCAGTTTGGGCACTTTCAGGCTAGGTACAAGCCTGCAGCAAACAGGAATCTCTGGCCTGAAACACTGGACTTGCCTCAAATCTTCCTTAAGTGTTTTATTCTGATTTAGACCCCGCGAGGAATACGAGACCCAGCGTGTCTGGTAACGAGAAAGATTTCACTGATATGCAATGTTCATACCACATACGTCAAATGGCATAGTGAGTGCTGTGTTCTTTCTCTGAAAAGAATATGTAGAAAAATACTGTTAAAAAAACCACCACCTACTCCCTTTCATCTGTTGTTTCTTCTGCTAGAAAGGTACCTCAGGATGAACAGATTATCAGTGCATTAGCACTCATATTCTGAATAAAGCGTGTCTGGTCCATTCTTTGCACGTGCGCAGGCTGGTAACTTAAAGGCTCTGTCAAATTGCTTTGGATGCTAAATAGTATGCAGAAGAAATTGCGTTAGATGGCAAGGAAGAGAAATGTGACTTTGTCGTTAAGACTTTGAAGTACACTTGTGTTTTATCCCCCTCCTCCCCCTGAGAATAATATGGCATTCAGTTTCCAATTATATAAATACATACTTCATATTCGAAGTGGGAGATCAACAGGGTGACTGCACCAGCCTGTGTATGCACAGGCTATAAACATCTGCATTAGATCGAGGGAATATAAAGATCTCCAAACGAGAGAGATCTTACCAGTGTTCATTATACAGAATAGTTAATTTACTCCACTGCTATCAGGGTAACTCATACAATAGCAAAACCTGGATATTTTAGGCCATAGATTGTACTGCTCCAAAGCTGTACGGAAAGGCGCTCGCAGTTGTAGCATTTCAAACCTGACTCTTCCATAAGTCTGTCCTTACAGGACATCAATCACACGACGAGAGCAACTGTACGCTATTTTCTAGCAACACGCTGCCAATCGCAGACAAATGTCAGATGTCACAAAACGGGAAGGAACCATTTTTCAACTTGCGAATGTCTTCAAATATATTACAATGAAAGTGTGAAAAAAAATGACCCTTTCAGCTTCATTTGTTCTGACAGATGCCAGACCTTGGAGTTTGGCATTTTATCTTCATCCCGCAATAATCTTTACGAAACTTCAACAAGGCTGAGGGCAGTGGCATTAGTCTACAATGTACGATACCTAAAATATCAAACAGTCTAGCCACTGAACTAAAGATCATCTGCTGCTCCTCTTACTGGTGTTCCCGGAGGAGCCAGAGAGCAGCAGGGACGCCCGCGCCCCACACGAACGCGTGCCAGGCACTGGCTTCCTGCGGGCTCAGCGCGCCTTCCGCATCGTGTTGCCATCCTGCCGATCGCCAGCGAGGAAAACGCGTGCTGCTCACAACTAACGCCAGGACAAGAAACTCTAAAACACTTCTCCTGAAGTAAAAACTCACTCCATGGCGTGTGTGCACGTTTAGTCCGTGGCATCGAGCGGGCGGACTCCCCCTGCCCTGACAACGTGCTGCCAGGGCCACGTTTCCGACACCCCGGCCGTGGGAGCATGCGGACATCGAGCGCGGGCGATTTTCTCCCGTCCCAAGGTAACTGCCCCGATGCTGCTCACGGCTCTGCCACTTCCCACAGCGTGAAAACCACTGGAACATAAAGCAGGCTCACTACCATTACAGAACGGAACAAAGGAGAGAAAGCAGACTCGGATGTAGCCATGCGTTATTGTAATAAAATATGAGACCGAAAAGACTTTGACTGAACAGCCCCGAAGTTCCAAGTTCCTCCCGTCCTTTCAGCCAGCCTCATGTCCTGCTTAGCCCCAACCCCAAGAACAGTGTGCTTCTGGGAGTCACGGTGTGCTTCTCGAAAAATAAGACTACTCTGTACAACTCCAGCGGTACAGCCCAGCATTCTTGACAGAATGGCCTGTTAAATAATATGTATCTAATTTGTACAGAGTTATACTCTTATTTAAGGGGAAAAAACAAAGAAGTAGTGCAAAGACAAAAAAAAAGAATCTGCTCTAGATGTTACTTCAGGTCCAACCAGGGTAACAAACATGCAAAAGGCAAAAAATAAGCAAACCTGGAATAAATCAGTTCAGCCCAAAGTCAGTTACAGGACTGGTTTCACTGGAATTGAAAGGAACTCTTTGCTTTTGCAGAAGCAGTGCTTAGTACCTGAAGACAAAACCTCCACTTCACTCACCAAATCTGACTTACTGAAGTAAATTTTTTCTGTAAGTGTGAGCGTATTGGTTCTCTGTGGAAGCAAAGGGATAAACATCTTTAGTCTTTCTTTACAAAATTAACAGTACTTGTCATGGCAAAGACATGTGCAAAGAAGTAGAAGCCAAAATGTGATTTCAGTGTTTAAGACTGTCTTTAAAATAAAAGTACATAGACAATGACCAAATCTGTACTGATTCCACCACCTACAGGCCAAGCCACCAAAAGAAGAGGGTCGAAGCCTGAAGTCTGCCCACAAACATAATTCCAGGTTTCAGTTTTCCAAAGTCCACAACCGGCATTTGGGATGGCAGCTCCTGACTGGGTTTCCACGATACGTCCAGTGCATACAAAGCAACGCACCTCCTTTGACACGAGCGTGCCTCTCGGTCAGTGCAAGCAACCCGGCGGTGCTGGCTGTCACCCCGCAGGTGCTTTTCCACACACTCAGGACGACAGCACAGTTTGCCACGTGCGGTGCTCTGCAGGTCCAACAGAGAGGTGATAGACAGCCATTGCCAGGATCACTACTGGAGAATGGGAGCTTGCAGTAGATTTTATGCAGAGAGTAAATTAAAAAAAGCTGAAATAAATAATTATGACTGTCAGGTGAAGGAATTCAAGTCCGTCTCTCCTCCTGCAGCACACGTACGTGCCGGGGGATTAATTCTCAGTTTGGTCCTGGTGTATCAGCACCGTTGATAGCGATGATTTGTATAATCCACGAATTTACTGGCCGTGTGACTCAGGAGGGGTGTGTATGAGACGCTGGCGCAAGGTGAAGTCCGTCCGTCTGACAGGGAACGACCGCGCTCCGGCGCTCCACGACCCCGCGGCCACAGACCAGGCGCTTTTCATCCCGGGCAGCCAGCTGGTACTCACAGAAGTCGATCAGCGACGCCACTTGCTCGTGAAGCAGCAGGGACTTGTATTTTTTCTGAGCCAGGCAGAAGAAAGCTTCGACAAAGGCTTGCAAACACATTCCTGCAAGGAAAAGGCGTTTAAAGGAGATTCAGGGCACAGCGCTCTCCAGCAAAGCGCATTCTTTACACGTAACAGCATCTCTTGGCTCTTTCAGCAGCGAGACCAAATGTGTGTGCGCCGGGTGCGGACACACACAATTGTGTTAGTTAATATCTTTTAATTTAAACAGCAGCCATCTAGAATGCTCAGGAGGAAAAGAAGTCGCCTGTCCTTCAAAAACCAAAAGACAAGGTTTTACTCGAACGCAGGAGGAGCGCAGGCAGCGTCTCGGTGCGGCGCACGCCTGCGCTGCGCTACAGGCGGGCAGTACTTGCTGTCACTGAGGCTGTTTCTGGTTTTGCAGACACCAGCCCGACCGGCACCCAGGCACCCAGAGGCAAACTGGTACAGCAACAACCCATTTTAAGATGTTGTACAATTAAATCGATGTAACATCAGCCTTGATTTCTGCTGCCTCAAATATTAAGTTGAAACCCAATCAGACACGCAATAACATATTGAGCTTCAAGGCAAACTGTCCACCTGGAGAGGAAAGCAAGCGTATATCGGCACCTGAATTGGGTCATGTAAGCCTTGTATTTTTAGAGACGGACCTAAAACAAAAGTTCAAACGGTAGAACTACTGAGACAGTACAGCATTTCAGTCTGTAGCACTGTAAAGATCACCCCATTCCCAAGTACCCTCTTCTCGCAGAAGTGAGTTTATCTGAAGAGTCACTTTCCTTCTGTGAAGACTGTACTCGGTGTGAATCCTCAGCCTTCCGTTTGGTGCCCAAGAGGCCATTTTTCTAAGCCATACCCAGTAACTCTACAATTGTAGTTCTGCTTCAGTTGAAGAGTGTCTGAAGGCAAAGCGGTGCAGTGCCAGAACATCCCTCTGCTCCAACGAAGCTCTCTGCTCTGCCCCTCACAACCCGAGTGCCCTGCCGCAGCTGCGGGACGGGTTCGTCAGGCACGGTTTGCTCATGTCTTGCTCCTAACACTTTGCCACAGCCAATGGAAAGCGGGGCTGCATATGAACACTAATCGCTGTATTTAAAACCTTGAGGTAATACCGACTTTAATTCTTAATTGAGAAGCCAGACCACAATCGGTTTTGCAGAATGCCAGCAACAAGGAACAGTTACAGCTGCTTCGTGCTTTAACTGGCTCTCCCAGTTTGAACATACACTTAGGAAGATTATTTTGGGATGAGATATTGACAGGTTTGGGGTTTTTTTAACTTAATGGTGGCTTATTGATGCTGCAGGAAAGGCATCTTTTCAAAATATTACAATTACATTCTGAAGTATAATTTCTCTCCACTAAGACTGCAGCTGGGGTCGCTTACGATCTTGGCTGTAAAACAGCTTGCAAAGGAATTGCTGGGTTATCTGAAAGCAGCAGCTGCCAGCTCAGTAAATTGTTTTATCAGTCACGGTGAGCTGCAGGCAGGGAAAGCACCTTTGGTAGCACACGCACTGTCTCCCCCGTAAGTGCCACTCATGCGAAGAGTTTAATGAGAAGGCAGAAGCTGCTGGTTCACACCAGCACCAGTAGCCCCTGCAGGAGCCACAGCTGGAAGCGGCAAACGCAAAGCCCACGGAAATGGCTGGCTTTTTGTGTTTTAACACCTAGAAAACACCTGGTTCATTGCGACTCTCAATAAATCTCAATTTCTGAAAGCCTGGAGATTCTTGCATTTCTATTATTTTGGTAGCGGGAGTCTATCTGCTAACCACACAAACGACTTCTACCCGCGCTGAAACGCTGAACGCGAATACTCGAATCTCACACACCTCTGCCACGAAGGGGACCCTAACCCACCGAAAGCAGAGCAGGCGTTCACGTGTAATGAACCACGCCGTCTCCTCTGCACTGTGCCTCCCTTTTCATCGTAGCTCTGGATGTGCTCTTTGTACCGGGCATGCGAACAGTCTGTTTTACTTATTCTCCTCTTGCCTTATTTGACATCGTACACACAGACTCTGCGGGATATTATAGGGTACCTACGTTCAAGCAAGACAAAAGTACTACTTATCTATTTCACACAAATAAAAGCTTCATTAACATTTTTGAAGCAAGTTCAAATATTCAAAAAAAGGTTATATGCAAATAATTTTACTGCTGTCATACTTGACCACGTACATCGTTGCACGTCACTAATTCCTGACGCTTATGCAGGAGAGAACTACAGATGTGTTTGAGGGGGGTGGGATAATGAACACAAGCGTCAGTCTCAACTTGGAGACTTTTGATTCTTCTCCTGTTTTAGCATTTAAAATAAAAGATGCAGGAGTACATACATCAAAGTCCATGTTCAGCTTCTTATATAAAAATATATTTTGAACCAGTTTCTGGGAAGACGCCAGCTGCAGCTGTGACCAGCACACTAGGTTCTGCCAGCGGCGTCCAGGTGGATTTCTTATCCCACACTGGTTGAAATGGAACCTTGACAGTCCTCCTGGACAGCCACGAGGAGCAGCGGTACAGAACCTTCCAGAACAGTCCAGCTGCTGTTCCCTTGCTATGAATGGCTCAAAATTAAAAAAAAATTGATGTCAGGAACAACTTGCTGTTGAGAAGGGAATATCAGCGCAACTGAAATTATTCAACATTTTACAAAAGCTATAGAAAAGTTGCCAAATTTATGGACTTCAGTTCATACAGAAATGTCACAAAAATTTTAGAAATTAAGTTATATGTTAAATGGTGTATTTAGGCCATTAATGTAACAAGAAAATAACCCCTGAACTCTGCTATTTGACAGATTACTGTCTCATATCTAAAAACGTGACCAAAGCAGATGAGGAGGCAATTCACTACTGGTGGCTAGGCTGGCTGTTTGTTTCTCTAGCAAATTATACGAGGTTTTCTTCTGTTTATTCATTTGCAATAGGTTTTCTTCGTAAACGTCAATAACCAGCTCACCAACTCTTTGTGAACACCTCACAAAATGACATCTAAAATACCTGGATCAGGTGCTCACGAAGCTTTTAAAAATGCTTTACACAAATACAATTTCTTCAGCCAGTGAAACGCTCTTTTTCCTTAATTATTTCACTGAGAACTGCAAGCCTTCCTTTTCACTTCTACAGCCGAGCATACAATAGCACTTAGCTACTCCAGAGCCTTCCAAAGCGTCTCGTCTTCTGGCCAAAGAACTGAACGTCCAGAATTAAATCAAAAAGAGAAGATAAGCATATTTATTTCTACCCCCTGCACAGCTTTTTGTTAGGTTGGTTTTTGCTAGACCATGTAAGCTACTCTCATATGGACATACCTTCTTACACTGTAATTAAATTGCAGGTTCCACAGGGAATGTTTCTAAACACTTCTCTGCAAACAGCAACAAGAATTACAAATGCAAAATTGCAACCATAAGAAGGGGCTTGCAGAAGACTTGTTCCAATAAATGCACTGAAAAATAAGAGTGATCTGTTCTATAGATAAAGGGAAACCACCACAGAACTAAGCAGAAGAATTTGTTGTACATGTACACGCCTCAAATGTACATGCCTTGTTCCCATTACTTTTACTGAACATTTAAGGTGTGCTTGAGCTACCAAAACCACAAAAAACCCCCCAGCTTCTATAGTATTCAAATACAAAATAGTGTTACCTGATTCTTTGTGGTCGATTCCCATGCTGTTCCACCTTCTTGTGATATCAATATATAAGATATCTACAGAAGCCATTGAAAAATTGCTGTTACTCAATTTGCAGTTTCTGTTCAAAATGAAGAAAAAATTCTGATTACATCCACATTTCCTAGTTAGGAAAAATTCTGCCAGGGCAACTGAGAGCACACTGGGAGAAAAGTTCACCCGTGTCATACGCACGGACCCACTGCAACATGCTCAGTCTAACAAAACACCGACCGCAGACGGCAAACAAAGCAGTGTTCATTAAATGCAGGCACCTGAAGCGGTACGGGCCGTGAATTTTCCAGATGCAGAGCATCTCCTGTGTGCACCCAGCCCTGCTGCCTGCTCGGAGCACGCAGGCAGCCCCGCTGCCAGCAGCGGCTGTGGGCAGGGGCCCGCTTCCGTGCGCGTGTCTCCATCCGATCTGCACACGCAGTCTCACGCCAATCTCCGGCCACAAAAAGGCAGCAGGTCAGATGATAGATTAACTGGTTTATTTTGGTTTTGCAACAAGGCAGAAAGAAGAAAACCCCAAATATTTCAATGAAAAACGCGTTGACCGTTCCACACAGCTTTCTCCCAGACTGTTGCTAGTACAATTCCACGTTTCGAAACCCAACACAAACCTGCACAGACTATCTACATGAGGCAGAGTCTGCACAGAGAAATGCTCTTTCATCTGACTGACTGATCCTGTTTGAAAAGGTCTGGAGAAAGGCTTTCAGGCACACAATTACCTCTTCGTGCCCAAACACTGAACAGATTTGCCCTGTGCGTTACTGAACGCCGCAGCACGGAAAACAGCAGCATCTCGAGGTGCATCTCGGGCATTTGGCGATACGCACGTGCAGGAGATCGGACACTTGTGCGGTCTGAGCCCGCAGCGTAGCGTTGAGCAGTATATGGGAATTAGCCATCTGTCCAGGATTTCCAGATGTCTGGCAGCCTGGCTGAAACTAGCGCACACGCCAAGGAAATGGCCAAAATTTCTAGCCAGAAAAGAGATAAAAATCTAAACCCAAAAAAACCCCAGATAATTTAAAAGAATCTTACTCTTTAGCAGCCTAAGCAGAGCTCCCTTAAACCAGACAGTTAAGGTCTTGCCTAGATAGTCCCCAAAAAAATCTTCGGCAGCATCCAAAGCAAGGACTAGAGCCACATTCAGCACTTCCCTTTTAGTTATTTTTTAGAATGAAGAAATTCTTGAAGGGGAACAGATTTTGATGAGCTAAAATTTCAGTGGACAGTCTCTGCAACCACTGGCCCACACACACACTCGTGTACCATTTTATTCTGGAAAAGTGATACAGCACACTTCTTAGCAGCGTGACCTTATTTCTGAAATGAGCAGTGACTACAGCATTTCAGAAAAGGGCCATGGAGTTGGTATAGATCCTCTGGGCAAAAATAAACAGAATATTTGCCAATATTAAAAAGTTTAATTTAACAGGCATTAGGAAACTGCAAACACTATTTCACTGAGATATGGCAATTTAA
Source organism: Opisthocomus hoazin (assembly GCF_030867145.1). NCBI lineage: Eukaryota > Metazoa > Chordata > Aves > Opisthocomiformes > Opisthocomidae > Opisthocomus > Opisthocomus hoazin. The sequence continues at coordinate 16,200,544 of NC_134432.1, forward strand.
TATTCTTGAAAGAAAATGTTGGCATTTATTCTGTGTTCCTCTGACAAGTGGCAAACTAAGGCTGGACTAAACAACAGAAAATACAGAACTGGAAAGAATCCTGCGCTGGTCTGTGGACAGAGCAGATGCCTTCAGTCATTTTCTATTTATTGTAATTTGTATAAATCAAATTGTTTCCATTTATTCCTGAATGCTAAATGCATCTGCATAGAAACAGGATCTGTATTTTAAGAGTGCATCTGCTGCTGCTGCTTATTTCTTTTGTCGTTGTCAATGAAAGACAGAAAATGAGATATTTGTGCCATGACTAGAACAGACAAATCCATAAAACACAATGAAAAAACCTCACAGACAACAAGTACGTTAAAACATAAATCGAGTTCCTTGCCATTGCAAGTTGCAATTCCACAACGCAAATCCTCCGTGCACAGTGCATGGGCAACGGCACTTGGCAACCCCTTCGGGCGGCCGGGGCAGGCGGCTGTGCCCCGCAGCCAGCAGAACCGGATCGCAAGTGACCCAGTTTCGGCTGTCACTTTCTCACGGTGGCATCCCTGTGATGTACTAGGAACATGACACGTTGACCAAGACTGCGGACAGTACCTCCCAAAGTATTCCTGATCTACTGCAGAATAAAGACCCACGTTCCTACCGGACAGTTTCATAGGTCAGGTACTTGGGAGTTTGGAATGATAAAAATACATCTATTTCATAAAAAAATATGCAATGGTTCAATGGAACTTATGGGGAAAAGTTTCTTTAGAAGGCATCACTAAACCTACTAAGAGGGACAGCAGTGCCATCCCACAGGACTGGGAGTTTCTAAGTTCTCGACCGCGCTTTAAGCACTTCCTGCAGAAACCTTCACCTTACCAACCTTATAAAGGTGCGGAAACCTGTCGGCCCCAGCTTCGTGGTCCCTTTCACGCCAAGAAATCGGATGAACAACGCAGCCACTCTGTCCACCAGCCGCAGGTAGCTGAACTGCCTCGCGTACTTGGGGAACACTTGCTTGAGGCAGAGGGAGGGGAGGCCAGCCTCCGGGCTGCCGGGGACGTCGCACGCCGCTCCGGCCGCCAACAGCTCTGCGTCGGCTTCTGACACGCGCTCCAAGGTCTGACACCTGCAGCACGAAAAAGAATTGGATCTTATGTTAACCTGATACTTAAAAGATTCAATATGCTGTCTTTCTGTGGGTTTTTTTTTAATTATAAGCCATTATTTCAGGAGGCCTTTACAACAATGAAACATCTAGAGCAAATACTAAGGTTTCCTAAAGCAGAAATCATGTTACAGGAGTATTTAAATGGATAAGCAGCAGACTATTCTCTGATGCCAAAAATAACGCCTGTAAGTACACTAGACAAAAAGATGTTGCACCATTACAACAGGTTCTCAACAAACTGGGCCCCACAGAGTTATTTTTTTCTAAAACGGCAGAAGGTTGTTTTTTTTTAATCCACATAGTTAATCATAAGAAGTCAAATATTTCAACCTTCCCCCCCACATCACAGAAATTGTTTTTCTTGATGTAGATTTGTTGTGATGCTGTAGAATACCCATATCACTTTCAAAAGTCTTCACAACCTCACGGAAGGTAAAGGCTAACTTCTTCCCCAGAGATGAGGAAACACCAAACAGTAACTGCACATTGGCATTATCAGCATCAGACAAATGCAGCTATGTAGAAAAGAGATGAGCTTCATGGAATTTCATGGGATATTTTATGGGAAATGCTTAGAGATTGTAATAATCATAGAATCACAGAATGGTTTGGGTTGGGAGGGACCTTAAAGACCATCTGGTTCCAACCCCCCTGCCATTGGCAGGGACATCTCCCACCAGCCCAGGGTGCTCAGAGCTCCATCCAACCTGGCCTTGAGCACTGCCAGGGAGGGGGCAGCCACAGCTTCTCTGGGCAGCCTGGGCCAGGGCCTCACCACCCTCATGGGGAAGAATTTCTTCCTAATATCTAACCTAAATCTGCTCTCTTTTAGTTTGCAGCCATTCCCCCTTGTCCTATCACCACACACCCTTGTGAAAAGCCCCTCTCCATCCTTCCTGTCGGCCCCTGCAGCTACTGGAAGGCTGTATAATCTAGTGATATTTAAACTTATTTTCCAATAATGATTAGAAGCTTTTACCTTCCCTGATAAGTAAGGTACAGAAAGTACCATGAGATACATTTGCAAAGAAATTCCAACAACACATTCAGAAGCAATATGGTTCACAGAAATGCACACAGGCACTATTCAGAAGACAGCTTCTGGGCAATCCCGTTATTTTTTCTTCAAATCCTCTGTGCATACTGTCAAAATACATTATTTCATCTTCATTGTTGTTGCCAAATTCCCTGAACAAAGCTGATCGAGATAATGATGTTCCAAGACAAATGTTACGTTTATTCGGCGTGACATATTTTTACTTTTTTTCCTGCATTTGACAGATCTAGATAAAATTACAGATTGCTATCCTCATAAGTTTAAAAAGTCTGATAGCTGATGGTAATTATTTGGCACCGACTGAGCATATACAGGTTTTAATTTTCTTTCCAGTCATTTTTCCAAGTACCTATCATCAAGAGTAAGTAGAATTCACACTAGGTACTAAAAAAATTAGTGCTTTTACTACATTGCTCTTTTGTGTTCCTGAGCAGATTTAGTGTCCTCCAGAAAGCCCCGTTCCAGCAGAGGATAACAATCCACACAGTTATTATCCACCCACACCACTGCAAAAGTTATGAAGTCAAACCTACAGTACATGTGTGCTTCCCAAAAGGCAGCAGGGCTCCTTCGCCCTCGTACAACCACCCGCAGGCACCCACCCGCAACAAACATCCCCACGGGGTTTTTAGCCTCTCTCTTCTACTGCATCGCCCTGAAAGACATTAATCCACTGCCACGCCGTGTCCCCTTTCCGTACGGAATACTTCAAAGTCAGACTTTTACCTTCTAGTGAGAGGTGTGGTGAAAGTCAACGCTGCATGGCGACTGTACGACAAAGGGCCTCACAGCAAAAATGGTAAGAATTACAGGAAAAAAAGCTTCCATTGGTATACACTAAATTGCGATAGCCAGTCTCTACACGGAGGCAGGAACCTTCTCCCTGCAGGAAATACCAGCTCCACGTTTCTTTAGATGAGCTTTGAACGTCAGCAGAGGTTGCAGCAGTTCTTCGCAAAAATCGTCCGCATTCGGCCTCTTTTGGTGTTTCAGCACCGACAACGGCCAAGCCGTCAACCCGCGACCCACACGGCGGCTCTTCTCCTAAGACTACTGTGACAAACTTCTGCAATAACGGCGGTACTTTTGTGTTACCACTACATTCATATTGAGTAGCTGTAGCTGTGATCATTTTTTTGATATTAAAGACTCTAAAAAGTCTTTAAAAAAATAAATAAAAATGTTAGGTAGTGCCTTGGTAATGTTGTTCTTTGCTGCAGATAGCAAAGAAAAATAATGTTATTTTTGTCTTTCGTTAAGTGAAGCTTAAAGTAACAAATTACTAGTTTTGCTCTTTTCTCATGTAAGATTGGGCGGTGGTTTCACCGCCATCGAGTACCCGCTGGCTGCCGAAAGAACAAGAGTATGCACAGCCAAGAAACAACAAGCGTGCAGGCTTCTATTTTTAATCATAAAAGGTCTGTTCATGAATTTAAAAATTCAAATCTTCAGCCAGTTGAACCAGACCTTGACCAAACGTGAAAGCTTGTACTCGGCAGGAGAGAAGGCTGCGTTGTTTCTAACACAACTCTCGTTTTAACGATGCCCGGAAGCCCCAAACCCTTTCTCATTCTAAATTCAGGAGTGTTTTGGATTGTACATTATTCATTCATCATTAATGTTTGCAGTTAAAAAAAACACAAAGCTTTACTTTAAAAGGCGCAAGCAGAGCTGAGGAAATTTCATTAGATTTCATGTTTTGCAGAAAAGCCTGAAGAGACCGTTGAAGGTAATAAAGCAGAGGCTCTAAACGACCACTTAGAATTTCCTTCTTCCCCTCCTTTCTGTGGACAAAAGCCTACAGCTGCCTTTGAGGTCATGGATAAAAACTCCAAACCAGCAGCCCATTCCAAACTTTTACTGAAATAGCTCTTAAAACCATATTTCTTACTAGAAAAGTATTTTTAAAATAAAACTAGCTCTTTTTGTATGCTACTGCATGTCTCATTCCTTCCCACTTACACATTAGGGAAGTCAATAAAATACTTAAATCAGAACAAGAAAACTTAATTCTAATCTTTATTGCCAAATCTTGTACTTCCATTAAGCAAAGAGAATATACTTCTCAATTTGCTTTTACAGGTTATTGCTTTTATAAAGTTTAATGATTTGTTGTCATTCTTTAGCTTCCCCCCACCTCCCTACTGATTTTCTTCGGTTTCCTTCCTTTTCTAATGCACTAGAGCTTAATTAATTTGATCACCTAATCCAAATTAAAGTGAAAGTTATCCTTTGTGCTATTAATAAAATCCAGACTTTCCAAAGCAAATCTGCACGAGAGCTTGTCCCTGTCTGTAGAACTCAATTCATACACAGACGTGCTTATTCTGCACCTTAACGCCGGCATTTACACCGCCTTTATTCAGGGTATAATTCTCCACTGCTCCCACTGACAGTACTTCAATAAAAGTTTATTTTATGTAGATCTACCCAACACACTTGTATGCACCCAATCTCAATGCAGTCTCAACATGACTAATTAAGAAAAACTGCCTACCTAGGTATATTACAGCCAGACGCAGGGTCCATAAAAACACAGTTTTACTGTGATCTGCACATTTTTGCAAGGAAACAGTGCCCAGCGTATTTTTCGCCCTAGCACTAGATAAATTACGCTCGCATGCACCATTACATTACTCCTGTGTGTCGCTGCCATCTGCCACGGCCACACCACACGGGCGAGCCGGGTGACGCAGCTCCCCGAGGGCCACGCAGCCAACGGCCGGTACGAGCACTGCCAGTCCCGCAGGAACACGCAGAAACACAGCTCGAAGTCCAGCAGCAATGACAACGTAAGGGGGATTTTCACCTCCATTTCCACCATTAACTCCTCAGTCAGCTGGAGAATACAGAAGCACGCATTTTTGTACTGTTACCCATCAGGTTCCAAGTGTTGCTGAGGACTCCTACGCACATCGACCAGCCAATTCTTTCTTACTCCAGCACGCGACTTCCACCAAACATCTGCACTGCGCCGCTCAGGGCTTCCCTCGGGAGTCCGGGCACAGCACATGGGGCTCTCTCGCTCGGCCCCAGCCTCGCTGCAAACCTCGCACAACGTCTGTGGACAAGCACTACGGAGCTGCGGGGAAGGGATCAGCGACTCCAGAATGCTGCAAAGAATCTCCAGCAAGAGCCACTTGCACAGGCTTCCCCCATCAGCTGCCTTCTCACGGGATTTCCGACGGGCAAGGGGAGGAGCAGAACGCCGAGCCCCGCACCTTCAAGCTGCTCCTTAGCATTAATCATTTTGACTGACAGAGCTGAGTCAGGCTCAATGAATGAGAGGTCAAATATAAGGTAATGCTTCTGCTGCCATACAGAATAAAAGCAAAGCTTAATCTACATACTAATGTCTGACCTCAATACATTAATTTCTCTAATTCTGCAGCTCATGACAGATGTTTCTTTAGAAATTATCAACTGTGGACAAAATATTAACTGCATCTTTAAAAAAGAATTTCAATTTTAATAAAGCTTATGGAAATGACATCTAAGAATATTTATCTTTTATACACAATTATTAATTTATTAATGTTTCCTCCACCTATGTTTTATCCCTTTCATTCTGACCAGCCTTAATCTTTATGCAAATACAAGTTGCTAAGGGACAAACAAATTTGCAACTACTAATTAAAGGCTTCAAAATTCCCAACATTTTGTATACTTGTATAGAAAAATTAGCTGGCAAGTTCAGCATAAAATTAGGTAAGAACTGCAGTATTAATATCTCTAAGAATGCTCACTTGATATATTTAGCTTCTAGGGCACTGCTAGAAGTAAAAATTAAGCAATTTTTGCATCAGCTGACAACTGCTTACCTAATAAAAGAAAATATTATGTTCTGGATTCTGAAGCTGTAATTATTCCCTCAGCTGAGCCACTATTCTCAAAGCAAGGACTATGTTAACATAGTTAAAAGCAGAGAGTATTTTGCATGACAAATCTATCTATCCACCCGTTTATCACCCCAGTACACGGACCTCCCAGCAAACAGATACGCGGCCGTTACTGGAGTGTGTAGGTGTGAGTATGTTGTGTGCTCGTTCACAGTACTACATCATCAGGAAACAGTAAGTCAAAGCCAGAACAGTGTCTCTGTATTATCAACCATTCATGGATTTTCTTTTATGAACCACTCCCGTCACTTTTATTCACACACAGAGACTTCCAGCACTCACAGTACCCGACAGCAAGAAGTTTCATAGTTGGATTGCATGTTGTGTGAATAATCAGCGTCTTTTAATTTGTACTGGCCACTCACAGGTTCCATCTGAAGACATTGAATATTCATTTCCTCTTCACTCTCTGGCAAAGTAAATAACATCAAGAGCACCAGCATTTCCTCCTTTCAAAATAATAATAAAGTTGCACAAAGATAAAAGTATTGAAAGAATATTAAGCCCCACAGAGTGAGAGATTTTTGAAGTTGTGTTAGAAACTTTCTTGCTTTTACATATAGTGTATTCAACACGTTGAGAATGCTTTGAGGCAGTCAGAGCAGCCACAGTAAAGAGTCCGTATTTCAAAGAGCAGAATGAATCACATTAAGACTAAGGGTTGATAACCACCATGTTGTTGCAATTCAACTAACTTCATACCATATAAAATACATTTGGAAAATGCAGCAGCTGTCCTGTCTCCTGGAAGCAGAAAGAGTGCTGCAAGCAGTCAGAATTTACATCTCTTAAAAAAAAAAAATATATTCCATAGCTCATTTAGAGAAATAAAGCAGTTAAATCATCTTACATAGATTTTAATCTTAACGTGAGTATGACCATGTCTAACTTTGCTTGTACCTTCACCGAGGCCTAACGCTGCGTTTGTTCTGGAAGGGTGACAGAGATGGAGCACACTAAGTCTGTTTCTGAGAGCTGGCAAACACATTTTATGTGAATCCAGGGATAAATTAAATATGTACTCCATAGTCTCGTCATTGCCTTAACAAAAACAAAATAATTTATCAGATTCTTGAAAAAAGTTACAATCACAGCCCCTGCAGTCTGTCCTCGACAGTCACAGCTGCTCTCACGCACAGCATCTGCTCCTTGCAGCTTTCCATTTCCCGTCTCACGAGTGTTATTTGTTTACCACGTATCATACTCCAAGCTCCACAGACATCACTCTCCTTTCTGAGAAGGATCTTCGCTGCCTCTTCAGATTGGGTGGATTTATTATAAAAATAAACACTTCTCATTAAAGACTAAATAGCTCTTGAAAGAAAGCAGAAGACTCTGAAAGCTTGGCACCTTAACACCTTGTTAATCGGTGCTTCCAAGATGTGGAAACCTAGTGTGGGTCCCGACTTGCTCCACACCAAAGACACAAAGCGACGGATCAGAGTATTACTGACATTTTTGCATCATATGCCATGAAGATTAGAGCTGCCACATCAAACTCGAAACCTAGGCCAAGCTAACGTGCTGTCCTACACATTTTGTCCAGGAGGAAATGCAGTTTGTATTAGGAAACACATCCACACAAGCCACGATACGCTTACCGCAGTTATCAGCAAGTGCTACTCAAGGATTAACACCTCCCTTGGAAAGGAGTTGAACAGAGCCTTCCCTGTCCGAATCATGCACCCCTCGGAGGAATTTCTGGAAGGGGAGATGGTGCAGACACACACTGTGCTCAACTTCCCACGTTCAGCCTGCGCAAATATGGTCACTTCTGCTCACTCCTAGATGATACCTTTCAAGATGCTGTTGTCTACTTTTATACGGAGAACGCTACAGAAATAATAGCTTCCAATATTCCACAATATAAATAAACTTTCAGATTCCATTAAAAAAAATAATCACAATATGGGCAACAGCTAACACTGTTGCAGCCATCCATAAAAGACCAGAGCACAGAGAACAAGGGATTTACATCCTTCCCCTGACAACACAGCCACGGAAGGATTTTGGATGATGACCCAGCCAGAGAAACCACTGGTTCAGAGAAACCCAAGAAGCCCAACAGTCAAGTCACTTGGTTATTTGAAGAATTCTCCATAGTTTAGAATGGGTTTTATCTGCCCTGATTACTAAGCAAGAATTTGCTCCACTATCACTCAAAAAATTTATTCCCCTGGACAATTTAGGTGCTTGTAATCTTAGTATCTTCCAGATGAGAGGGGGCTTAATTTTAGGGTGTTTTAAAAATAAACATGTACAAAAAGAAGCGTTTAGGTTGTCAACAAGCCTAATACACAAATGAGAAGTCATAAAGGCTGTGTTAGTTCCCTTACATTTTCAACTAAAGCTCAATCCAACAAACCATTTCAAACCCGATACCCAGCACTAAGTGTTCATCAGTGACACTGTGATTAAATCTAGTTTCCTTAAACTCCAGCCTTACTAGGCGGCGACAGGCATCAGTACAGCAGCACAGCAGAGAGGTGAGGCACCCTTTAGAGATACAAAGCAGATGCTGCATGCCCGGGATAAACATCCTGCTGGATGCAAGAGTTGCAGTTGACCTCTGTTTTTATTTCTCTAGCACTGCTTAATACCTAGTTTAAATCATGAAAGTGAAGAAACGCATTTGAGGAGTCTCAGGTGCAATGTGCTGAAAAAAACCAGTTATGTCCTAATTATTAATTGAGATTCTTTATTTCCAACTTTCGCTTTTTAAGAATCATGGTAATATCAGTCTGCATTAGCTAAAGATTTATTACTTTGAATGTAACAGCAGCAGTGAATGCTTATGCTATTACCTGTCATTTATTTGAGTGCTGCAGAAAATATGGCATTACTATAATGAAATAATGCATAAGCAATGCACAACCTTCACCGAAGGACTTTGTTCCACTGCAGCAAAAAATTATTATAGAACAAAGATCATTAAATACGGTCCCCAATACATTACCTTTTTGTGGAGGTAGCTTTTATTATTCCTAGTAGATTTATTTGTGTTCACTATTTGCTTTTAGGGTACTTATGTGCCTCATTATTTCTCTGGAGTTTCCTTTGTTTCTTTAGAATAGCGTGCCTTAAAAATCGTAATACGGGATACTGCAAAGGCAAACCAGTCGTAATGCCTGATAATATATTGAAAGCAACATTAAATTAGACCACCAAGTGTCTTACAGTAGAACTGCAAAAAACCTAAACCCCATGGTATTTCTTCCCATGTGGGAATTATTCTTCGAAAGCAATTATGATTACGCTAGGGCAGAAAAGGAGCTGTACCCTGTCACCCAACGGAGCAGAAGGCAGCAGTGCAATTGCATTTTATCAGCATTAATCCTCCTATTAGAGCAGGTGAATTCTACATACACAAAATAACACTCCTGTTAAATCAGGGGGCTTTGCGCTTTCATTTTGTGGCAACTGGGCGCTAGGCAGTTTTATTGCTTTCTAATTTTTTCAGAGACCGGAGACCAAGTATTACTTAAAAATATGCCAGTCATCTCTCCTGCTAAAAGATGACTAGCAGCAGAAGTTAAATTATAGAGAACATCACTGCCCCCAATACATTAATTTCTGTCACTCTGTCACTGTAAAAATTTACACCAGATATAATCTCTTTGAAGGGGGATCAAGTCATAGAAAACACAAGCCTAGTTTTAAATAGAATTTTAATTTTAATGAAAGCTTCAGGGAATGATGTTTATGCTGCTTATCTTTCATACCTGGTGATTAAGTTAATTTATACTTAATGGAAGAGGATATTTCTAATCCCCAGACAGGCTCAACATCTGTCTGTGACTATGTTTTTGGAAGCCTAAAGCTGCTTGTGATTGATGTAATAAAACACGGATCCTGCAGAACTGACACCTGAAGGATATCTGTAAGAGGGAAAAATGTTATTTTCCTGCCCAATGCCTGTGCTTAAGTCAAGCCAAAATCCCAAGCACTTAATTTTGCTGTCCCTTCAAAACCTGCTTTGCACTCCCTTGCCATTATTATGTGAGTACAAACAGGGGAGTAAGCAAACAGTTCTCAGACACGGTTATGATCCAATATTCATTCTCATTATGTGCAGTATCTGAGCACACGTAACTTTCTGATGGCCTGAAGCTGATGAGAATAATAAAGCTCCTGCAAAAATCAGAGAAATAATCTCCATTTTTCCTTCACTCCTCCTTCCATGTCTATTTAAGACCAAATGCTAGTAAAACAAATGCTTGCATTTATCCTATAGCTACACCAGAATAAAAGTCTTGAAAAGTAAATGTCTTGCCATAAAAAGATACCATTTTCAACTTTGTCCCAACAAATCACAGTATTTCTGTAGCAGGAAATCCAACAAACAAACAAAGCTGTCATGTTTGTCCAGGTTATCTCCAAGTGATGCTCTTCCAGAGAGGAAAGCAGCTACCAGAGATAATTACAAAACAGTCCATCAATACTATCACACACTGGAAAAATCTACGGAAGTCCAAAGCAACACAGAATGGAGGGAGGAAGAGGAAGACCTCGAAGGCGAATGGAACTCACGCAGCAAAAGAGAAACAAAACCCAAACCTGCAGGTTTTGCATCTAAAACTGTTTCTGAGAAGGGCTGCGACAGTGCCCACCGCTGCCCAAATCAGTCTCCCTGGAACAGTTGTGGAACACTTTAAAAACGCTAGCACCGCAAGCCGGATCCATTTCGTGGCTCTGTCCTCTGCCGTTCTGGTTCCACAGCCCCTGAGCGGGTCCATCCCGGCACGGCCGGGCGAAGGCGGCCCCGGCACTGCTGCTCACTTCAGGCACAGCTCCAGCCCTGGAACAGCCACCACACATGGAACGTCGCGCCGCGCCGACCCCCCAGCACGGAACACTGAACGCACTTCCATGCGTCCCAAGCAAGCCCAGGGAAGCTTGCTTTCGCAAATTAGGAACCTGCATTTAAATTCTGGCACTTTCTAGCCACTGAATTAACCTAAGGAACAGTTTCCAGTGAAGTGTCCACGTGTAAAGGTCTAATTAACAGGAAATTCTTACATTTCCCTATTCCGTCAGGTTTTATCTCAGGGAATCTCTATCTTACATCTCCCCGTCTCCTACTTCTGCGGTCCCTTAAGTTGATTCTGTTTCTCTCTCCTCCTGGTTCGCCTCAAAGGATTGTCACACAACTTACAATTTACAGGACATACTTGTTCAGAAACTACCAACTCTCTAATCCCGCTGGGCTTGGTATTTTCTTGGGAAGGAAAAAGACCCTACATTACATTTCGATGTCCTACTTCAGAGGTTATTGGGGTAAAGAAAAACCTAGCAATTCTTTATTTTAAAGGATGAAAAAGAACTAAGATCTCAGCAACTTCATTGGAAAAAAATTAATGACTGCATTCAAAAATCAGCAAAATTAAATTTGCAATGAAAAACAGGATCCTTTCTATCTCCCTCCAAGCATCTTAACAGTGTTACTCATAACGCTTTATAAAGCTAGAGGGCTTTTTCAACACAAAGAAACTCTTCAGACCGAAAAGAATACGATAACCTCATTCAAACAGTATTGTCTCATTTTTAGTATTTAGAAATAGCTAAAAATCATGCAGAAAAAAAATTCTTCCATTAAAATTCCAATTAAGTGTTAGAATCGAGCTGACTTTTTTTCAGTGCTCTCCCCCAGTCACACATCCAAGCCAGCGAAATCTGCTGGCTGAGACGCACTTCGCAGTCAATGAAAGTACCGCCAGCTACTTCAGTCCACCAGAAAAGAAGAACGGAGAGTATTTTGTTCAAACTAGCAGTACCAAACTTGGGCTTTCATGTTACAGTGCATCAAATGAAAATACATCAATGAATTGCGTTACTTCTTGGAACAACATGGGGTAATTAGACCATTAAATTTGCTCTGTAATTCACAGCTGCACTAAGCTTGACAGCTATTTGCTACAAGCTCTCCTGTTCCTAACCCTGACACCTAAATACACTGCAAATAAATAATTCTTAGAAGGCATGTGCATGTCAGAACTTTCCACTGGTGTTCAGGGATATAACCCATGCCTACGCATTCGTTTATTCCATTTTACTGCTACCTTAATAAAACACTGTTGCATGCCCCAGGAGCCCTACTCCACAGAAATGGTTTGGTTCTTTTATTAGCAAGGTGATGTACCTTCGTATGCCCTTGGCTGATCAATTTGTTATAACAACTTCTAGGTTGCATGAATTTTTTTTTTTTTTTAATGGATTTGTTTATGGGCTGCGCCATTCCTGAGAGAACATAAAGTGCACACCGCAACTCACCAGTCGCATGAAGAACTTCCAAACACACAACTGGAAACCAAGACAAAGTATTCAAGGCTCACCCCACAGATTTCAAGCAATCAAAACTATCACATTTGTTCATAGTTTTAGGTATACGTAACATATGGATCGTAAAGATGGCAAGGAGACAGGCAGGAAATAAGACATTTTTATACCTTATACAAAGATACACATAGGCATGGCTGTATACACAGACATATACACAAATACGCACTATATACACCACAATTTATCTTTATAGTAAATACTTCTACATTTATTTTATGAAGACTAGAAGTAACTGGAGTTACACATTATAGACCAACCGGAAAAATTACTTTAAAAGCAGTGTTGCTTCTGTGCAGCACAAACATATATTCAAGCAGGTAAAAGGGAAAAAAATATCAAATTAAATAAACATATATCCTTAATTTTAGACAAGGCAATTAAGCTAACATTCTGAAATCAAACCTCATTCAAGAAGTATTTAACTGCAGGTTAATAATGGAATCTGTGCCATATACAAAAGCCATGTAAAAGCTACGTGCTGAAGAGTGCAGCTGAATCACTACTCCTGCAGTAAGTCAAGATACCACCCAAAAACTGGATTATGTTAGCAGGCTACAGGGTAAGTAGAGCTGAAGATTATTTTGCTGATAGCAGAAACTCAGCTCAAATGATTAGCATATTGCAGTGTCAGGAAAAAAACAATTTGCACTCAAGCTAGCTACTAACCACCTTCTTCTATGGACGTGGAAATTCAGTGAACCCACCTGGACGGACAAGGCACACAGATGTTGCCTCTGCTCCACACTTTAAGACAGGGAGGAAAAAAGCGTTTTTAACTTCAAAACACAAACAGCTTTGGATTGAAAACTAAAGAGGAAATTATAGCCAATGCCAAGCAAGAAGATGTAGTACTATCTCTTAAATATGCATTTTAAAAAATTAAGCAGTTTTCTTAAAGGAAACAATTCTTATTTTCCTCCTCTTTGCACTAGAGAGGCTGCAACTAATGCAGTCTAGCAGAGGAAGAGAGGAGAGGGCATTTTTAGAATGAGTACAGAAGACAGAATAAACTTACTTGGCTCGCCTATACAAGGAACAAATTAGATTTCAATTAAATCAAGTTTATAAGCAGAAAGTTACTTCCTTACATGGAGTGTTGCTGAGCGGTCTGTTTTCCGGTTGGACAGCGCGCTAAGCCGAGTCCTCCTCTGCCCTGGCACTCTCCTCAGTGGACTCACTAGGCACAAATACATTCGTTTAGCTTTTACTACACGACAGTTTTTCAGCTTAAGAGTTAGTCCAGATGAACACTCTTTGACAATGTGTATTACACTTTCCGAGCTGGATGGGTGCCCAGATCACTGGGGCAGGGAAGCCCAAAACAACCGGAGCCAAGTAGTGAAAATCAGTTGGAAATTAAGACCTTGTTCAACACAAAAACACTCTCCCTTTTCAGGTTGAAGAGATGTCAGCATTGAAGGCTACACATGAGAAGCCTTGAATGGTGGAAATCACACCTAAGAACATTAAGGACTTCTCTACTCTATCATTTTTGCAAGCCAGTTCACCTCTGAGGTAAAACAAAACAGCGAATGGCCATAATAACTACAGTAATTTCACTCTCAAAGGTACAGAGGGCTAACTCCACAAAACACTTACGTATGCACTTAAGTACTTGATGAATAAGGTCAAAACTGCTGTTTGTTTTGTATCTTGTCCAATGTTACCTGGGCAAGTTTCTGACCATGCTTCATCTGAATTTTCACTGGTTTCAGCTGAAGCTTGCCACCAGCAATGGCTGGATACAGCAAACACCCGCATGCGACAAAGCTCCCAGGGATGCTTTGAAGTGTTGATGGGTATAGCTTAAAAAAAAAAACCAAAACCAAAAACAAACTAACTTAATTAGAATGCAGTCAAAGCAGGAGCACACACCAAAGGAGCTCCAACATCTATGCTGTCAGGGACGGAAGAAGGCTCAGACGCCTGCCGAGCGCCGAAGCCTTGCTGTCAGGCTTTCCCTACGGCTCAGGGAAGTCGGTGCGAGTGCCTTGCCCCGTCACGACTGCCGGCTGCGAGGGATGCAAAGCACAGCACACCTTGAGCAGGTTCTGTCACCATTAAGACTCGCTTACAATCTCTAATCAAATAACTGAATTCAAAGCTGTATTTAGACCCACTGCCTCCACCTCCATTCTTACGCTATTTGGAAGGAGCCCAAGCAGCCATCCCACCTTACTCCTGAGCTCCCTTCCTGGGCCAACCTCGCAGATCCCAGCAGCTTTTGTGGCGGCACCGCAAAGCCTAGAGGAAAGCAACACGTTCGGATAAAATCTCCCTTGTCTCTGCATTTTACCACAAAGGTTTTCTTTAAAAATCATTGTAAGAGAAAAGAAAGTAAAAAGACTTCTTAATGATCAGCTTAAAAGGTAATACACAGTGTGAATATCTAAGAGATGCAATTGCCATAGCGCATTTTGATAATTAGAACGTTTGGAAAGTTCAGATTTTATGGCAATGCTTTTGACAGGTCACATTGCTCAGTTTATTTTCAATCCTTCCTCTACTGCTCACTAGAAGTTTTAGCGAGCAAAAAGAAAGAAAATAAATGTCAATAAATATGTCATTATATTAGCTGCATCTCAAAACACTGTGATTCAAGCCTAATTGGACAAACCGGTCTCCATTCGCAGTTTGGTAACGTAAACCCAGACTTCACTCCCCACCGGAGCTCGGGGCACTGCAGCACGCCAATTACTGCCAAAGCACACTACGGTTTTGGACCAATTAATTTCACAGTGCTGAAAATGAAACCTTTTAAAATTCTGCAACCACCATCAATTCTTGTCCATTAAAATTTTTCAAATTAACTGGGCCTGTCATCGGCTTGCTTGCTTAGTACATTGTAAGCACTTCCAGCTGCCCCTCAATATGGGGTCATTTCAAGAGATTCAAAAGACGACTGAATTCAGTCTTTATGTGGCAGTTAAAATACAGTCTTTACATTCAAGACATTAGTAGTTAGAATACAATACATGAGCAAACACAAACCATCTCCAAAACTGGACTATGAATAACAGCACTTTTTGCAGTGGGGAAGGTTAATATGGGAATAATCATAAATTAATCTGTACTCAAGTACAGGGTTATTTAGTGCTGTGTTTGTGTGCATTCCAATGATATTCCGTAAGTTCTCTATTTTGTTAGCAAAGGGCTGTAAAAGTGAGCAGATGCAAATGACACCATCAAAGAATGACACTGAGAAAAAACCTTTTTAAAATCCTAGTATCTTGAATATCCAAACAGCGCACCAAGTTATGATATTGTACAGAAAATGCAATGACTCTAAACACTCTGTATGGGAGAAAGTAGGAGATAAAGAGATGACTAACGACTACTAGGTTGGCAAAATGTGAAGAATGCTTTGCAAACCTTAGTAACCACCAGGGACATTTACTGAAGAGTGTAGAACTGGACACAGAGTCTTCCAGAAAAGAAAACCGAAGCTTTTCTGTAACAACAACAGACAAACTGACCCCATATACTGCTAAGCATAATAACCGTCCATATCCCACCCACTATAATTTAGGAAGACTGGCAGCGCACGGGAGAAGCAAGGCATCATCCTCTTTTCACAGAATGAAAGTGGTGGCAGAAGGAAAATGTTTTCTAAAGGTCACTGAGTAAACTGGCTGAATCAGGAACGGAAATTGCATCTTTTATGTCCTAGTCCAGAGTTATTTTCACAAAACCAACTTTTCCTGTAACAATTTGATTAAGAGAAACATTAAAGTGAATTACTGAATTCCTGCTGGATCTACGCTAGTGATATAGTTTCATCTGTTTTTGAAGAAACATTGTTCTTCATGCATTTATACATTTTCAGTCAATTAAAACACTTCAGATTACATGTGAAATAGAGCCACTTATAAACTAAAAGATCTGACCTTCTTTCTATCAGCAGATCGCATTTTCTTTTCCACGTTAGGACTGCTGCCCCAGCACATCCAAATCATTCGCCACTGTTCTGCACTCCGTATTGTATTGTCTGTGGTTGTAGAAAACACTCTTGTGGTGCTTTCCTCTAAGAGGCTCTTAAAACCAACGTAGAACTATTCCATGAGTCAAGCACCACCAGATCCTTCCCGTCCCTTCACGGCGGCCGGCTCACATTGTAGTTCACAGAATTTCCAAAAGGGCCTGTCCTAATCAATGGCAGAAAGGTTAAAAGCTCTTAAGGATGAAGCTGATAAATGTTACAAGTGCCTTGATCTTTGCTCCCTGTCCTTGCTTTTGCAATTATTTGCTTCACAAAACTGAACAGAGTAGCTGAGGCTAGTTCTTCTTGAGCAGGATGAGAAAGAGCAGCAGAAATAAATACTCCCCAACTACAGAAAAACAAAGTTAACGTTTCAATAATCTGAACCGAAGTAACATTGACAGATACCACATTTAAAAGTCTCCCTCACATGTCTAACTCATCAAAAGCCGCATGGGCTAATGTAACAGACAAGAATTGATACTGAAGTTGGCAGATTGCCTGACGAAGGAATAAACCAAAAAGCCCTCTAGGAAAGAGAAAGGGTCTAATTCAATGTGCTCTCAAAGGGCTTGGGCAGAATGATCCTGAATATGAATGCTGGGTCATTGTGACTGACAGAGAAAAAAAATTGTGTCAGCCTCCAAAATGAACCAGGGTAGAGAGATCAATCTCAAGAAAGCCACACATATGAGTTTATGCACTCTCAGGCAGAAATCAGGCTTGGAATGAAGAGGTGGTGCTTGAGCAGCATGTGAATAGCTGAAAACCTGACCAGACTTCCAAGTGATAGCAGAAGGATACAGGAATCAGCCTAAAGCTCTCGCAGTCACCTCAGAGTCAACTAGCAAATGGAAACAAAAATACTGATACTACCATAGCTAGGTTTATTACGTGCTTATTTTTATAAGCACTAAACTCACCCTGTAGAAAGCAAAAGGCCCTGACAACCCTGAGTAATGAATCCCTGTGGAACATAATACAGTTACTCACACAAGCGGAAACTAAGATACATTACAGCAGGACTGAACAACAGTCATTATTTTCTGATCAATGATAGCTGCAACACCAGTATTCTCCCACTCAGTCTCTCCATATGTTTGTGCACTGAGTTTCTGACCCTCTTCAACCACCCCTGTCACACAATCGTAACCTTAGAATATGTATAGTGAGATAAACATAGTAATAAATGGCAAGAATGAATTTATCATCATCAAATTCTAGGATAATCATCCTCTCGAGACATCTTTGCACAGTATATTTTCATATTTCCATTAAACATGACACAAACATCAGGGGAGGTTATGAAACTGAATAAAAAATATCTGGAAAACAAATGGAATATAGCTGCACAGGCGATTTCTCTTTTTTCCTTCTTTAAGTACGTACAAAATTGCTCCTCAATATCAAGAAACCACGAATAGCATTAGGATGTGGAAAACGCCTTTGACACATACGAAAGAGACACACTGCTACCAGCCTGTTTAAGTAAAGACCCACATTCCTCTTGCAGCTTGGTAGACACGGCTAGGTCAGCAGGACAGCAGAGACTTCTCCTGAAGAGGCTGCCACTTCAACCGTCACATTTAAGGCGGAAAGTAAGTAAGTAGAATGTCCAGAAATTAATTCATGTCTTCATTTAATACAGATCACCTCTCCTCCTCCCAGAAACTATTAATTTTGTTCTATATCAGAGAGAAATCATTTAAAGTGAGAAAGATGTGTAATCCACACAGTAGAGAAGATGAATGACCTTGTTTTGTGCAAGAAAAGAGTAAGATCTTTTCTGTAGTAAGTTCTACAAAACCTTGACTGGAATTTCTTCCTAACTGCATAACACTTAGAGATAAAAAGTCAAACTGACACGCATTAATATTTACAGGGTTCTCTCTGAACAGAGTGACGCTAGCCAGTGTTTGCATGCTGATCTCGCAAAGATTTCAGAGAGACCACGTTGGCGTTCCTCCTGCCCAGAAAATTAGTTAATCATATTTGACATTTGCTAGAGCCACACAATCCAGAGAAGAGAATCGTACCTGACATATTTTAAAAAGAACAAAAAAATAATCCGAACATCACAAATACATTTCAAGGCTGAATTCAAACAGAAAAACACTGTAGTGGTACGTACAGAGAATAGCACCCAAGAAAAGATAAACTAGCAGTGAAACTGCAATCCCATAATAGGTAATAAAACAAAAGCACTCATTTTTGTGGGCACAATGAATTGATTGTTTTTGTAACAGCCATGGATTAAATTACATTTCATTTCCAAAGTGTTTCAATTCTTTCTTCTGTCAATGGCTATTTCAGTGCTGAATAAAAGTCATTATATTACTTAGGGAGCTGCACCTTCATCATCAGTGGCAAGTAAAAAGCAGATTTTATTCCATGAGCAACTCATATTTCTAATGACAAGCATCTCATAATACTATGCTTTCTTTGTCAAAAGAATAAAATGCTTATTTCTGTCTTAAAATAAGAAACTAGGCACGTAAATGCAAGAGATCATACTGGGACACAGAATAAACAGCAGCAACAAAAAATAAAGAAGTCTCTTATTATCGCTGGATTAATTAGCATTAATAAACTAGGGTACAAATATTTTTGACAGGACGGAAAGCAGGTCGTTAGCACTGATGAGATGATACAAATGATACTCCTAAGACATTTAGAGCAGACCCGCTCCAAATCATACTCACGGCTTGCAATTATACCCCCAGTCAAACAGCTTACACCTAGCATCCAGTGGAGAGTATACAGTATTTGCATACAAGACTGGGGCTCCTTTTCGCTTTTCCAATTCTAATGTAATTTTAAGAAGAATAAATTGCTAATAAATAAACAAACACTGAAGCTAAAACTTTATAAATATCAAAATTAGGCACAAAATACAGAAGTTTGCAAAGCCTTTTAAAAGGGATTTTCTGTTGGAGGCACAATATAAACAATGATTTGCATCAGTGATTATCTTAATTAAACTGCTGTCTACATAAGTAACGTTGATTTACTTTAAATGTTGTTCGGTGTCATTAGACCATTCATTTAATTCTGCAGATTTCCTCTAGCTGAAGCCTCCTCCCACCTTCCATAGGCTGTGAACACCGGCTCCGCTGCAAGCAGTAAATCCAGAACAAATGTCATACTAGACAAACTTTATACAAGTTTCTTTGTAGAAACATTGTGGACCACAGTCCAACCCCTTACCTACACTACTGCATGACATGGATTTCACTTTGAGTCGGGTGCAGCCAAGCTTTCTGACCATGTTGCCTATTACAAATTTGGAGAAAAACGCATACAGGGATCGCTTCCCAGTGCTACAAAGAGACATGAGCCACCGCTGCTCTACACGATGCTTTGACTATTTTAAGCAAAAAAACCCTACAGTCCTTCCCCCTCTTCTTTTTTTACATTAGATTTCTCACTTTAGGAGGAAAGCTCCCTCCTGATGATGCAGCGACCAGCTGGCTAATCTGGTGCTGAAGGTCTTCACTAGATCATGAATTCAAGCCAAAAGAGCTACCACTGCTGAAAACACGTAAGTTGGAAAAGCCACCACGATAATTCTAAGATCAGCAGTGACACATGTTCAGAACAGAAATCAAGATTCTGGCCACCACCACCCTCCTCTGAAGTCACTCCATAGTAATGCTAGAAGAAAGTAAGCTTTGTCTGATAACATTCAACAGATTTACAGAGAAGTTTTAAGCTCTGTCTTTCCAAGAGAACAGCTCAGCCGCAAATGACCGTGTTTGTTCCAGCACGTCATCCGTCGGGATGATTGCAATGACCTGCTCAAGCCTCAGAATCCATGAGAACAGTACTGCCACACAAACAAGAGCGAAGAGTTAGGATCTTCCGTGTTACTTTATTAAATGTTTTAATTTCTTAATTATGAGTGAAACTTCAGTTCCAAATTAAGGATGCCTAAGGATAATAGGACTAGTCTAGGAACCAAAGCTAGGGCAAAAAAGGCTCTGCGTTTTGGCTCCTGCAAAATTTCAGGGGGGGTGGAATAAGAAACCCTCTTTTCGTAACCTTGTATTGTTAGCTGGATTTTTTTTAAATAAATTTTTTTAAAGAAGAGCAAAAAGTGAAACAAAATACACAACGTAGTTGATCAGCTGCCTTCTTTAATTTCAGAGAGGGCTACCCAGGCTCTACTCGGTCAGGCAGAGCCAAGCACCACTCACCCTCTGGGTTACAGAACGGCTTGAAAACAGCCTAACGAAGCAGCCCGCCGCGCCGCTTTCAGCTGCTCCTCTGGAGAGGCTCCGAGCCGCTGACATACATCTTCACCCTGCAGAGCAGTACATGGCCCCAGACCTCTCCATTAAGAGTCACTTGGAAACGCTGCCGTCGTCGGACTTTGGCTACAACTGCGCTAACGCAGAGGATCTGGAAGCAGCAAGGAAATGAATGCAGCAAAGCAGGACATCAACCTTTGCAAGGATACCTGCGGCCTTCAGGATCTTCACGCGTGGAACAGGTCTTCTGTGTACCAGGTAGATGGGGTTTGTCCGGCAGGGCTGGCACGACGTCAGCGAGAAGCAGGCTCTGTGCAGTACCCACGCTGCTCGTCCCTCCCGAGAGCCTCACATGCGCCTGTGTCACTTTTAATTCTATTTTAATTCTTTATGTTCTTCACATCACAGAATAACACAAAGCCCTCCCTCATCTCCATAACAAAAGAGATTTCCTCTTCCGTTGGAAAATGAGATTTTCCTCAACACTGATAAAAAAAAAACAACTTTGCATGCATTTAAAGTTTCCGTTTAAACAGGTTATATGCACAAAATGTTAAGCACATACCACACTACTTAAATGGCCAGGACAAAGTCCTAAAACTAAGAAAAGATCAGACATACTGTGGACCAATAGCCACCAAGTATATTTAAGTACGTTCATTTGCACCTGTATCACTGCAGATTTTCAATTACTAAATTATTGGCAGTGCCAAGATAATTACTAGTGACTGGTGAATGTAAAGACTAGAATTGTGCTGGAAAAATAAGAGATGTATGGCACGCTAAACTGATCTTATTCAACTTCACTTATATTTCCATATTATACATCCCATGAAAGGAAGGACGAAAAAAGTAATCAAAACTCCATAAAGATGAAGAAAAATTAGACTAAAAGAAAATTCTGAGCTATTAATCTTTCCTGATAATGAAGTACTTCGGGATGACTTCTAAAACTCACTTTCATTTAGATGCTTCATTTATTTTAATCTGAGAGATAACTGGAGGGAAATCAAACCCGCCTCTACAGCAGAATATTTACCCGAGATGCAGCTCAGATTTCTCAGTATCTCCCGTGTGTTCAAAAACTCAGATATATATCGTTAAAACTTTACTTAAATTAATGTCCTTTACCTAATTAGCATCAAAACTAGAGTCTGCAATGTTTCCTGCTGGTCAGCTGTCAGAACAGGAATTCTTTCAGAATTTTTTTCTGTTAATAGGCCAAATTTTGCTCTCCCTGCTGCCAGGCACAATTAGACTAGCAGACGTATTACAGTGGATAGGTAACTACTGTTCAGCTTTCTATCCCCAGTCAATTATTTAGTTATTATCTTTGTCCTGCAAACAGAGGAATGATGCCATTTCTCTGCAGTTACTGGCAGAATCGTTTGGAGAGGGGACACGGGAGCACATGTTAGAACTGACTGCAATGCACTAAACCCAGTGAGGGGCAGGACACAGAGCCAAAGCATGGCAAGACCTTTGCTGCTGAAGATGCGGGAAGAGCAACTGGCGCCCAGGTCCTCTCTCGAATGCTTTTACTTTCATGCACATCTCCACAGTGATCAGGGCGAGCTCCTTCACTTCACGCTTACACTAAGACCATGTCTCTCTCTCTAGAAGTTCCACACACCACGCCCAGCTCAACAAAAAGCACTTGGAAGTAGAAGGGGTAAATCTCAGCTGAACGGGTGGGCGGTTGTCACCCGGGAGCTCCTGAACATCCACACAAAAAGGTATCACAGTGTTGCCCTTTGCAGCAAGAAGCAGGAAGAGGCGCAGGTATTCATCAACAAGATGCTCTGTAACCAGATTATCCTGAGAAAAAGCTGCATCACTGATCAATTCTTGCTGTGAAGAGCCAATGGTTTCTCCACCATCGGTTAATCCTGTTATAAATTATTTAGTACTCAAAACGCGTCAGAGAAGAATCCTCAGCTGAATGAGTGTTCCACATACACTAGGGTCCTCCACAATTTATTTCTAATTATCACTTGCCTTTTTTTTTGTATCTAATATGTAGTTAATGATTGCCTGACATAACTTCAGCATTAAAAAAAGACATGACTAGTTGCATAATTACAGGTTAAAAAATGATCTTTTTTCAGCTCCATGCACTGAAGTAATCTTAAGGGTGAAGGTTAAGTACAGGCAACACACAGCAGAGATTGCTTTGCAAGACATTCTGTATACTGACCACAGCAACCTCTCTGTGTCGCACTGCCCCTCAAAGAATAGTGTGATCTTATAATATTATTACACTAATATAGAACTTCAAGTATTATCAGTCATGTCTTGCTCACTGGACTCTGTCTACAACAGGACAGCAAATCTGCACTTGAAATCATTACATAACATTAATAACATATTGAAGATTGCCACTAAGTGCCAAGAGAAGAAGAAAATCGATATTCTAGTATGGAGGCAGGCCTATAAGCAAGAACTGCTAGGGACAAAACCCCAAAATCTCCCTTTCACGTCTCCAAGGAACTGCTTAAAACAAGGTGTTCCATCAAAACAGATGTTACTCCTCTCAGCCTGATCCCACCACAAGCATTGCTGTGCAAGCTGCTCCAGGCAGTTCCTCTCATTTCTAGATCATAGATTTAACGATGTTTATTATCATAGATCAAGGAAGCAATTTCTAAGTACAATATTCATACTTTTCAGCTCCAATGGGGTGATTCATTCAGAGTAATTTGTGACTTTCAAGCAAATCAATAGACAAATTTACATCTCACAATTGTTTGGAATAAAAAAAGAGGCCTCAAGTAAAAGTGCAAATGAGTTACTGTTCTGCACCAGTTCTGAATGAAAGATCCGGTATTCGAGGGGAACGGATAAAGCCTGGTCTGCTATCAGTTCACAGACCTTGTCAACTCCGTGAGCTGGAGCGCTTGCACAGCTCCTTCCACACCCCTGCCATTCCATCAGAACGCAGCAGAACGCAGCACGTGGTCGGTGCCGCGCTGGCAGAATGCCACTTGGTGGACTTGCTGCTACTAAACACAAAGTATAACGAATTGGGTTTTCCTCCTGAGCACTCTTTTCGTGCCATGCCACCAGTGAATATCCTGCAAGCTTTTTTGAAAGCGTTAACGCTGTGGATGCAAAAGCAGTCACACAGACAGCGGGGAACTCCTTGTCCTGGATAAACTAACAAAACTGGGAAAAAATATTTCACTTTTATAATCACTGCAAGGCACTGACGCAAAAAACCAAAGAAAGTCACCACACTTACTGGTTATCTTTTCTCTTTTTTTTCTGAGGGTCCACTAGACGAAGAGTGTCTCTGATTACAGCTACTTTCACTTCTTCATCAACAGGGCTGGGGACATTTTCAAATACTCCAGGAGAAAGCTTTAAGTTACAAATGGATACAATTATTCAGTATAGAACTAAGGATTATTTATTGCACATTGGCTCAAACTTCATGCATGTCATATGCTTTAAATACACAATGATAGATTATGAAAAAGTTCTTATAGGATACACAAATACCTTAACATTTTCAGTATGATATTATAACAATTTTTGGCAAGTTTCTCTAGTAAATTGAAATATTAAAAAAAGATTGTTGCCAATGTTACCAAATGTATTATGGATACAAACATGAAAAAAAATTATTAGCGATCTCCTAAACACAATTAAGTCCACTGCAGGGGACAATGAATAAATGTATTTATGACAAAGATGATGGAGGGCTTTCACAATTCCAATAAGTCATATTTCCAGTGTATAAGATTAGCAATGATTTCAAAGCAGAAAATTACAGAGAACCTTGGAGGTTTCATTTTAGCAGACAGCCTTCATCTTTCAAACAAGGAAAAAAACAGAAAACCAAACCTCAACAATTTCATTCCAATATCACTATCATGTTGAGAGGTCTTACCTCTTGCTCATGTTCTATTCTCATGCTGGGGTTTGCATTTACTTCTAGTAACATGGGCTTCAAGTTTTTCATCAGAAGAATGTCAAACCCTAAAATCTGTGCGTGACAAGCAATGTGTTACTTCAGTCCTGCTCACAGTGTTCTTCTAGAGAACGCAATGGTCATCCACATGCCAACATTCAGGAGGAAGAAACATTTCAGGGACAAAAGAGAGCTGAGAAACATGCTATATTGCTGAGTAATTACTAAACAACTTGTCTTTGATACTAATGGCTACTTTCACACTACCCCCATCTCCAAATACTGCATCTGTCAACATGGACGCCTATGACAAGTGGCTCTTAAAACTGCCATCGTCATGGCTGCGTTGGGAAGCTGCAAAGCTTCCTGGTTATAACATCTAGAGGACGGAAACTGGAGTGAGTACTGCTACTAATGATTGATACCCACGGAAAATTCTCCATACGTGTTCACGGCAAGTCACGACATGGGTCAAGAGACAGAGATCTGTAAGGTAAAGCTTGGGTGAGGGGAACCTAAGCTCTGAGCTCACGCAATGCTGTTCACTGGATGCACTACATCCATCCAGTGATCAGCAACAGAGCTAGATAAAGCTTCTAGAAAAGGAATTAAACATCCAGAAAATTAACCCATGCATAAAAGTAACTGCATTCCTGGCAGAAGTTCCAACCTACCTGAAAGCAAGTCGGGCCAGGCTTTCCTGCTGGTATGTCAGACTGATAGTAAACTTTCAGTTCGGGTGTTAGTGCAATAATTGTTTTAATCACCAGTGAAATTATATCTGACCACAGCTTTTTGACATCAGCTCCTCTGGAAGACAGTCTGCACAGAATGCTTGAGAAAGTCCTCTTGCTGCCAGTGTTTGCATTGTCAGAATGGATGAAATTCCCGCTATGGATATTTAGTGAATAGTTGGTTAAGTGCATAAAAACCTGGTGCAAATTTTTTAGCGTGGGTTCTTGATAGGGCTCTGTACAAAACCTAGAAAGTCCATCTTTGGCTATATAAATCTCTAAGGGTTCTAAAGATTTCAGTAAGACATAAAGACGAATATCAAATTTCAGTTTGTCAACAAGCAGTGGTTTGCAAATGTATTCCTGGACCACAGCTGGCCGGCTCTGGCTGCTCCCCGTCAGTCTGATGTCACTCGGGTCTTTAATGAGGTAGATTCCATCCCCCTGGCACCCTCCATCAGGTTTTACAATAAAAGTCGGCTTCCAGGACGGATCGCTGTCTTTCATCATACGCACCTAGAAGGAAAAGAATTACACTAAAAGACACTAACTGGGGCGGGGAAGAAGGGCTGATAGTACGAAAGCCAACAAATTGCATTCATCAGCAAAAATAAAGAAAAATAACATGATCACATCATTACAGTAGTAAACACTGTGCAAAAAAGGTTGAAGATAAACAGTGCTGACAAGCACAAAGAGAAACAAATAAGCATGAGTAGGGAGTCACTAGTGCAGATAAAGGTCATTTTATTTGACAAACCATCGTATAAATGATTCCAGGAACTTCTTTTTAATATTAAGTACCAATTTACAGAATGCTGTACATCTCATTAGGTCCATTTTATTAGACGCTAATGTATTTGAAACTGCAAAGTCAAACTTTCATGCTACATTTTGAGTAACTACTGACAAAGACAACCACTAACCTAAGGAAAGGCACCTTATTTACTGAGGTATGAATCCAGACAAACAAAACAGGAGAAGGAAAGATAAAGTAAAAATCTGGCACTATAATACCTTTTTCCACCACTGAAAACTTTTCACAATCAGATACCCAGTGTTACTAAAACTAGGGAATATTGAGCCATGTACAAATATTATACAAATACCACAAATTTAGCAATCAAAGCATAGAATTTATGCCTCAATTGCTACCTACTACCATTCTCCAAAATTAAGGTTTTTCTAGTTTACACCAGAACTCCCCACAGGCCTGGCATGCGGTTACTACCTTTCTATCCAATGCAAGATAAAGACAATTCTATCACAATATCAGCAACTCTTCTCAGCAGCTTTGGGTTGTTTTAGGAAGACCTGTTCATAGCACATGACAATTCGGATGCTTTCCTTAGACGGGAAATCAGGAAAGTGAGGCAAGTTGGGGGAGAGTTCGACAGCGTTTGGACAAACCTCCAAAGCACTGCGCCTGGCCTGCTGCTTCCCGCAGCCGGTGCGGATGCTCAGGGCGTGCTCAGCCGCTCCCCACCGCTGCGCCGGCTCCGTGTCAGACATGGTGCGCTCTAGCGTACGAGCTCGCGAACAGCGAACACCAACATCCACCAGCATAATGCATTTCAATATGCAAAAACGCTTAGAAAAGTCACTACGGAAGATATATTCCCCTTTTTCACAGGGAAATGCTTCTGGTTTGCAGACTTCTTAAAAAGCTACGTCAAATACTCTTTACCGCTAACAAATTCGATTAATAGAATCATTCCGGAAAACATTTTTTCCAAAAGACACATGTTGACAATTGAACTTGGTACGTATGAGGTGATGGGAGATGCCCCCACTACAAAGGAAATAGCAGGTAAGAAATTGTGACACCTGCTAACACTCTGTGAGCAGTGTACAAAGCTCAGCAAGACACAGAAACAGCAAGAAAAAGGAAAAGGGAGGGGGGGAAAAAAAAAAAAAGGAAAGGTTAGCAAACCAGTACCTTTCAGTATCAGCTGCTTTCCATTGTTTGTAGTGTCTTGCCACAAAAGATCTCAGTTTGTTAAAGTCACTGTTACTGCTTGGTAAGAATGTCGCTGGAGGACTATATGACCTATTCCTGTATTGTTTACAGCAGCCTGGACCTCGACACTCACGTATCCAGTCCTCTCGCTGCTTTGTAGATATCCACGAGTACAGTATGAGCCATTATACCCATAGCGTGAGGTTTTTTCCACAGTGCCCTAGATTCTCGGGGCGTGTAAGGGCAATGGTCTACCACAATTATGACAACAGTGATGGGGAAGTACCCGTGGTTTGCCAGACCCCAACTGTCCTGCAGAATCCCAGATGTGGCCTCAGTAAGATCAAGCACAAAACTGAATTATAGAGAATTACAGGATAATAGACAGGGGTCTGCATCATTATACAGAAAGGGAGAAGAATATAAAGAAAAATAAAAGTTCTAAAACTCGGATCTAGAACCAAATGTCTCAAATTCAAAAGGCAATTGAATCTGAATTTTTTTGCTCAGTTCCAC
Source organism: Opisthocomus hoazin (assembly GCF_030867145.1). Taxonomy (NCBI): domain Eukaryota; kingdom Metazoa; phylum Chordata; class Aves; order Opisthocomiformes; family Opisthocomidae; genus Opisthocomus; species Opisthocomus hoazin. The sequence goes on from NC_134432.1 coordinate 16,228,356, forward strand.
TGCCATTTCCACATACTGACATTAGCAGCTTCATCTCTGGGGCATAAACAGGGCTTGGCACCGTAACAGACAACAGCCATCTCCAGAACCTAGCTTCTTGGAAGCGACAATAAATGTCTTTGGAGTTTTTGGTTTTAACAAACTAATGGGAGTTACAGGAAGAAGTAAAAACAAAAAAATTAAAAAACGAAAAAGGGAAACAGACATTTTTCTTTCCTAAAGAATCAGATCTCTTTATTTATGAGAAAATTAGATAAACCCACCTGGAACAGACTGCTAATAGTCAGCAGTCCAAAACATGATTATTGTAATAAGGTTGTTTTGGCCTTTGAACATGTTAAACTGGTACATTCGTTTAGCAGGGAATGTTTGGAGGCCAATGTCATTCCCAGCTGGATAAGGTGAGTCAGAATTCAACATGGCCCAATAGCCAACCGCTGGACTCCAATCTGCACTTTTGTAAACAGCTTATATTCACTCAAAACTCTCTCTCTCAAAAAAACAAAAAATGAAAATAATTAGGGAATCTTTTTACATCAGAGAAGCGAGCAATTACACCACCTAAATTGCCTACAAAGCTCACATTCCCAAGAAGAGACTAACACTAACTCAATGAAAGATCGTTCTTCAAAATAGGTCACTTTGAGGGATAAAATGCCACGATGGAGATCAGGCTCATATAAACGGCGTGTGGACAAACAGGTCCAAGTCGATCAGCAGGCCTAGATACACAAAGCAGGAAAGGAGGATTTATGCCCTAGTCTTTTTACCACTAAGGAATAACCTTCCCCTGACAGGACATTACTCTGCACACTAGAGGAGTCTCTCCGGTTCACCGCTGTTAAAGTCAGCATCCCAGAAAGGCATTTGGTTAATCCTACACCTCCATGACTAAACACACCTTACTATGAGTAGTTGTACACACGAAGTGCCAGTCGTGCCCTGCCAGGGCAGCAAGTAACGAAGAGCAGCTCTCTGCAAGCAGCCGGGGCAAGCTGCCTCCCGCGTCCGCTGTTCGTGCCTCGGGCTCCTGCTGCTCTGCTACAGCAGCACCTTTTCCAAACAGATCATGCTTTCTGGGGACTACTGCTACAGACACAACAGCAACCTGCTTTTGAAAGACTGCATTTTAACAATCATTGGTCTTACAGATCTCACACTTCACTCTTTCCATTTAGCTGGAAAGGAATTCATTTTCTCCATCATTTTCCAGTCCACCAACACTTGCACACGGCAGAGGAAGACAGGACGGTGGGGAAAGGGGAAATAGTAATCCAAAGTCTGTCTGGTTTTTAGCAGCTTGACTGTCTTGAAGATAGCAGATGGTTTCCTGATATTCAAGGAAATTTCTGACAGTCATCTTCAAATTCTCCACAATGCCCTCAACTATTTTCTTTCAAATTCTCAGTATGAGGAGGCTTGTCCAGACTTAGAAAAGTCAGTCATGTCGGAAAATTAGTTCACATGAAATGAGATATTTCTGTGTACTTAGCTTGACAGAAGGAAACTGTCTTCACAAACACGTTAACCATTTACAGCCACAGCAAGAGGAGAGTAGGGTGTCTAACTGTATGAAAATCCAACCCAGATGCAGGTTTGCCTTTCATGAGGAAACTCAGGCTGAATGAATATAGTGTTCTGGAAAAAAGGCATATCATGGGCTGTAACATTTGACAGCACAAAGACTAGAATATTCATGTCTCTGCCTAAGAGGTATCCAAAAGCTGAAAACCTGATTAAACCACCAAAAATACGCTGTGCTGGAAATCAGACTGTCCAAATTAGATTCTTATTAAAAATTAATCATACTAGGTCTATTCATCACCCTCACAGACAACACAAAGAAGGCAGTATGAGAGCAATGAAGGGCCTGGTTTGAATCCCAAGCTAGTTAGTTTTCAGAAACTGGCATTTCCTATCAGAAATACATTCTAACACACAGATTCCAACCGATTCTTCTCCTTTAGTGCAGGGGGGATCACCATCACACCTAAGAGATTTGCTTATCTGTAATTCATCTTCCGTTATGGTGACATGTTAGTATAGAAAGTTTAAGAAGGTAAAAAAATACATTAATATTGAAAATATCTAAATATATATTTACTTAGTAAAATGAAGTTTTAAGCCCTTGTTAAAAATACCTCTCACCATTTCATTTCAATACAAACAACACAAAGGGAACTACCATTTTGTTGGTACTTCCCAGTATGAAACTCCTCTACATCAAACTCAAGAGTGAGGCTTTCTCATCAATTGCTGGCTTTTAAAGCACAGAACATAAATATTAGATTAGCTGTAGTGTTTGCTACCTGATTTAGGTAAAGGGGAAAGTGGGAAAAGCTGACAGCATTTGATTTAGTTATTGATACAAATGTATGATAAAAGTTCACAGTCACGTCTACAGAAGCAAGGCACAATAACAATATTTGAGAGAGAAATTATTTTGAAATGTTATAGTGCTTCAGGAGGAGACATTCATTTAAATTCAAGGAGTTTCTTCTTTCAGCAGCCGTTTCCACTACAAGCAGAATCTCAGAGGTGTTCATTTCTCAGTCCAGCGCTTTGCGACAAAATCCTCTACTACAAATGACAGCAAATCATCTTCTCAAGCCTAACCTATACCTACTCTGCCACAGAATTTGTGACCTTTGGTAATTAACTATGCCCTAAAGGACCTGAATACTAATAATAGCAAAGGTGCAGTGAGACAGGTTTCAGCACAACTCATCTAGAGCCACACACTGCGTAGCTGCAGCCCATGACAATACAGCTTCACTCCCAGAAGTACTGGAGGTGGCTAAATCCTCTTTTGCTCACAGAAATGTACACGTGGCATTTAAATATTCAAGTGTGTGCCTGTTCCTACAGGGGTACATCTACCACGCAGGCACCACACATGCTGTACTGCACCTTTTTTGTGAACAAGCTGGAAATGAAGTCCCAGAGAGCTGACATTTTCAGCAGCACTAGGGTCCCTCGGTTGTAAAGCGAACATAAACCACATACACACAAATAAACACCACAGAAGACTGGAGAGCTCCCACTGAGGACGCGTGAAACTGCAAGCGAAAAGCATTCTGAACCAGTTACGGTTCACGGTGGATTCGGAATTTTTTTGGTTTGTGTTTTTTTTTTGTTTTGCAGGGGTTATATTACAAACTTGTGTTAAGTAGAACATAAATTCTTACAACACAAAATACAATGTTTGATAACACGAACTACGCTTTTCTCAAACACAGATGGAAGAACATATGCAAAGGAAACTCCTAGGAGTGTGTTACTGGACATCTGTTATTCTTGGAACAAAAACCGCACCGCTTTCCCTCCAGTAACGGCTCAAGTCTTTATTCGCAGTGCCACCTGCTGCCAGCACGCCGGGCTGTGCCTTCACCCCATCCACAGAGCCCACAGCTACGCGCTGCCCGCATCACCAGCGCCTCCGCTGCGCGCATCACCAGCGCCTCCGCTGCCCGCTTCCCCGGCGCCCCCGCCGCCCGCTTCCCCGCTGCCCGCTTCCCCAGAGCCCCCGCTGCCCCCGCCGCCTGCTTCCCCGGCGCCTCCGCCCCGCCACGGGCAGGGCTCCCAGGAGAGGCCTCGCCAGCACCCCGCTGCACCATCCCAGAAGTCTACGTCCAAGTTATCTGCGCTCATCTACCTGGCCCAGCTCAACTGATTGGATCATTTACACTCCTTTTACAAACTGGTCTTACATCGAAAGCAAGAAGGCTGAAGTACTACTGGGATTTTATTCATTTTCACTGTTACTAACAGTGCCGTGGCAGCGACCCAGCACACTTGTAGAGTATATATTAAAAGATGTTCATGGATTTAATTGGATTGCGGATATGGTAATTATCTAAAAAGTAACACATAGCACAGAAGTCTTTTAAAGTCCATACCTTTTTCCCTCTCACTTTTCCAAGCAGAGGATACTGCAGAATACAAGAATGCACTTGGCAAGTCAGACAGGGTTAAAGCAAACACATACAATATTTTTAAAAATATTTGTAATCACAGAACTAAACACCACCACACAGCATCACCTTTTAAAAAAAAAAAAAAAGCTGAAAGAATGGCATTGTATTACATTCTGAATATTTAAACAAAGCAACAGTCTGAGAAGAGATTCAAACAAGCAGTTATTCAGGAAGATATCAGCATATTTAACAACGCACACTACAAAATGCTGTTTCAAAGGATTCGGACAGAACAGGTAAGATGGACTAAAAAGACTTCAGTGACCATGAACCTGGTGAAGTACCACGCTCCACAGCACTGGAACTTCCTCAGCCCTTTTAAACTCAGTAAAATATGCACGGAAAGGGCTTATGGTTCTACCATGTTTAATTTTCAGACACCTCTTCTGGCACTGCAGAGAAATGCAATTGTTTCTAAATTTATTCTAGAAAGTAACAAACAAAAGCAGCTCATCCAGACTACGTCTGATCTCAGGTAAATTGAAACAGATGTCATCCACAGCACCCAAGTATGATTTTTAAATAATCTGGTAGGTATGAAAAACTAAAGAACAACACAGCAACAATATCCAACAAGTTCTGCTATTCTGAGAGTAAACGTAATCTACCTCATCCACAAAGAGGGGAAATTCTTCTGGCAGAATCCAGGATCGAGGATAGAAGTTGTACTCAAGAGGAAAGAGATCTTGCATTGTTCGCACCGCCCGACTCAGTGTAATCTTACGTACCATCTCCGTCATGCCTGGGAATATAACAGACAATGTCTAAAAGCAATGAAGAATCTGCAACTAAGTCTCATCCTAAAAGTAAATTGTTGTATTGTTACTCACAGTATTGGTAAGCACTCTGGTCACTGCTTCCAATAAAGCTGAAAATATTTTAAAATCTGACAAAATATCCGTAGCCTGCCCCTGACATATTTCACATTGTATGTATTACTGTATCATATTAGAAAAAAAATAATTAGTTACCCTAAACACAGCTCAGAATAACAGAGGGAAATTTTTAGTCCAATAGTAACTACTGGCTTTGCCATAACCCAAAATTATTGCCCTAGCCTGCTATCATCCCAGGAATAGGTAAAAATGTGATTTAAAGATAATCAACCACTTTGGCTGACTTTGCATTCGTTCAAGTGACTACATCAGAAAGAAAAGGTTATTTCGCGAGCAGCCAAACTCCGCTGCTTCCCTGCAGCTTTGAATCTCGTGCTTGGATCACGCCACGTCCAGGTCCGTGCGAGCTCTGGCAGAAGCTTTTCCCAAGGTCGGGGCACTAGGAGTTACTCTCATGTTGTTTATATGCTTTCAGGTACTACAGCTTACGAGGTTCACGCTGCAGCTTCCTTCTCAGTGAGAACAGCATCTGTGGACTTCTGTCCTCCATGGTCAGCGAATTTCCACAAGACCTACAGGGGTTCAGTAGTCTGACTGCAAACCTCTGACGAGCACCGCTAATTTTGGCCAGGAATTTCCAAAGGTACAAGGAGGACAGCAAGTAACACGTTTGCTGAAGTCTTATTTCCACCAGGAACATGACTAAAAAGCTGTTTTCATGGAAAAGCTTCTATCTTTCTGAGGACCAACCCTTTCAGATTCTTCGAATCTCTCATAAGTAACTAAGAGAGGTATCAAGACCTCTTCTTCAAGAGAAAGAAATCAGTAAAACCCAGCATGAAGTTAGCGCGATGTTCCTGGAAATCAGGTCTAATTCTGCAGGACTCTGTGGTTTCGACTGCGGCGCAGGCCACCCACTCACCACGCAGGAGGGTAACACTCATCTAACACAGATTTCAACCACCAGAAAACTACACCATCCGGTACCTGAATGTGAACTTCCCACAGCCAGGAGAAAGTTGGGGTAAATAAAGCACAAAGTTTGCTATCTGAGGGTTCTTACTTTCACAGCTTACCAGCAGCAGCAATAAATCTGAAGTGAAGAGCTTAGATAAGTCAATACCTAAGCTCTTAGCTCTTATTTAGAGAGATCTCAACAGGGATTAAACGAGAAAAAAAGGAAGCTTAGAAAAGTAGAAGAGTCATCATAAGATGAGGGCTGACATGAACTCTTCAATATTAAAAAATCCATTCGAGGAGCTCTGCTTCGAGCTCCTCCCTGGGATAGCCCAGAGTATGGAACAAAGCAGATTCTTTCCACTTTCAATCAAAACCAAATCCTAAGACACAGCACTGTTATCAGTGCTAGATAACATACAATAATTGCACACTTCACTTAAATTATAGCCTAACACTCTATTTTTCCTAAATTCACACACATGTAGTATTCTTATCATCAAAAACACTTTCTCCAGAACAAATCTCAGTTCAGACGTTGCTTGAAACGCCCATTCTGATATTCTTACCCCCCAAGCAGGAATCACCTACTAAAAACAATAATATGCTAAAAATACTATCAGCTGATTGGGCAGATGATTCATATTAACAGAAAACAGTAAATCACAGAAACAGTTAAAATAATTGTGTTGTTAAACCACTCGTTTAAACTAGAAACAGAAGTAAGGTACCTGGAAACTTGTTGACTTGACCTGAGAATATGTCGTTATCACGAAAGGACACCCCGTGCCAATAGATATCGCACGGCAAGCGTCTGCCCAAAGGGAACTGGAAAAGAGACAGGAGACAGGTTCTGAAGCAGCCTGGCAACACCCATTCTTTCCTTACTTTTCTAAATGCTCATATTAGGCATAAACCATTCAAAAACAGTCTTCTGACTGTCCGAAGAATACACGCCCTACAGTTTGGTTCCCAAACTAAGAACATTTTATCAGTTCAAGCGGTAAGGTTCAAGACATTAACAAACTGGGAAAGGCTTCTAGAAACTAAAAACAAATGACTGCGAGGCATGATCTGCACTGAGAAACTCCGAGCTTGTTATCCACCACAATTAAGGCATGACTCATTTCTAATTTAAAATAGGATTACAGGGAATAAAATTTCATTAAGCAGCACTTAATTCCGGCACATGAAGGCACAGCAAGTGCTACAGCTGGGAAGCAAACAAACTCTGACAATGTTTTGGCTTGGGTTTTTTTTCTTCCTCCCCAGTTTAAGGGGTGATAAGCAACCATCAAAGGAAAAAAGCACCAGAGGTGATGAGGAATTGGCACTACTGGCAGTTACTACATCAACTCCTATTCTTAAAAAAGCCACCATTTGACGCTGAGGCTCCGTACCCCGCGCTCCCCCCCCCCGCAGCTTGGTACCCCAGACCCCCTTCCCGGCTGGCGCCCGTGCCCGCGCTGGCCCTTCCCCTGGCCATGCGGCATCTCCGCGGGCGCCCCGGCCAGCATGGGTGGGAAACGCCTCTGCTCCCCAGGGCTTGATTTCAGGGAATACACGTCGGTAGCAATACTGTTGTAAATGAATAGTAAGCTGTAACTGCAAAGCACTTTCTGAGCAAGCTGATTTACACTGGTGTCCAAGCTGCAGTAAAATTAAAATGGATATTCAAAGCAAAATATTTAAGTGACATAACTGTATTATTCATTTTTATATATTCAGTTATAAGTATTAATTTATACAGTATTGATTCCTTTCTGGTACTAATAGCCTGTATTTAAAAGAAAAGCTTATAATTTCATTGTTTGTTGAGCTTGTATATTGAAACTATTAAGGACTAAGGCAATTATTTCAACAATATTAGGCATTCCGACAACTTAAGAGCTTGTTTTCCCATTCACAAGAGATTTTACCATAAATTGGAATACCATGCAGGATTCTGTTACCGGAGATCAACCATTTTTAAACAGTCTGAAGAGCTCTGAGAGAGCGCTGCCAACGACTGATAGCAACAGTTTCTAATAGTAGTAAAGTGGTATAAAAAAAAAAATAAAAGCTACCAGCAGTAAGAACAAAAGCCCTACAAATTAGCAGTATCAACAAAACTGAAAAAGATACTGTTAAAAAGCAAACATTTTTAATCTGTGTTATAATAATAATTACTTTTGTGTAAAAATGGTACTCTTCTTTCCCACACTTGTTCTCTTAGACACGGTCCCTTTTATCAATCCA